>NW_024412395.1:62755946-63046436 GCF_014898765.1 Herpailurus yagouaroundi | reverse complement strand
TGCCCCCAGCCCACCGCTGGGGCCACAGTCAGACTGGTGTGTGCCTTCTCTTCCCCTGTCCTAGGGGCGGGATTCACTGTGGGGTGGCGTGGCCCGTCTGGGCTACTTGCACACTGCCAGGCTTGTGATGCTGGGGATCTGGTGTATTAGCTGGGGTGGGTAGGCAAGGTGCACAGGGGCAGGAAGGGCAGGCTTAGCTCGCTTCTCCTTAGGTGATCCACTTCAGGAGAGGCCCTGTGGCAGCAGGAGGGAGTCAGATCCGCCAGAGGTTTGGCTCCGCGAAGCGCAGAGTTGGGTGTTTGCGCGGAGCCAGCAAGTTCCCTGGCAAGAACTGGTTCCCTTTGGGATTTTGGCTGGGGGATGGGCAGGGGAGATGGCCCTGTCGAGCGCCTTTGTTCCCCACCAAACTGAGCTCTGTCGTCCGGGGGCTCAGCAGCTCTCCTTCCCTTTGTCCTCCAGCCTTCCCGCTTTCGGAGCAGAGCTGTTAACTTATGACCCCCAGATTCTAAGTCGCGCTTGCTGTCGGAACACAGTCCGTCAGGCCCCTCCGCTTTTTGCAAGCCAGACTTGGGGGCTCTGCTTGGCCGGCGAGCCGCCCCTCTGCCCCGGCTCCCTCCCACCAGTCCGTGGAGCGCGCACCGCCTCGCCGCCCTTCCTACCCTCTTCCGTGGGCCTCTCGTCTGCGCTTGGCTCTGGCGACTCCATTCTGCTAATCCTCTGGCGGTTTTCTGGGTTATTTAGGCAGGTGTAGGTGGAATCTAAGTGATCAGCAGGACGCGCGGTGAGCCCAGCGTCCTCCTACACCACCATCTTCCGAAGAGCCTAATTACCATAGCTTTGTAGTGTAGTTTGAAATCAGGACGTGCAATGCATCCAGCTTTGCTGTTCTTTCTCAAGATTGCTTTCTGTTATTTGGGGTCTTTTGAGGTTCCATCCAAATTTAAGTCTTTTTGTTACTATTTCTGTTAAAAATGCCATTGGAATTTTGATAGGAATTACATTGAATCTACAGATCACTTTGGATAGTATGAACACTTTCTTAAAGCTGTTTAAAAAATTTATTTATTTTGAGAGAAAGAGAAAGCAAGCAAACAGGGAAGGGGCAGAGAGAGAGAGAGAGAGAGAGAGAGAATCCTAACCAGGCTCTGCACTGTCAGCATGGAGTCTGATGTGGGGCTTGAACTCATGAACTGTGAGATCATGACCTGAACCGAAAACAAGAGTCAGACCCTTAGCGGACTGAGCCACCCAGGGACCCCTGGATAGTATGGACATTTTAACAATATTAATTCTCCCAATCCATAAGCACAGAACATGTTTCCATTGATTTGTGTCTTCAATTTCTTTTTTTAATGTTTTATATTCTCAGGATACAGACCTTTCACCTCTTTGGTTAAATTTATTCCTTAGTACTTTATTCTTTTTAATGCAATTGTAAATGGGTTTTCTTAATTTCTCTTTCTGATAGCTCATTGTTAGCATATAAAAATAAACTGATTTTTATGTCTTGATTCTATATTCTGAAAATTTGCTGAATTCATTTATTAGTTCTAACATGTTTTTTTTCGATGGAGTCTTTAGGGTTTTCTATATATAATATTATGTCATTTGCAAATAGAGACTTCTATCTGCAGATTTTACTTTTACCTTTCAAATTTGGATGACTTTTTTTTCTTTTTCTTGCACAATTGCTCAGGCTAGCACTGCTGGTAGTATACCAAATAAAAGTGGTGAGAGTAGCCAAACTTGTTTTATTCCTGATTTTCAGGGAAAAGCTGTCAGCATTTCGCCATTAAATATGACAATAGCTATGGGTTGTCATATATGGCCTTTATTTATGTTGTTGTATGTTCCTTCAACACTCAGTTTCTTGAGAGTTTTTACCACACAAAAATGTAGAATTTTGCCAAATCCTTTGTTGGTATCTATTGAGGCGAGCATGTGATTTTTCTCTTTCGTTAATGTGGCATATCAAATTTATCGATTTGTATATGTTGAAGCATCTATGCATCCCAAGGAAAAAATCTCACTTGATCATGGTGTATGATCCTTTTAATGTACTGTTTAATTAGATTTGTTAATATTTTCTTAAGGATTTTTGCTTTTATGTTCATCAGGGATACTGGCCTGTGCTTTTCTTTTGTTGTAGTGTCCTTGTTTGGCTTTTGTATGAGGTTAATAATGGCCTCGTAAAATGAATTTGGAAGTGTTCCCATCATTTTAATTTTCTGGAAGAGTTTGTAAAAGATTATTGTTAATTCTTAGAATGTTTGGTAGATTCACCTGTGAAGCCATGTTGTCCTCAACCTTTTTTTGTTGTTGTTGGGAGGTTTTTGATTACTGATACGACATTCTTACTAGTAATGGGTCTGATTAGATTTTCTATTTGTTCATGGGTTTGTTTTGGTAGGTAGTGTGATTCTATACATTTCTTCTAGGTTATTTGATTTGTTGGCATCTGATTTCTTCACAGTAATTTCTTATGACCTTTGTATTTTTGTGTTATCTGTTGCAATGTCTCTTCTTTCATTTATAATGTAACTTATTTCTTTTATAAAATAACTTAACATTGTATAATACAATATAACTTATTTCCCTTATAATATAACTTATTATATTATTAATATAATATAATGTAATATAACATTTATAATATAACTTATAAAGTTATTTTTCTTGGCAAGTCTAGCTAAAGGCTTATATATTTCCTTTATCTTTTCAAAAAAGCTGCTTTTAGAGCCATTGATCTTTTCAGTCTCCATTTCATTTATTTCTGCTCTGGTATTTGTTATTTTTTTTCGTTTGACTAATCTTGGGCTTTTTTTTTTCTAGCTCCTTGAGGAAAGTTAGGTTAAGATCTTTTTTGTGGGTATAATGCAGGCATTTATAACTCTGAACTTTGCTCTTAGAACTGCTTTTCATCATCCCATAAATTTTAGTATCTTGTGATTCCTTTTTTATTTGTCTCAAGGTCTTTTTTGATTTCTCTTTTAATTTCTTCTCTGATCCATTACTTGATTAGGAGAATGTTGTTTAGTCCCCACACATTTATAAATTTTTCAGTTTTCTTCTTATAATTGATTGCTGGTTTCATATCATTGTGGTTCAAAAAGATGCTTGATATGCTTTCAATCTTCTTACATTTTTAAGAACTGTTTTGTGGCCCCACATATGATCTATGTATTAGAAGAATGTTACCTGAGATGATCTATGTCTGTTGGACCCCAAGTGTACAGCTGTGGGAATTGCTTCTGCACCATTAAAAACTGCTTCATTTTTTTGCTATAGTTACATGGGACTTGTGAATGCAAGTTCTGTTGGCTATCAGGGCTAGGTGATTTGGTGGCCTGGCTTTTGGGTTGCAGCTATAAAAGTTGGGGTGCTAGTTATATAAACAAATGCCTTCTGGGGAGATACTAGGGACTTGATTTTGTTGTTGGAATGAGCTGGATGGTAAAGGTGGTGATGTGTCCACTAGTTCCCCCAGTCTCCACGGAAGATAGCAGCCAGTCCCTAGATGCATGTCAAAGTAGAAGCTGGACCCTGAGGCAACAGCTTGTAAAGTATGCAGTTAGATCCATTTTAGGGAACAACTGGGGGATGGGTGTTTTTGCCTGCCCCCTCTGCTTTGAGCCTTAGGGGAGCTGTGGCAAGTGATCATGTACACACTTGTTAAAAACTATTTCTTTGTTAGCTACAGTCCTGTGGAACTCATGAATGCAAGCCATGTTGGTTATCAGAGCCTAGCAATTTGAGGTCCCATCCCTCAGGCAACTGGGAAAGGGGGGGCCTCCAGACATTTGTACAAGCTCCATCCAAAGAGATACTGGCAGCCTTGTTTTATGGTTGGAGCAAGCCATGAGAAGTGGGTGCCTTTGCCTGCTCCCTCTGCACTGAGCCCTGAGGCTGATAGCTGTGGTGAGTGTTCATGCACCTTTTAAGAATTTCTTCTTTGCTTTCCTTCATCCCATGGGTCTTATGATGCATGCCCTATTGGCCCTCAAGAGCCAGATAACTTGGGGTCTTGTTCTTTGGATGGGAGTCTTAAAGTTGGGTGCTAGATGTATGACCAAAATTCTTCACTTCTCAGGGAGAAGCTGGAAGCTGGGGGTTCCGTCCTATTTATATGGTGCCATGGCAGGGTGGAGTTTGTGGTGAGAATGTGTCTCAGCTTTTCCTAGCCATCTTGATGTGGGTATGCTCTCATTTGCACAATATGCAGGAGTCAGTCAGTAGTTTCTGGATTTCTTTCAGAGGGAATTTCTGTGTGTAACTTTGGTGCATTTGTGGGAGGAGCAAAGTTCAGGAGCTTCCTGGGTCATCATCTTGATCCTTCCTCCTCTTTTAAGTTCTGAGTACTATTTTATCCCATAAATTTTGATACCTTGTGTTTTTATTCTCATTCAGTTCAACATATTTTCTAATGTCTCCTATAATTCTTCTTTGACCTATGGGTTATTTAGATGTAACAAGGAGAATACACTAGTGTATATATGGAAGAATTTTTGTGAAGAAGTGAATAGACCATGGCAGAAGTGATGTGCTTAGGAATAGTGCCTGACACATAATAATTGTTATGCATCAGCTATTATTTTTCACCTCCAAATTTACCTTTGGGTTTCCTCATTCTGTTTTAAGGAGGGTCTAAATTCTCTTATCTCTGCTACTATAAACCCTGCTTACTCTTTCATACCCCTTTGTTACTACTAGTGTGAAATAGGAATGCTTCAAGGGCCCAGATTTTCTTATAGTACTAATATATAATTGGTTTGTTTAATTAACCAGACTCAGTGAGTAAGAGAGAACCACACTTTCTTTTTCCTTTTCCTTCTTTTTTTAAGTTTATTTATTTATTTTGAGAGAGTGCGTGCTCGCGCACACCAGGAAATGGCAGAGAGAGAGGAAGAAAGAATCCCAAGCAGGTTCCACGCTGTCAGCACAGAGCCCAATGTGGGAATCCATCTCTGGAACCATGAAATCATGACCTAATCTGAAATCCAGAGTTGGTCGCTCAATCTACTGAGCCACCCACGTGCCCTGAGCCACAACTTCTTTTTGTAACTTTTGCTTGCTGCGTGCCCATTAAAATTCTGTGGCCAGAACAAGAAAAGAACACAGGTATATGTTTTGTTGTTGCTGCTGTTGTTTGTTTGTTTGTTTTTATTTTTATTTTTTAAATTTTTTTAAAATTTTTTTAATGTTTATTTATTTTTGAGACAGGGAGAGACAGAGCATGAACGGGGGAGGGTCAGAGAGAGAGAGGCAGACACAGAATCTGAAACAGGCTCCAGGCTCTGAGCTGTCAGCCCAGAGCCCGACGCGGGCCTCGAACTCATGGACCACGAGATCATGACCTGAGCCGAAGTCGGATGCTTAACCGACTGAGCCACCCAGGCGTCCCTGTTTGTTTGTTTTTAAAACCTTGTTGCTTCATTGATTTTCTTTTTCAATCAGAAAAGCTTACTTTGTCTACCTTGGAATGCATTACTCAGAACCAATTTCAAGTTAAATGACTCTCTCTTTCTCAATGAATGTATTTATTTATTTTTAAAAAATGTATCCATTTATTGGTTGAGAGAGAGAGAGTGTACATGTGCACGCATGAGCGTGAGCAGGAGAGGGGCAGAGCGAGAGGGAGAGAGAGAATCCCAAGCAGGCTCCCTGCTGAAAGCAGGGCTTGACTCACCAACTGGGAGATAATGACTTGAGCCAAAACCAAGAGTTGGATGCTCAACGGACTGAGCCACCCTGGTACCCCTCAATGAATTTATTTTATACCTAAAATAATTTTTTTACTAAATGGTGTTTCCAGACCCTTTCCTTTCCTTTCCTTTCCTTTCCTTTCCTTTCCTTTCCTCAACATTATAAAACATCAAACAGAACTGAATGTGCCTCTTGCCCAAACTAATATATTCAAAGTTAAGATTACATGAAAATGTTAGAACTTCAGCTGCCACACTAATATGCTGCAAAAGACCATCTTCCATGTTGAATCTGGATGCTAAAGAGATAGGACAAAATCCTGTGTCCCTAAATGAGGGAATAGGATTTCAGGGAAGGGAGTGGACACTGAAGGGCTCTTTGAGGTTTTTGAACACTGAACCACTGTTCCTGTTTGTCTAGGTATAAGTGTCTGACCTGGTGATGAGATCTTTTGAACTTTTCATACCTAACAGCCAACCTCTCACATTTTGATATAGGTTTCTACCTGTTCTCCACTGAAAAGTTTCAGTTTCTAGAATAGACTTTTCAACAAGAGCTTAGTATTAGATTAAAAAATTCTGTTGGCATACCTGAGCACAAAAATCTGGATCTGTTCTTCTCAACAGCAGTGATTACTTTGGTGCAGTTATTGCATTTATAAGAACGTTTTATAGTATAGTAGTGAAATCAGCAATATTCTGCAGTTAAATATTACTGTTTAAGTCTACTGCCATAAATTTTTCACTTGAAGACTTAGTCCTCATCAAGATTAATTTACATCCCAAAGACCTAATCTACTCCTTGTAAAAATGTCCTCGTTGATGCCTTTTCCTTCATTAATTATTAATGTTAATTAGTTGAATAACTTTTTTTTAAATTTACAAAGCTGAGGGGCAGATTGTCACCAAGTTCTTGGCAGCAAACATACTGTCACTCTGCCTGTCCTCCTGTCTCATTATTATTGTTTTTGTTCAATTCGTAAAAATGCCACTGAGGCAGCGAAAGGTGCCATCCACTAATAATTAGGCAAAATGAGCTGCCAAGGAAAAGTATCTTTCCAGGGAATAAGACTTCATATAGAATTTCTGTTTGAAAAATTATCATACATGATATTTGGTCCTAAAGATAACTGGAGATTTTCATTTTTTTCTATATTCATAAAGTAAACACAAACTTTTATTTGATTTTTATTCTGCTTTATCAATTTTACAGTTGCAAAAGCAAGAAAACTACAGTTTGCCACATTATCTAGGACATATCCGAGAAAAAAACTCTTTAAATACTTCAATTAATCATCAGAACGTGAAGTATGATCTAGGGACTCTTGGCGACCCCAAATTCTTTCCAGATATCCAAGGAGGTCAAAGCCATTTGTATGATAATAATGACATGTTAATTATTTATAATTGCACTCATAATAATAGTAAGATTAAATTGTATATAAATGATTTTTATAACAGTGGGATATTAATGTGCTTTGCTCATTCTGTTACAAGTGTCCAGTGAAGTTTTCTGGAGGCTATGTGATGTATCATATCACAGTTGATTGAATGTAGAAACAGGTAGGAAAATCTAGCTCTCATTTATAAGGGACAGACATTAAAAACTCTTGTAGAAATGTAGAGTACTATCATCTTCATTAATTTTTTTAGGGAAAGTTTTCATAAACATGTTAATACGTAAAGGATCTATTATTTTTAAAATGAATTAATAAATATTTTAAATTTCTGTTTAATTTCTAATGTGGTAACTATCAATGGACACAATGGACACACACAAAAAAAACCGTTTTAGAAGTCCTTAATAATTTTAAGGGTGTAAAAAGATCTTGAGACAAATGTTTGGGAACGACTAATTGATCCAATTGCCAAGAAAACTCCCTACTTTTATCATTATATCCTGAGAATTGTGCACTTGAATTTTAGCCTAACATCTTTAATCATTTTAATGACTTCAACTCCATTTCTAGTTCATGTTTTCTATGCCCCCATCCACCCCCAATTCTAGATTCACTGTGAGGTCAATTACCTTAGATCCTGAATTTAGAGTCCTGAATACCTGGAGTAACTTGGTGACTTGAGAGGCAAAATTCCTTGAAAGGTATGAGAAGATAAGAGTACAAAGGGTGAGCTTCAAAGAACTGTGATTTTATAACTGGTAACATTTTCCTTGTAACTCCTATATTCATGTAACCAAGGCAGTAAGAACTGACCAGAGCTAGAACCTTACCATTTATGGATGGTCTATAATATGTCAGATATTCTATTAGCTACTTTGTTTTTTATTTTTAATCCTACAGTTTGGAGCTTTGCATAATTGACTCATTTCATGGGTGAAGAAACCTAGCTTTGGAAATGATTTGTTCAAGGCAGCACACATAGTTTGCCGAGTGAGGATTCCCTGCCAGTCCGGGTGAACAAAAGGTATCTTTCAATTCCTTTTTTTTTTTCTCTTTAGATTTTACAATGAGGGAGATCTGGAACATAATAGACATTTAATAAATACATTTTTTTTTTTTTTTGTAGAATGGAGGCATAAATTTGACCCAACTTAAGAGTTAAGTTCTGCTTAGCTGTTTTAGGATTCTTTCTCTTTTCTCTCAGATCATTTCAGCTCTCTGATCAGAATCAGAATTTCTAACTGTTCCTTCTGCTCATAAAACCATTGCAATCAGAGATCTTTTATCATGGAGAGTCACTGACCTTTCAAGGGCTGAAAAAATTAATGAGTGAAGACAGGCCTGTTTCTTCCAGAATGTAAATTGGAATTAATCTAAGAGGAACTTAAAAATAAATTGCCACTGGAGACTGAAGAGCTATTAGAAATAAAGATCAAATCCCAAGTAGGATTTTTTACGTAACATGAAATATACATCTTGAATTACTTCCCCACACCCTCTCCTTCAAAGAAATTCTGTCTTGCTTTCATTGTCTATTTAGAACAATTTGGTTGTTCAGTTCTGCCTTAACAATCAACTGAAAGTACATGAACAGTTTCATGTCATTAACTTTCATCTCTATTTGCCATTATAACTTAAAATCTTAAAAAGTAATGGTTATCCTTTGAGAAAGTACTTTGTGTGACTTTCCTATATCTGAAAGATCACAAGGAAAAGAGTGAATAATTCACACAAATCCAAACTGATATATTTTAGCTGCTATTTATTCATTTTATTTTCAGCAGGAAAAGACTTTAACTTAAACCAGTTACATCAACAGTAGTAGGGGAGTAACACCAGCCACGTTGCCAATAAAGAGTTTGTTTGTTTATTTATTTATATTTTAATTTCTTTTTTTATTACTATTTTAAAAAATTTATATCCAAGTTAGTTAACATATAGTGTAATAATTATTTCAGGAATAGAATTTGGTGATTTATCCCCTACATATAGCACCCAGTACTCATCCCAACAACTGTCCTCCTTAATGCCCCTTGCCCTTTTAGCCCATCCCCCCAAGCCCAAACCCCTCCAGCTACCCTCAGTCTGTTGTCTATATTTAAGAGTCTCTTATGGTTTGTTTCCCTCCCTGTTTTATATTATTTTTGCTTCCCTTCCTTTATGTTCATCTGTTTTGTATCTTAAATTCCACATGAGTGAAGTTCATATATTTGTCTTTCTCTGACTGACTTATTTCACTTAGTTATACACTCTACACTCTAGTTATACACTCTACACTCTAGTTGCACCCACACTATTGCAAATGGCAAGATTTCATTCTTTTTGATTGCTGAGCAATATTCCATTGTATATATATATCACATCTTCTTTATCCATTCATCAGTCAATGGACATCTGGGCTTTTTCCATACTTTGGCTACTGTTGATAGCCAAATGCTATAAACATTGGGGTGCATGTGCTCCTTTGAAGCAGCATTCCTGTATCCTTTGGATAAATACCTAGTAGTGCAAATGCTGGGTCATAGGGTAGTTCTATTTTTAATTTTTTGAGGAACCCCCATACTGTTTTCCAGAATGGCTGCAACAGTTTGCATTCCCACCGGCAGTGCAAAAGAGACCCTCTTTCTCTGCATCCTTGCCAGCATCTGTTGTTGCCTGAGTTGTTAATGTTAGCCATTCTGACTGGTGTGAGGTGGTATCTCATTGTGGTTTTGATTTGTATTTCCCTGCTGATGAGTGATGTGGAGCATTTTTTCATGTGTCTGTTAGCCATCTGGATATCTTCTTTGGAAAAGTGTCTATTCATGTCTTTTGCCCATTTCTTTACTGGATTATTTGTTTTTTTGGGTCTTGAGTTTGATAAGTTCTTTATAGACTTTGGATACTAACCCTCTATCTGGCATTTCATTTGCAAATATCTTCTCCCATTCTGTCAGTGGCCTTTTAATTTTGCTGATTGTTTTCTTCACTGTGCAGAAGCTTTTTATCTTGATGAGGTCCTAATAGTTCATTTTTGCTTTTGTTTCCCTTGCCTCTAGAGACATGTCAAGTAAGAGGTTGCTGCGGCTGAGGTCTAAGAGGTTGTTGCCTGTTTTCTCCTCTAGGATTTTGACGGTTTTCTGTCTTACATTTAGGTCTTTCATCCATTTTGAGTTTATTTTTGTGTGTGGTATAAAAAAGCGGTCCAGGTTCATTCTTCTGCACATTGCTGTCCAGTTTTTCCAACACCGCTAATAAAGAGTTTAGACTCATTCAAGTAAAAGCGATTAAGATGGCATATGAAAATAAGTTCAGAAAAATCTAAAAAATTAAGAAAATAACTTTTAAAAGTATTTTCTGATTTGGGGCACCTGGGTGGCTCAGTTGGTTAAGCGTCCGACTTCGGCTCAGGTCATGATCTCACAGTTTGTGGGTTTGAGCCCCGCGTCTGGCTCTGTGCTGACAGCTCAGAGCCTGGAGCCTGCTTCAGATTCTGTGTCTCCCTCTCTCTGCCCCTTTCCAGCTCAAATTCTGTATCTCTCTCTCTTAAAACGAAAATAAACATTAAAAAAATAAAAAGTATTTTCTGATGTAATATCAATTTCTTCTATATTTCCTTATTTAGAAATATTTTTATAGCTTTTATAATTATGAAAAATAAGATGAGTGTCCATTTTCTCTGACCTCATTTATTAATTTGTTGTACATATTTTATGATGTGTATCACATTTAACTTCCTGTGCACATTTTCCCCCTCCCCCACTAGCGTGCAAGCTCATAAGGCCAGAGAACCTGCTGTTTCTTCTTTGCCTCCCTCACCAAAAGCAGTACTGTGCTTTGCATATTGTATATGTCCAATAAATATTCATAGGAATAAATTATTATTCATCACACATGCTAACGTTTCTCTCACAATTTTAATCTTAATTCTATATTGGTTTCTTTAGAGAAATCTAGAATCTAGAGCCTCAAATTTAATTGTCTTGCTTAGATTTTATTTATTTCTTTATTGATTTATATTCTTTAAATGAGTGTTAACATAAAGTTCAGGGAACCTCCTAAACAATGATTAAAACTGGTATTATTAGTATTGTCTCTGTCAATTACTTTTGCTGGCATAAAAGTTCTGTTCTTTGATCATACCGTGGAGATTGCATCTCCTGTCATATCTTTGAAGATGGCCTCGAATCACAGAAGACTGAAAGTGAATAGGTAATGTCAGACAGATCTAGTACTCTTTGTCATTTGGACACAGGTTTAAAAGATGAACATACCTCACGTGTAGGATGAAATAACATACAACTAAAACCGGGCAGAAAGTAAACACAGTATTTGTGTCGGGAAAGACATTATTTCCTTTAATGAAAACTAATGAGGCTATGCATTCCATGGATTACTTTTTTTTAATGGGAAAGTCCCCCAGAACTAAGTTTCATATGTCGTATTTTGGAGACATTTAGGGACAAGAATGAGGTATCCTCACACTGCAGCCAACCTGAGTAAGCCACTGATGTTTATATTTTGGGAAACATGACCTACTATAAAAGTGCTTGCGTTGACAAGAGGAGTGATAGTACAGCGGCAAAGAAAAGTAGTTTTCCTCATGAGAAGAGAAAGTAGGAGAATAAAGGAATAAAGTCTTGTTTGTCTGTTTGTTTTTTCAGGAGAGACACAGAATCAGATGACCAGCAGTCTAGCAGTAGCCTGAGCACCGTGATCAAAAGCAGGGTCACAGGAGAATGAGACAGACTTGGGTTTGAATCCCAGGTGTGCCGTTTTAGTCCTGGACAAATCAGTTAACTCCTTTTCTCCTTATCTGTAAAATAGTCATAATGATGCTGTCAGAGATTCTTTTGAGAATTATAAAAGACGATGTTTTTAAAAAGCCTGGTACATAATAAACATTCACAATGGTAACAAAGGAAAAAACAAACTTGTTCTTTCTATAGAAACATTCCTTAAGCAGAGAATGGTATTTCCTCATGCTATTTTAGCTTAGTAAAAATCTCACTTTTGTTTTTGTTTTTTTTTGAGAGAGAGAGAGAGAGAGAGAGAGAGAGAGAAAGAGAGAAAGAGAGCAGGAGAGGGGGGAAGAGGGGGAGAAAGAGAACCTCAAACAAGCTCCATGCTGAGCATGGAGGTGGGGCTTGATCCCATGACCCTGGGATCATGACCTGAACCAAAATCGAGAATCAGATGCTCAACCAACTGAGCCACCCAGGTGCCCTGAAATATCTCTTAAGAACCTGCAACGGTCATCAAAAAGTACTCTAATCTAAGAAACCACCTATGTTCCATTACTTTTTTGAAGATGAATTCATTCAAGTCAGATAAGTATCATGCAGTGTAAAATCATACGTACATCTGTATTCTTGATTTTAATTCAGTTTCTTGTAAAATATATCACACTCATCCAAAGCAGCAGCACTTTATTATCCCCTCAGGGAACTGATGGAATCAATTTTCAGAAACTAAAAAGTAAGAAAAATTCAATCCTGAAATTTGGCATATGTATCAAAATGCAGCACATTGTGAGTTTGAAACAATCAGCAGATCATACCCATTTCCTTACTGAGAAAAGAAAGAGTGAATTGCTTCCTGATTGTGGATAGTAGTGTGGGTAGCGGGTAGTACAGAGTTTTATGTAGAAGCATAAGTTATCCTGATGAATACAATTCCCGGTCTGGGTTCCTCTGGGGAGGTTCAGGGTGAGGGCTGTGGAGCCTGAATATTACCACTTATTTCTTTATCCTCAAGTTATAATTAAAAATTAATAATCGGGGCATCTGGATGGCTCAGTCGGTTAAGCATCTGACTTCAGCTCAGGTCATGATCTCACAGTTTGTGAGTTCGAGCTCCATGTCAGGCTCTGCACTGAGCATGGAGACTGCTAGGGATTATCTGTCTCCCTCTCTCTCTGCCCTTCCCCCTCCCCTCTCTCTCTCTCTCTCTCTCAAAATAAATAAATAAATAAAATTCTTAAAAAAATGAATAATCACAGATATTTGAGTCAAACAGGGGTCAAGATTCCAACATTTTTACTGATAATGGGCTATGTCAGGAATAGACATACAGTTTTTTAATATTTAAGAATAATTGCAATATATTACTGCCTAGTCCTCCTGTTAGTTGATAGTATTGCCAAGTGCCTGAAGAGGTTCCTTTGGAACTAGAGGTCGCAGGGCCAAATACACTATGTTCTCATGTTCTCCCACATGAGTATATTTAGCGATGAAATCAGCTTGAAATGAACAGCGAGAACAACCTTAAAGGGGAGATGAGGTCATTGCCCAGCAGTTGTATCCCTTCATTTTGGTGATGGGGTGTGTCTTGTGCTCACTGTGTGCAAATGTCTCTGGGCTTTAAAGGGAAAATTTTTTTTCATGATAGACATAGGCATAAAAAGGAGTAGAAAAAGAAAAATTGCTTGTATGCCTACCATCCCAACATAATAACTATTAACACATTTAGTTTTTACAAATCTGCCAAAATATTGAAAAAATAGTTTTATTCTTTTTACTCTAAAATCATACTATAAGTATTTTTAATGTTATAATCTTGATAAATATATATTTAATGACAGTGTAGTGCATAATATTTTATTAAATGGATTTAGCATAAGTTATTTAACCAGTCACCCAATGGTTATATTCAGTTTTTAAACTTGTTTTTAGATTTCCCTTTGCTAATGTAAGTAATGCTGATGTATCATTCTGCATAGAATCTTTGCTGCTTCATATTTCTTACCTTAAGACAGATTCTCAAGAGTTGAATTTTAGGGTCCAAGGTATATTTAGGGTCAAAGTATACTCCCACAAGACATTTTCAGTAGGGGGCAAAGAACTTTCTCCTAATAAAAACCCAATCAGATCTCTAATATCCGACACCTGAAGGTAGTTCTGAGAAGCTGTATTTTAGGAATGGCAACAGGGCATATAAGACCTGTATATGGAAGTTGCATTCTGTCACTGATAATAACCACCACTGTTACTAAGAGAAAATGTTGATCTTTGCTGCTCTTCTGATGCAGTAGAGGAGTTTAACAGAAAACAACATATTTTCAACTTGATAAATTCTTTAAGGAGAAAAAGGGAAACTAGCATTTGTTGAGTGCCTTCTTGGTCCAGGCACAGTGCTTCCATTTTTATATGTATTATTGTTGGAGTTACATGGTAGGGTTTGTTGCCTCGATTTACCCCTCATCTTTTTTCCCCTTATGGTTGTGGTCAATAGAATATAGTATCAGAGACCTGAGTATAACAGTGCTCCAGATTTAGCCATGTTACTGGTAAAGCTGGATTAAAAGATGTGAAACATCTCCAGTTTCCTTCCAAACCTAGACTTTGGAATCCACAGGACTGTCACTTATCTACTTGCTTACAGGTGAGAAGCTGGAGTTGAGAAAGCAGGCTCTCTTGGCCTGCTTATTTAAAGATTAAAAACACAGGTGCCCATTGTGTAAGAGAACAGGAGAGCCCCAGAAGACAAAAGGCAGTCTCCTGTCCACATGGCAATGTCTTTTGGTTACTTTGGACCAATGGGGAACCGCCTTTCTGTAAACCAATCAGGTCACCCAATCCTCCTGTCCTGACGAGGGAGGGGTATAGAAAACATGTGTCCTCATGGAAATGTGACAAAGGGAACTAGGATCTGGATCCCTTAATTTCCCAAATTATTACAAATAGTCTTCAAAAGAATATTATAAGGATTGGAATCCTATTTGTTGGTAAGGAAACTGAAATTCAGATAAGTTAAGCAATTCTCAAGTTCACATAGCCAGGCAGCAAGTGAGCCAATGTTCAAACCCAGACCCCAAGGCCCACATTCTTTTCATTGAGCTGTTGAGCACTATTGTCTTCATGAGTCTCACTGCACGCCTGTCCCATTCTCATTTTAATAGAGGCTTTTTAAATATGTAATGTATTACCATTGAGAAGCAACTCTGATGGTGGGAATTTCAGACCTCTTGGTAGACCAGATGAATTGAGGTTTGGGTCAGTTTGGCCTTTGGCATTTCTCAAGTGATGAATCTATCTGTAACTTTTGGGACAGCTATAGCAATCACAACTCTATGTAAGGAGACTTCCTCCTGTTAGGAGAGATCTCTCATCTTTTGGTCCCACACTGCAAGACCCTGACTGCTCTTTCACCTGGGTTATTTCCCATGGATTATTTATGCATCTAATATGTGAGGAGGTGACATACATTCTCTAGACAAAGATCAGGCTTGCTTACTGGTTGCTGTACAAGCAGTGCATTCCCTAAGCTAAGTGTTCCTCAGGTGCAACATAAGCCCACTAGATGCACAGCATCCATTTGAGCCTATTGTACCTTTATATTGTATGATACCAATATAAAAATATACATATATATCAATGGAGTAGAACTGAGAATCCAGAAATAAACTCATACATTTATGGTCAATTGGTTTTCAATGAAGGTGCCAAACAGTTAAATAGGGGCTGGGACAGCCAGATACCCACATACAGTAGAGTGAAATTGGACTCCTCCTACTCACACCATATACAAAAATGAACTCAGAATGGATCAAAGTCCTAAATGCAAGAGCTAAGTTACATATATAACTCTTAGAAGAAAATATAGGTATAAATCTTTGTGAGTTTATATTAGGAAATGGTCTTCTAGATATTTGGATATAATACCAAAAACTGAGGCAACAAAAGAATAAAAATAGATAAATTGGACTTCTTAAAAATTAAAAAGTTTGACTCTTATCAAGAAGATGAACAGGGGTGCCTAGATGGCTCAATTGGCTAAGCATCTGACTCTTGGTTTTGGCTTAGGTTGTGGGATGATCTTGTTGTGGTCGTGGGACGCAGCCCCACATTGGTCTCTGTGCTGAGCATGGAACCTGCTTGAGATTCTGTCTCCCTCTGCTTTTTGCCCTCCCCTGCACATATGTGCACTCTCTCTCCCCCCAAAAAAATAAATATTAAAAAAAAAAGATGAACAGACATGCCATGAACCCTGCCCTTGGTGGGGGGGGGGGCGGGCGTGCTAGAGGGTGCCTCCTTAAGACAGAGCTTGGAACAGACTTTCTCCTGGCAAAGTGAGCTCAATGGCTGAGATAAGGTACCCCAGCTGAGAGCCTCATAACCCAATTCAGACTACTCTTCTCTGTAAAATAAAATAAATAAAAAGAAAAAAAAATGAAAATGAACAGACAACACCAAGAATGGGAGAAAGTATTTGAAAAAAATATATTTGATAAGGGTCTAGTATCCAGAATATATATAAATAACTGTTACAGCTCAACAATGAAATGGCAAATAACCCAACTAAACAGTGAGCAAAGATATTACTCCAAAGAAGATCCAAAATGGTCAGCAAGCAATTAAAAAAATGCTCAACATCATTAGCCATCAGGGCAATGCAAATAAAGTCAGAGATACCACTTCACATACACTTGGATGGCTGAAACAAAAAAGATTAATAACAAATGTTGACAAGGCTGTAGGGAAATCAGAACCCTCATTTCTGGTGGGAATGTAAACAGATGCAGTTACTTCCTAATGGTTCCTCAAAACGTTCCTTAAAACGTTGCTATATCATCCCATAATTCCACTCTTAGGGATATACCTCAAAGTGATGAGAACATACATACATGCACAATCTTATACACAAGAGTTCATAGCAACATTCATTATAGTAGCCCCAAAGTGGAAACAATCCAAAAGTCTTACCAATTGATGAATGGATGATAAAATGTGATATATTCATACAATGGAATATTTTTGGGCCATACAAAGTTGTTCTGATACATACTATAACATGGATAAACCTTGAAAACTTTATGCCTAGTGAAAAGGAGCCTGACACAAAAGGGCACAAATTGTAGGATTCCATTTAGATGAAATGTGTACTATAGGCAAATCCTTAGAAATGGAAGAAGCTGCCGAGGGTAGTGGGGAGTGACTTTTAATGAGTATGGAGTTTCTTTTTGGGCTGATGAAAATGTTCTGGAATTACATAGTGGTGATGGATGAGTAAGCTTATGAATTTGCTCAATATCACATAATTGTACAATTTAAAAGGATGAATTTTATGGAATGTGAATTTTATCTCAATTAAAAAATGAAACATCAATATTAAAAACTGTGCCAAGCCACAGTCCAGAAACAGGTGAGTTGGATAAATGGCAATGACATGACGAGACTTTTATTTTTTCCCCCTAGGAAAGGAATTTTGAAAGAGAGCTGGAAAATGGATTTATGAAAAAACTAATAAGTAATCTCTGATTAGGTAAGATATAGTCATAGATCTCTAGAAAAATATAAATTATCTGAAATGGCCCAAGAAGAGGTAGACATGTTTGCACTGATTAGTGTGTAGGAAATGGGAAAGGTTTTTACAGATAATCATAAAAAGTCACCAGGTCCAGATTGCTTTATACCTGAATTCAACCTGACTTTCAAAGGACATAACTCTTCTATTATTAACTATTTCAGACCACAGCGTTTTTAATAAAATTAAAAACTAGTTCGTGTGTGCATGCAAAATAACCACAATTAATTTTTCAAAGACAACCTTAATACTGAATACTGGTAAGAATCATTCAAACAAAATATATATGAATATATATGAATGTACACACAAATATCATAAAACAGTAGCAAATTAAATTCAGCAATGTATTAAAGAATAATAAATGATAGACAAGTGACTTTTTTTGGTTTTCAGCATTGAGAGATAGTTTTTTTTTTATGTTTGTTTATTTATTTTGAGAAAGAGAGTATGAGTGGGGAAGGAGTAGAGGGAGAGGGAGAGAGAATCCCAAAGTGAGGTCTGTGCTGATGAACTGTGAGATCATGAGCGGAGCCAAAATCAAGAGTCAGACACTCAGTCAACTGAACCACCGAGGAGCCCCAAGAGATGGTATAACATTAGGAAATGTATAAATGCAAATTATTACCTTAGGTGATTAAAGAAACACCGTGTAATTTTATTAACTGATGTTTTCCTCTTTTTGGTATTGCTAGCATATTTGGAGGGTATATTTTAACTCATTTCTCACCCAGTTTGCAGATAGCTTTTGGACTACTCAAAAAATTTTTCTGTCCATAAACTTGTATAGAGAAGACTAAATAAAGGAAGAATATGGACAATCTTCCACAGATTTTTCCTCTAGAAAAGCAGGTTGCAAAGGCCAGTTAAATCAAGTTCAAATTGGTTCAAATCAAGTTCATTATGTAGTACGGAATCATGATATGATATATGATGATTAAGATTGCTCTAATGACTAATGGAATAGATTTTGTGTCTTATTAAAATGCAAATGATCTTGGCAGGGGTAATTTGCCAGTTACAACAGTTACAGTGTTAGGGAAGTGGAGAGGAGGAAAAATATATTGGATACTTAAGATGGAGAGAAAAGTGCACCATCAAGGAGGCAAAAGTACTTCAGGAGATCAGTTTACTGACCTAACACTTTGGCTTATGGTGAGTCTTTAAGTCTATGCTCTAATCACAGAGGCCTCAATGAGAAAGGGAAGGGTAGATTCAGAGGATGGGCAGACAGGAGAAGAGTTAGCATTCAAGAAGTGCCTTCCATGGCCCCAGCTTCTGACAGGCATTTTAATAATAGCAAGCACTATGTTCAGAATTTATAGATGAGAAGACTGAATTTCAGGGACGTTGTCATGCACAAGGTGACCCAGCTCTTCAAATGCTAAGCCAAATGTTAATTCCAAATTTGTCTCTAAAGTCAGTATTGTTTCCATTGAAGTAATTAAAGGAAAGAATAGTCCATGAAATAATTTTCTTCAGTAATGAGAATATGAGATGAGTATTGCATAAACATATTATACAAAGCATATGAATATTTCCTTAACTGATTTACTCAAAACTTAAGTGAAATGTAGAAGTAGAAAATGTCCTTTTTGTCAAACACAAAGAGGAAAAACAGCCAGTAGGGATTGTTCTATTTCTTTAGTATATAAGTTTCATTAAGCCTTGAAACCAGGCCAACCATCTGTCTCTCTTTGATAGCCAAGGTTTTACACAGTTTCTAGATATATATATATACACACACATTTTTGCTGTCTCTCTCTCTCTCTCTCTGGGTTTTATGTGAATATAAAAGACACAGATATAAGCTCTCTGGTATGTCATTTAACAAATCATGATTTTTATATTTGTCTGGTGGATTAAAAATTACATGTTTTGCATTAAAAAAGCTATAAAGATCGCTTCTTCAGGAAAGCCTGTCTTTGAAGTCCTTGAGGGTGATTACTTACACAAGAGTTTCCAGATTAGGTTTGTAGTCTACTTTAAAGCAGAATAAAAAATAAACTAGTGAGTTTTTCTTCATTGGAATTGTTTAGCTTAAATGTCCACATAGTTTATTTTTCTCGTATATTTAATTAGAAGTCAATATTGATCAGAAAATAAAAGATACAGGGGCACCTGGGTGGCTCAGTTGGTTAAGCATCCGACTCTTGATTTAGGCTCAGGTCATGATTTCATGTGGGTTCATGGTTTTAAGCCCCACATCGGGCTCTGTGCTAAAAGGCTGGAGCTTCCTTGGGATTCTCTTTATTTCCCTCTGTCTCTGGCCCTCCCTTGCTCACTCTCTGTCTCTCAAAATAAATAAACTTAAGAAAAGAAAACAAATATATAATATTTAATATGTAACATATATATATATATATATATGAGTATATCAAACCATTTGTCTCAATTTTTTGCCAGTTTATCTTTGCAATGAGGTTTTAGAAATAGTTTTGGCTTGTCATATAATTTAAAAATATATGTAATTAAAAAATATTGTAAATGTGATCCTGTCTTGTACCATTTTTCATTCTTATCAGCAATTTGCTCAAAGCCTTACTAATAGAAGGTGTTGTCACACTTTGCTCACCAATCTGAGAGTAAGAGGTGATATCTTAATTGCATTTTTTTGGTTATGAATCAGGTCCAGCATATTCTCATATGTTTAAGGGCCAATTGTATTTCATTTAGTTCACTTTTTCTATGCTGATTGTGTCTTTTTAAAAATTATTTTTAAATTTTTAATGTTTATTTTTGAGAGAAAGAGACAGAGTGTGAGCAGAAGGGCAGAGAGAAAGGGAGACACAGAATCTGAATCAGGCTCCAGGTTCTAAGCTGTCAGCACAGAGCCCCACACAGGGCCTGAACCCAAGGGTCATGAGGTCGTGACCTGAGCTGAAGTCAGAGGCTTAACCCACTGAGCCACCCAGGCACTCCTATGCTGATTGTGTTTTTGTCTATTTTTCTACTTGTTTGTTTCTTTGTTTCTTGTTCTTCAAATCTCTAGAAGGTAGTTAAGCCCTTTGTCAGTGAAAAGTTGCAAGCTTTTCTGCCTGTTTATTTATTTTCCACTGGTTGCTCTTTTTTGGTTACAATTAAAAATTTGAATAATGCACGGAGTGCCTGGCTGGCCCAGTCTATAGACCATGTGACTTAAAAAATTTTTTTTAATGTTTATTTATTTTTGAGAGAGAGAGAGAGAGAGAGAGAGAATGAACAGGGGAGGGGCAGAGAGAGTGGGAGACACAGGATCCAAAGCAGGCTCCAGGCTCTGAGCTGTCAGCATAGCTTTGTCTTCTCCCCAAAATTGTATAGTTTAATTTTTTTTTTAATTAAGATGTTTGATCTATTTTGAGTTTATCGTTGTGGACTCAGTTTTTATTTTTCTGTATTTAGAAAGTTCAGTCAGTTTGACTGTAGTACTTGACTTGAAGACACATATTGTTCCAATGAAATTGATATATTAGGGAACAGTGTGAACATAATACTAAGTTTTTCATTTGCGAATGAACAGTTTTTTCTATGGGAAATACTAAATGCACATAGAAAATTACCCAGCCTATCTGAGTTACACTATTAAGGAGTACACAATGCACATGCACAGAAAACCCTCAACTATCTACCAGCTACTCCAGTTCACCATATGTTTTATCCTACAAGGTTGTGTTTTGCTATTACTTTACACATTTGTAAACTTAAAAAAATTTTTTTTAAAATTTATTTATTTCTGAGAGGAGGGGAGGGGCAGAGAGAGAAGGAAACACAGAATCTAAAGCAGATTCCAGGCTCTGAGCTGTCAGCACGCGGGGCTCAAACTCGTGAACAGCAAGATCATGACCTGAGCTGAAGTGGGGCGCCAGCTCGGGAACTCTGAGCCATCCTGGTGCCCCTGTAAACTTTCTGTTAAAAAAAAAAAACGCTCATTCCACATCTCAAATATGTGTAAATATCTTGGTTCAAAAATGCCAAGCAGTGCAGAGAAGAGGAAAACTATAAAACCTGAAATAGTAATGATTTTCAAAGAAATGAGAAAGTATGTGATTCCTCTCAAGCAAAAGGCATTAAGGAATTTACATTGCTGACAATGAAGAGACTCCACAAATATGAAAGAAGCATCTATGGCTGGAACAATTTCAAGTGCTGTGCGATCAGTAAGAACAACATCTTAACAAAATGGAAGAAATGGAAAGATTGTGGAATATGGTTTGAAGACTAAACCGTGTTGTCAACAACTTTTCTCACAATCAAAGAGAAAGCATAATCTATATATAAGGCCTTAAACAGACATTGCCAAATCCTGGAAAAGTGACTTCTTTTTTTTTTAAGACTGTTGGTTTGGTGACTTGAAAAATGACTATAGTTTCAAAGTCATGAGCTATTTGGCGAAGCTAAGAGAACAAACAAGAAAGCCATGAAAGAATTTCCAGCATTTAAACAGACAGATGTCAATGAAGAAGTAGGCTATACAGTGTGGACATTGCAGTTTTGATTGAAACAAGTACCTATAAAAAATGCACTTCTTGAAAGGTCTCTGTCTCAAAGGCAGAAAAACAGGCTATTTAAGTATTTAAGATGTAAAACCTCATAAATTGTGATAATTCTCTTTCTACTACCTCATAGTGAGTTACAGGCTGCAACCCTTCCCAAGTGCACTTCTACAAGCAAACTTCAGGTCTTTTTCAAGGTTGAGTGCCATTTTTATTACAGTATGTACATATTTCTTAATCATTTAGCATGTATAAAATTATGCTGTATTTTTAAAAATTAAATTCCTATCTTTTTTATGTGTCACTGATGAAGTTTTTGAGTGTTGAACCATAAGCCCTATAATTTTTTATTCTGAGATTTTGCACAATGGGGAGATTTTTGGGAACATATATTTTCTGTTACAGCAGAACTGATCACACATATTTTCTGATTATTTGAAATATTGCTTTTATCTTTAAATTTGTATATGTAATTTTTCTATTTCTGACATGCAATTTTGTTTCATGGTCAGTCTAACTACTTATATGCCAATGCCATGTTATTTTAATTTTTGAGGTTTGATAATATTTTATTTATTAAAAAAATTTTTCATGTTTATTTATTTTTGAGAGAGAGAGAGAGAGAGAGTGAAGGCAGGGGAGTGGCAGAGAGAGGGGGAGACACAGAATTCAAAGCAGGTTCCAGGCTCTGGGCTGTCAGCAGAGAGCTCGGGGTGGGGACTGAACTCACAAACCATGAGATCATGACCTGAGCTGAAGTCAGATGCTTAACCAACTGAGTCACCCAGGCACCCTGAGTCTTGATAATATTTTAATATCTAGTAGAGTTAGCTAATCTTCCTCCTTATGCCCACATCCCCACACATAGTTTTTATATTTTAGGGGTTTTTTGGTCTTATTTTTGCTTGCTTATTTTTTCATATGGACTTTTGAATGAATTTCATGATCTCTAGGAAGAAAGATGTTGATAATTTAAATGGAAGTGCATTAAATTCATGAATCAATACCGAGAGAACTGACACGTTTCTGATATTGAGCGTTCCTCATCATGAAATATCTCCAGAAAATGCCTTCCATTTGTTCAAGTCTCTATTTATCTATTTCAGAAGTGTTTTGACAATTTTTTCTCATAGAGGGTTTTATATTTCTTTTTTTTAAATGTTTATTTATTTTAGAGAGAGAGACAGAGACAGAGACAGAGCGCAAGCGGGGTAGGGGCAGAGAGAGAGGGAAACACAGAATCCTAAGCAGGCTTCAGGCTCTGATCTGTCAGCACAGAGCCTGACGCAGGGCTTGAACCCACGAACTGCAAGATCATGACCTGGGCCAAAGTTGGTTGGCCTAACCGACTGCGCCACCCAAACACCCCTGATGGTTTTATATTTCTTAAGCATATTTCTAATATTTTATTTTTTATATTTTTATATTTTATATTTAGCGATGCTAAATGAGATTTTACTTTCCGTTATATCATTTAAATGTTTGTTGTTTTAATTCTGTTAATTTCTGTGTATTAATTATACATTTGGCTACCATGCTAAATTATTTTATTGTTTGTGGTTGCTTTCCTACTGATTTTCTTGGGATTTTCAAGTATGTATAATAACAGATCATATAATTATGTTATTAAGCAAGAGAAGGCATTGAAAGAATTTTCCAATTCACATGCCCTAAATGCCTTTTCTTTCTTAATGGAATTAAAACTTATACTTCCAATACGCTGTGAAATAGTAGTGATGGTGTTTATCTTGGTCTCATTCTTGTCTTTTAAAGGAATGGTTCTAGTATTTTTCTGTTATATAAGTTCCTGGCTTTCAGGATAGATTGATAGATTGATAGATGTGATAGATTGAGCACGTTTCTACCTATTACCATTTTAATGAGCGTTTTTTTTTTTGTTTTTTGTTTTTTTTGAAGGAGAAGATAATTCCTGGGCCTAACTGAGCATCATTTGATAAAATAGGCTGTCAAGAATGTACAGAAAGGAACAGCTGGGTGGCTCAGTTGGTTAAACGTCTGACTCTTGATTTCTGCTCAGGTCATGATCTCACGGTTCGTAAGCTTAAGCCCCACATCGGGTTCTTTGCTGACTGCATAGAGCCTGCTTGGGATTCTTTGTTTTTCTCTCTTTGCCCCTCCCCAACTAGCTCTCTCTCAAAAATGAACATTAAAAAAAAAAAGAATGTACAGAAGAAGCACTGTACGTGGAAACCAGGCTTCTTGAGTTTTGTATAAGTGGTTGTGAAAATGATACTTCTTTGACTATATGCCTTTGAATCTACCACTGAATTTGTTTCATATTTCACTATGATGAGAAGTGGCAATTTTGAAAAGATGATGGACAAGTTTGTGTGCGGGACTGGGTTGGGTAGGGTATAAATGGGTCTAGGAATGAAACTTTGTGCTTAATAAATGTGATGAAATTCAGAACTGTGTGTCAATTTTTATTTTGCTCTAGGCTTTGCATCCTAAGATTTTATATTAATAGAGATGGTATTGGCTTTTTACCTGCCAAATGCACACACACAGCTACGATATTACTATAAATTAAAGTTGGACATAGATTAAAGTAATAAGAATTTCAAGGGGATAATTAAGGGATGGTTTACAGGAGGCCAGGACCCTGTTTCATTGTGTTTTTCTAGAGTGCTTTTCTATCCATGTAAAGAAAGATGAATTTGGGGGCAAATTTAAAAACAATACAGCTGCAGTTCTATTGTATAGTGACTGAGACACATTAGAGACTGAGACACATTGATATGTGATTGGTTTCCCATGCTTGAGGACCATTTTGGCTAGATAAGAATGCCTGGAAAGCTTTTTAAAATATAAATAGAAATTCTCAACACCCTCCATCAGAGATTCTAATTCAGTAGATCTGAAGTCCAAGAATAATCTCCTTCAGCTTGTTTGATTGTGATGCACCATTGCCCTAGGCCTAGAGCAGTGTATCCCAACTTTGCCTTGATCTAGTTCCAGAACAATGATTCTCAATCTTGACTGCACAATAGAATCACTTGGGGAGCCCTTAAAAAGGATTGAAAGCTGAGCTCTACTCTGAGACACTCGATTTATCTGTGCTATTGTGGGACTGAGGAATCCATAGGTTTTTATTGCTCCTCGGGTGATTTTAATGTACAATCAGAATTGAGAAATACTATTAAATAGTGTAGGTGTGAACAAATAGAAGGAAACTTGGATTTTTTTTTAAACGGGAGTTACATACGAGATGGACCTTTTGGACCCATTATTTTTATGATGGTAAAAAAAATGGATTAAAATGGGAGAGATAAGGAGTGTGAAAAACACCTGTAATAATGCAGTATAGATATAATGCAGTATAGAATAATGTAGTTGAGAGCTGTTCTACTGAAGCACTGACAGTAAAAATGGAAAGAGAAATTTTGAAAGAGGAAATATTTAGAATGAAGAATTATCAGGTCTTTGAGATGAAGTCTTTTAGTAAGGAGTGTGTTCAACCACATGAGTCTGTTGAGAGGTCAGGGTTGGACTGTATGGTGAGGAAGTCATGGAGATTTTTTGAGAGTATTATTCCAGTAAAGAGGTGGAACACAATTTAAGATGCAAAGGATTATAGAGAAAATTAATGATGAAGAAAATATGGAATTAATGATGAACAAAACATGGTTAACTTAAAATCCTTAACTCAGGTGCCTGGGTAGCTCAGGTGGTCAAGTGTCTGACTCTTGTTTTAAGCTTAGATCATGATCTCAAGGTTTGTGAGATCAAGCCTCGTGTTGGGCTCTTTGCTGACAATGCAGAACCTGTTTGGGGTTCCCTTTCTCTGCCCCTTCCCCACCCCTCAAAATAAATAAATTAAAAAAATTTTTAAATAAAACCATTAACCAAGAAGACAAGAAAGAAATAACATGCTTACTAGAAAGGAAAAATAGTTTAGAGAAGATGGTTGTTGTTTTAAAGAAGTGTGAGATCTACACATAAGGTGAAATCAGAGATTGAAAGCAGAAAGCCAAACAAAATAAACCTCTAAATTTTTTTTGCACATTCAAACTATGGGAAAAAATTCAACAAATATTACTTGACTGATGGGAATATTTGTCAAAAGGTGCTATGGGTTTAAAAAATAAAACCCTGAGAACAATTTTAGGTTTTGTCAAAACAACAAATTCTTATCACTTTGATCAGTGAAATAGCAATACTTGAGCCCACTGGACCATTTATTAAAAGTTATACCTGACAAACACAACTGCCAGAATAAGTCATGTCCTCTCATTTTGAGAACTGATCTTTCTTTGGAATCCTTGGTGGATAGAAGATGGCTATCCTTAGTCTTGTCCATTAAAGATCATTTAGTCTTTTCTGCCTAGAATAGCCTTTTTGGGGGATGTAGTCAATCAATTCAAAATTCAAACTTCCTAAAAAGCTGTTTCTCTTCTCTCTCAAGTCTCATTTCGCCTTCCTCTGTTTCAAGAGAGTAGGTGTTTGTGGGTGGTGGTGATGGTAGCTTACATTCAGTCATGATGGTCTGTCTCTCCATTACCCTGAGATTTGCCCCTTTTTTGTGTCATATCATATCCACTAAAATGAGGTTATTTGATCCGATCTACTCCTGCAGAGGCATGTTTATACCACCCTGGTTTTTGACTAGTGTGTAGGCGTCCTCTGTTAAAGTCCATGGTTCTTCTCATTTGTCCCCACTCATAATGGTCCTGTTAATATCTCCTGTCTTGACCACAGCATCACCAAGAATGAAATAGATGGGCAGCCTACTAAAATGTTGCTTAATTTATATAACAGGAAAAGCTGTAGGCCTGATGGCTAAAAATCTGACATGAGTCACCTTATGGAGAGTGATGAATTTCTACATAGTTTCTAGACCTAAGTTAGTTCACATACCTAGAACTCCTTCACTGAAGGGGAGGCCTGGTCCTCTTGAAGAAAGATACTGCACACTGCCAGCATACTATACATACTGTAAATCTTCCTCCAAGCCTTTCCCAATGGGCCACTACTAGAATGATGCATACATGTGAAATGGAAATACCCATGGTTTTCAGAGTTTATTAGATATGGTATATAAATTGATGTTATTCTCTGGGTACACCAAACCCACCATCACCTACCAATTAAGATGGGAGCTTATGGTGGCCAAGGGATAGAAGGAGGCTTAGCCTAAGTTTGAGTTACATGGACCTAAGACTGAATAGAAACTTGCTGGTGTTTTCTCCCCTAGTTCCTGAATATGTAATTGGAATAGATGTATTTGGCAATTAGCAAAATTTCTACTTCTTGCTGCCTCATCAAATTTTATTCCTCTGAGTCTATTATCCATTATTTTTTCCCCCAGATTTATTGAGATCTAATTGACAAATAAGATTGTATATATTAAGGTGTACAATGTGATGATTTGATATATGTATATGTTGTGAAGTGATTACCATAATTAAGTTAATTAACACATCCATCACCTCACATAGCTACCATTTATTTTCTTTGGTGGTGAGAAAACTTAAGATTTATTCTCTTAGAAAATTTCAAGTGTACAATACAGTATTATTAATTATTACCATTGTGCTGTACATTAGATACCCAGATCTGGTTCATCTTATAACTAAAAGTTTATACCCTTTGGCCAAACTCTCCACATGTTCCTCACTCCCTAACCACTAGAAACCACCATTCTACTCTCTGCTTCTATGAGTTCAACATTTTTAGCTTTCACATATAAGTGAGAACACACAGTATTTGTATTTCTGTGTCTGGCTTATTTCAGTTAGTATAATGTTCTCCAGTTTCAACCATGCTTCTGGGAATGGTGGAATTTCCTTCTTTTTATGGCTCAGTAATATTCCATTGTATATGTGCCACATTTTTAATCCATTTATCTATTGATGACACTTAGATTGTTTCCATATTTTGGCTATTGTAAGAAAAGTTGTAATGAATATGGGGATGCAGATATTTCTTTGAGATACTGATTTTATTTCCTTCAGATATATATACCCAGAAGTAGAATTAATGGGTAATATGATAGTTCTATTTTTAATTTTTTGAGGAAACATCATATTGTTTTACATAATGGATGTACCAATTTACATTCCCACCAACAGCACACAAAGGTGCCCTTTTAACCACACCCTTGCCAACAGTTGCTGTCGTTTTGATGCTAACCATTCTTACTGATGTGAGGTGATATTTCATTGTGGTTTTGATTTGTGTTTCTCTGATGATTAGTGATATTAGATACTTTTTCATGGACAATACTTATTGTCCATGTGTATGTCTTCTTAGGAAAAATGTCTATTCAAGTCACTTGCTATTTTAAAATCAGATTGTCTTTTGTGTTTGTATTTTTTTGCTACTGAATGGTGAGTTCTTATATATTTTAGATATTAACCTATTATCAGATATATGGTTTATGAATATTTCCTCACATTCCATAGGTTGCTCTTAATTTTGCTAATTGTTTCCTTTGCTGCACAGAATATGTTTAGTTTGCTATACTCCCACTGTTTATTTCTGCTTTTGTTGCCTGGGCTTCTGTTGTAATATTAAAAAAAATTATCATGGAGATCAATGTCAAGGAGTCTTTTTTCCCCTATGTTTTATTGTAGGAGTTTTATGGTTTCAAGTCTTACATTTAAGTCCTTAATCAATTTCAAGTTAATTTTTGTTTATGGCATAATGTTTAAGAGTCCGATTTTATTCTTTTGCATGTGAATATTCAGTTTTCCAAACACCATGTCTTGAAGAAACAATCCTTTCCCCATTGTGTGTATTGGCATTTGTGTAGTATCAGTTGTAATGTTTCCTCTTTCAAAACTCATTTTATTTGGGTCTACTCTTTTTTTTTTTTTTCTTAGTGTAACTAAGGGTTTCTCAACTTTATCTTTCAAAAAACCAACTCTTCGTTTTGTTCATCTTTTCTATTGTTTTTTTCTGGTCTCTACTTTGTTTATTTCTGTCTGATATTTGTTATTTCCTTCCTTCTCCTAACTTTAGCCTAGTTTGTTCTTTTTCTAGTTCCTTGAGGTGTAAAGTTAGGTAGCTTATTTGAGATCTTTCTTTTTCAGAATGCAGTCTTTTATTGCTATAAACTTCCTACTTAGAACTGCTTTTGCTGCATCCCATAAGTTTTGGTTTCTTGTGTTTCCACTTTGATTTGTCTCAAGATATGTTTTTATTTCCTTTTTGATTTCTTCTTTGATCCATTGGTCATTCTAGACTATGTTGCTTAATTTCCATATATTTGTAAATTTTTCAATTTTCCTTCTGTTATTGATATCTAGTTTCATACTATTGTGGTCAGAAATGATATTTGGTATGCTTTCCAAAGATTTGCTTTGTGGCCCTACATATAATCCAGATGGACATTGTTCTATATGTACTTGGGAAGGATGTGTATTCTGCTGCTATTGATGAGATGTTCTGTATATGTTTCTTCAGTCCATTTGGTGTATAGTGATATTCTAGTCCACTGTTTTTCTTGTTGCTTTTATGTCTGGATGATCTGGACCCACATTCAGGATTCACAATCAGACCAAGATTGGTGGATCTGTCTTTGGGGGTACACATGAGTGCATCTCCCTTTGGATCCCTATCTGGGAAGCACTGCTCCTGAATCACAGCATGAGAGGCTGGAGCCAGGTCACGGCCTGCTTTCAGAGTCCACAGCTGTGGCTGAGGTTGGTGGGCCTGTTACCTAAAGCATGGGACAGTGTGACTCCTCCCAGGTTCCTTGGCAGCTGGTGCTAGTGGCAGGATCAAGGCCAAATAAGGCTGTAGCTGAGTCCACAGTGGGGTGGAGCTGGGTCTGTAGTCAGGATCACAGCCGGTGAGTCTGCCACCTGTATGTGGGCCTTCCTTCTGAAATAGCCCTTTTTTGGTCTTGGGCTCCACTGGAGTTTTGCAAACTCCTACCTGGATCCCAAAGCTCCCACAAAGGCACTTTTGCCCATGGGTGGCTGCCAAATTGTTGTTCCTGTGGAAGGATATGAACAGTGGACTTTTTATTCTGCCATCTGGCTCTGTTCATTTTTTTAATGTAGTGATCTTTATTTCATTAAGCCAGATGTAAAACTGCTGATTTATATAAGCATGTAGATTTTTTGTGACAAGACCATGTAAACCTCTGAACCATAAAATAATAATAATAATAAACTTTGAAAAAATAAGTTAAGGTGAAAATGGCAAAATCTAGTTCATGGTAATAGTCTTAACAATTTTTCTGGATGTTTGAAATTTTTCAATAATAAATACATTGGGAAAAGAAAAACAAAATTTAATTTGATTAAAATTAGTCAAGAAAACAATTTACAAACTTCAAAAGAAGATGTCTTCTAAGGAACGACTAACCTTGTCAATAAGTACTTTGTATTTTGAGTTTACCCTTTCCTAGAAAAACAGTAATGCTACAAGCCATTATCAAAAGACTTTGTGGACCTGAAATATACATTGTTTTAGTCTGAGAATGAAAAAGAAATGCAATCCATTGATTTATGTATCTCATTAGAATGACATCAAAGCAGTAAATTCACTCTATGCAGCACTTCCTTGATATTATGAAGTATGCAATTTTAGTGATTCAGAAAATCCAAATGTATGGACTAATTAGAAATAATTTTAAGGTAGAGTTATTTCTTTCTGTCAGACACTAGGATACTTGGATAGGCAGTGGTGTCCTTTTAAATGTTCAACTCAACCATATTTCCTTCTCCCATACCTCCGCAAAAGATCCATAATTTTGTATGTGATATTTGTATTTCAATGTATGTCTTTGTATTTTAACTACATTTGTATTCATCCCTAAACAATATGCTGATGTTTCAAAACTATATAAATGTTAGACTTTATCTATCGTCTGCCACTTGTGAGATTTTTCCATTTTAATACATGTAGCTCTGTCCTTCATTTCATAGCTATGTGTTTTTCCAAATTATGAATATACTACAATTTACATATCTATTCATCGATAGCATTGATGGACATTTAGGTTGCATTCAATTTTTTTGCTCTTATAAGTAAGTCTTGTGTATGATTCTTTGGGCATATATGCAAAAAGTTCTTTAGTAGTGGAACTACTATGTTTATAGAGAACTTGGGTTTCTTTTGTAAATTGCCTATTTAAAAGTTTTGCTTATTATTCTATTGGGCTGTTTTTCTTTTTCTCATCAATTTTTCTTTATGCATTTGGGACACTAATCCTTTGCTACTTGTAAGGGTTGAAGACAAATTTTCTCAGTCTATGTCTTATCTTTTCACTTTTAAAAAATTGGGGATTTTAACACTCAATTTTTATGGTTTATCTTATTTTAGAAAAATCTTGTTTAAGAAGTTTTAAATTTTGGGGGCGCTTGGGTGGCTCAGTCAGTTGAGCGTCACACTTTGGCTCAGGTCATGATCTCACTGTTCATGAGTTTGAGCCTCGCGTTGGGCTAGCTGCTCTCTACCCCTTCCCTGCTTAAGGTTTCTCACTCTAAAAAAATAAACATAAAAAAAAAGAAGATTTAAATTTTCTTGAGTTCTTCTGTATATTCTTCTAAGAAAGTTTGAAGTTTGATTTTAATATGTAGTCTTTCAATTATCTTGAAGTTCATTTTTCTGTTATTCCAGCATGGTTTTTTTGTTTGTTTTTTGTTTGTTTTTGTTTTTTTGCTACTCCAATCTTTCTTCACTGTGAAATATTTTTTCCCAACTGTTCCTCAGTTTGTTATTCTGTTCTATGTATCTACTTCTGAGGTCATGTCACATCATCTAAAGCTACATAATATGTCTTGTTTTAGGTATGGTTAGCCTTCTCCATATTTTTCAGTTTTTTAAAATAGTCTTGGCTATTGTGGCTTTTTGGTTTTTCACATCAATTCTTTTTAGAATCAGATTATCAAATTCATATATATTTTCTTGACTTTTGGTGGGAATTGTATCAATTTTACAGATTAAATGGGGAGAAGTCTCTATCCTTATATTATTTCATTTTCTTTAATATCTTTTCATAAAGTTTATAAATGTCCTACATATCTTTTCCTAGATTTATTCCCAGCTACCTTATGCATTTGTTGTGATGTTACAAAATATATCTCAAAATGCTAGATTTCAGCAATTTATTGGTAGTGTATAGGAATGTATTTGATACCTTGCATCCAATTAATTGTAATAACTTATCAGTAGTTTCTTATAGGACTTTTATGTAGATAGTAATATTGTCTAATAAAAATGTCAATGTCAGTTTCCCTTCTTTTCCTCAATACTTCCATCTTTTTTATTTCTTCTTTTTTTAAAGAACACTCTCTAGTACTATGTCAAATAATGTAGTGATAGCTCGTAGTCTTCTATCTACTTTTAGTGGCAATGCTTCTAACAATTCGCTGTTTACCCTGAAGTCTCTGAATGGATGTTTGTAAACAATGGTAGGGAAAGTCTTTAATCCTAGCACCTAATCTTGTTTCTGGTACACAGTAGATACTTATTAAATAATTGTTGATTTAAATTTCATTATTTTTCCTGGTATATGGACATATATTATGTAAGAGCATTTCTATCAGGCATAAAAATCCTAGAAAATTATATGCTTACGGGTAAAGTGATTACAGCTTGCAATCTGGTAACATCTTAAATTATCCAGAGTAGATGTCAACTTGAATATGTAGGAATCTTTCTAATCTCTGTGATAAACAGGAGGGAATTACTCTGTGACTGGGGAGAGTTGATTTATGACAAAACTGCTGTTTTTAAACATCTGTTATTACCAGCCCACTAGGCATAAACACTCAAATGTTAAGCATGTCATTCAGAAGCTATGTTTTTCTGTTTGCCTTCTTTGTAAACCAGTAGTAGGTATTAGGAGAAGGAAAGCAAGTTCTGCTATTCTGCTACTCAATTAATTTCTATTGCTTTGTAACAAATTATTACAGATTCAGCAGCTTAAAACAACACTAATTTATTATCTCAGGTTTCTGTGGGTTAGGAGTTTGGGCACCGTTTAGCTGGATTCTCTCCTCAGGTCGTACAGGGCTGCAATCAAGATGCCAGCTGTGCTATAATTTTCTTCTACGGTTTGGGTTTTCTTCTAAGCTCATTTAGGTTATTGGCAGAGATTCAGTTCCTTGCAGCTTTATTATTATTATTATTTTTTAATTTTATTTTTTAAAATTTACATCCAAATTGGTTAGCATATAGTGCAACAATAGGAGTAGATTCCTTAATGAACTTACCCATTTAGCCATCCCCCCTCCCACAACCCCTCCAGTAACCCTCATTTTGTTCTCCATATTTATGTTAGGTCTCTATATTTATGTTATGTCAGTGTATTTATGTTCTCCATATCTGTTTTGTCCCCCTCTCTGTTTTTATATTATTTTTGTTTCCCTTCCCTTATGTTCATCTGTTTTGTCTCTTAAAGTCTTCAGATGAGTGAAGTCATATGATTTTTGTCTTTCTGTGACTAATTTCACTTAGCATAATACCCTCCAGTTCCATCCACATAGTTGCAAATGGCAAGATTTCATTCTTTTTGATTGCCGACTAATACTCCATTTTATATATATACCACATCTTCTTTATCCATTCATCCATCCATAGACATTTGGGCTCTGTCTATATTTTTGCTATTGTTGATAGTGCTTCTAGAAACATGGGGTGCATGTGTCCCTCGAAACAGCACACTAGTATCCCGTGGATAAATGCCTAGTAGTGCAATTGCTGGATCGTAGGGTAGTTCTACTTTTAGTTTTTGAGGAACCTCCATACTGTTTTCCAGAGTGGCTGCACCAGCTCGCATTCCCAGCATTGATATATTTGATTTTTATAAGAAGATAACTTATTCCATTGGGTCTGACAAGTAATCAGAATATGTTTCATCTTGGTAAAATGGTAAGATGTTGTCCAAGACGACGTGCTGCCCAATCTCCAATGATTTTGTTGACTCTATTTTTAGTCTGCTTTCTTTCCTATTAAAAAAAATATGAATTCAGGTATCCAGGCAGTTCTTCATTTTCTTTCTTTGTCTTTTCTAATCTTATTAGCACACTATAAATCTGGTGACCATTGCTAAGGTCTTTTACTAGCAAATTGCTTCAATGGCTGTTGCTTTTATAATTTGCTATTAATGATCATTGTCTTATTGCTCTTTTTTTTTTAATATGAAATTTATTGTCAAATTGGTTGTGCTCATCCCAACAGGTGCCCTCCTCAATACCCCTCACCCACCCTCCCCTCCCTCCCACCCCCCATCTCAGTTTGTTAGTTTGTTCTCAGTTTTTAAGAGTCTCTTATGTTTTGGCTCCCTCCCTCTCTAACCTTTTTTTTTTTCCTTCCCCTCCCCCATGGGTTTCTGTTAAGTTTCTCAGGATCCATATAGGAGTGAAAACATATGATATCTGTCTTTCTTTGTATGGCTTATTTCACTTAGCATCACACTCTCCAGTTCCATCCACATTGCTGCAAAGGGCCATATTTCATTCTTTCTCATTGCCATGTAGTATTCCATTGTGTATATAAACCACAATTTCTTATCCATTCATCAGTTGATGGACATTTAGGCTCTTTCCATAATTTGGCTATCATTGAAAGTGCTGCTATAAACATTGGGGTACAAGTGCCCCTATGCATCAGCACTCCTGTATCCCTTGGGTAAATTCCTAGCAGTGCTATTGCTGAGTCATAGCGTAGATCTATTTTTAATTTTGTGAGGAAACTCCACACTGTTTTCCAGAGCGGCTGCACCAGTTTGGATTCCCACCAACAGTGCAAGAGTGTTCCCATTTCTCCACATCCTCACCAACGTCTATAGTCTCCTGATTTGTTCATTTTAGCCACTCCGATTGGCGTGAGGTGGTATCTGAGTGTGGTTTTGATTTGTATTTCCCTGATGAGGAACGACGTTGAGCATCTTTTCATGTGCCTGTTGGCCATCTGGATGTCTTCTTTTAAATTTTTTTTTAACATTTATTTATTTTTGAGACAGAGAGAGACAAAGCATGAACGGGGGAGGGTCAGAGAGAGGGAGACACAGAATCTGAAACAGGCTCCAGGCTCTGAGCTGTCAGCACAGAGCCTGACGCGGGGTTCGAACTCACGGACAGTGAGATCATGACCTGAGCCGAAGTCGGACGCTTAACCGACTGAGCCACCCAGGCGCCCCTGGATGTCTTCTTTAGAGAAGTGTCTATTCATGTTTTCTGCCCATTTCTTCACTGGATTATTTGTTTTTTGGGTGTGGAGTTTGGTGAGTTCTTTATAGATTTTGGATACAAGCCCTTTGTCTGATATGTCTTTTGCAAATATCTTTTCCCATTCCGTTGGTTGCCTTTTAGTTTTGTTGGTTGTTTCCTTTGCAGTGCAGAAGTTTTTATCTTGATGAGGTCCCAATAGTTCATTTTTGCTTTTAATTCCCTTGACTTTGGGGATGTATCAAGTAAGAAATTGCTGCGGCTGAGGTCAGAGAGGTTTTTTTCCTGCTTTCTCCTCTAGGGTTTTGATGGTTTCCCGTCTCATTCAGGCCACACACTTCCAAAACTCAAACAGGAAGAAATAGAAAACTTGAACAGACCCATAACCAGAAAAGAAATTGAATCAGTCATCAAAGATCTCCCAACAAATAAGAGTCCAGGACCAGATGGCTTCCCTGGGGAATTCTATCAGACATTTAAAGCAGAGTTAATACCTATCCTCAAGCTGTTCCAAAAAATAATAAGGGAAGGAAAACTTCCAGACTCATTATATGAAGCCAGCATTACTTTGATTCCTAAACCAGACAGAGACCCAGCAAAAAACGAGAACTAGAGACCAATATCCCTAATGAATATGGATGCAAAAATTCTCAATAAGATACTAGCAAATAGAATTCAACAGCATATAAAAAGAATTATTCACCATGATCAAGTGGGATTCATTCCTGGGATGCAGGGCTGGTTCAACATTTGCAAATCAATCAATGTGATACATCACATTAATAAAAGAAAAGATAAAACCATATGATTCTGTCAATTGATGCAGAAAAGGCATTTGACAAAATTCAGCATCCTTTCTTAACAAAAACCCTCGAGATAGTTGGGATAGAAGCAATGTACTTAAACATCATAAAAGCCATTTATGAAAAGCCCACAGCTAATATCATCCTCAATGGGGAAAAACTGACAGCTTTCTCCCTGAGATCAGGAACACAACAGGGATGTCCACTCTCACCGTTGTTTAACATAGTGTTGGAAGTTCTAGCATCAGCAATCAGACAACAAAAGGAAATCAAAGGCATCAAAATTGGCAAAGATGAAGTCAAGCTTTCGCTTTTTGCAGATGACATGATATTATACATGGAAAATCCAATAGACTCCACCAGAAGTCTACTTGAACTGATACATGCATTCAGCAGTTGTAGGATACAAAATCAATGTACAGAAATCAGTTGCATTCTTATACACTAATAATGAAGCAACAGAAAGACAAATAAAGAAACTGATCCCATTCACAATTGCACCAAGAAGAATAAAATACCTAGGAATAAACCTAACCAAAGATGTAAAATATCTGTATGCTGGAAACTATAGAAAGCTTATGAAGGAAATTGAAGAAGATATAAAGAAATGGAAAAACATTCCGTGCTCACTGATTGGAAGAATAAATATTGTTAAAATGTCAACACTACCCAAAGCTATCTACACATTCAATGCAATCCCAATCACAATTGCACCAACATTCTTCTCGAAGCTAGGACAAGCAATCCAAAAATTTGTATGGAACCACAAAAGGCCCTGAATAGCCAAAGTAATTTTGAAGAAGAAGACCAAAGCAGGAGTTCCTTGCAGCTTTGGGAATGAGGTCCTTGTGTTCTTCCTAGTTGTTAGCTGGAGACCACTCTAAGCAACTAAAAGCCAACACTGTAGTCAGTTCACAACATGGCTGTTTGCTTTCTTTCTAGTAAGCCAATCAGAGAAAATTCTTGTTTTTAAGGGCCCACCCTTGGGTCAGAGCCACCCAAGGTAATCTTCCTTCTGATTTACTCAAAGTCAACTGATTTGGGACCTTAATGACATCTGTAAAATTCTTTTGCCAGGTAATATAACATAATCACTGGAGTGATACCTCATTGTATTCACTGGGTCTGTCCATACTCAAGGGGAGAGGATTATACAAGGTTGAGGGTCAATGGGGATCATTTTAGGATTCTGACTGCCACAGCTATTATACACTCATATATAGAAGGTCACTTTCCTTCTTCCATTCTCTCAGATAAACATTTTCTTTCTTATTTCATGGCATTGTTGTTGTATGAAGGTCTCAACAAATCTTTCTCTTTTCCAAATGTTTGCACATGCCTTAAACTGCCATATGCCTTAAATTGATAGTTTGGTTTTAGCCTTATTTCTTAGGTAAGCTTGGGGACATTTTTTTCATGTGACACTTGGTAGTTGGATAATTGATAGACTTTAATTCAAGAGCTTCTGGGTTTCACTGGTTTTAAGCTGCTGTTTCAGCTACATTCAAAGGCACAAGGACACACACACATGTGCATACACATAGTTACAATATTTCTGGTGATTTATGTAGAATTTTAATATTGTGTAGCTGTTAGTCAGTAATAGGCTGTGATATAATTATATTTTCTTCCAGTTTGAATATAGAATGTTTAAAAAATTATGAGAGCATTAGATAATTCTAAAATGACAGAAAGACCATTTTCATGGCATTTTGTTTTACTTTTGGGAGACGTGCACTTTATTAGGAGTGCCTACATTTTAGCAGCATTTTATAGTTTACAAGGTGTCATACCACATTTTATGTTATTATGCCTATCAGCTCTGTTGTAGGGGAGGAAAGTGAGGCCAACATCGGTCATTTCCCAAATTGCACATGTAGGGTTGAGTAGAACAGGGAATTGAACCCACGATTTCTGACTTCAAGTATAAACCTTTTTCATTTATCTGCTTCATTGCCACATGAGTAGAAAGAGTTTGTAAATGTATTTCTTACATTTGCATTAAATAATAAAGACAGAGAAGTGAGGGGTATTCTTGTGTATAGTCTTATTTTGTGCAACTCTGAACTGGTTTCCTATGATTTATTTGTAATTCCTTTTGAATTGGTTTTATTTTATATTATGCTCTATCATTTATAATTTGGCATATGTTTCTTGTCTGCTTCACATTCTCCTTGTATTTTTATGAGGCTGTATATCTTCTTCTTTAAAAGAGGGAACAAATGGAAAACATGCCTGTTAGATTTATTCAAGGATTTCACAGCCCTTCGTACACTATACCTTATCATCCACATTTCATTGTCTGGTGGCAAATTTTCTAACAAAAGAAAGATAATAATATCCAGAATGGAAATATTCATGAGGTTTGGAGATTTATGAGGAAATTCTACAACGCAAGTGGCTTTTGTTAAGTAGATGAAGCTTACAAACATGATGAAAGATGGTACAAAATCGTGGACTGGAGACTGTTTAAATTAAATGATTCTTCATGTAACATAGATACGTGATAAATTCAAATAGATCAAAAGAATGTGTGGTGAGAAGTGAGTTTTTCTCCTGACCCCATATTCCATTCCCTGTCAGTAATTTGGTGGCTTGCAGGGATTCTCTGGTTAATATTTCTTCAAAACGGGAAAAAAGGATTTGCTAATGTTTAAAAGTAGAGCAGAATTTAAAAATGAGTGGAAAATGGCAATTAAACACATTAGTGGTGTAAGGGAGAAAACTTCTGGTTATGCAATTTCTGAAAAGATACTGTCCTTAAACTAATACAAAATTGAATGATGGAGAGAATGTGCTGCTGTTTGTGCATACTTGCTGGATTCAGCACAACATGACAAACATTTTCTCACTTATTGAGCTGCTTCTACCGTGTTCTTGCTAAGCTTGTTACTAGAATCCATTCCTTCAATTATCTTCTCTTGGACTAATCTCTCAGTTACGGTATAGAAGAAAGTGATGTCATTACAGAATCAAGAGGTGTTGTGAGTTGAATTGTGTACCTCCAAAAGATATGTTGAAGTCCTAACCTATGATACGTGTGCACGTGACATTATTTGGAAATAAGGTCTTTGCAGATATAATCAAGTTAAGATGTGGCTATATTGCCTTAGGGTAGGCTCTAAATTCAGTGAGTTGTGTCCTTATTAGAAGGCCATGTGGAAATACAGACACACACGGGAAGAATACCATGTGACGGTAGAAGCAGAGACTGGAGTAATGCAGTGGCAAGCTGAGGAATGGCAAAGTTTGCTGGTATTAACAGAATCTAGGAGGGAAGCACTTCTAGCTTCCAGAAGTGTGAGAGAATAAATTTTGGTTGTTTTAACAACTACTTGCATGCAAAACACACATTACCTCAATACTGTTCTTCTCATAACAGCATTGCAAGGTAGATATTATCTTCATTTTACAGATGTAAAGACTCAGACTCAGAAGTCTTAAATAACTTTCCAAAGTCACACAGCTAATGGTCTCTGATATAGAAGCCATTATACCACACTCTTATTGATGATCACCCATTTATAAAGGGACAGCTAAACTTAGGAATGGTTTTATCCATCTGGGGTTGCTTCACATGGTCTGATTATAGGAGCATTAGAAACAAAAATTACATCTCCTACTGATGCCTGAAAGTTCACCATTTCCCACAATTAATATTTCTTTTTAAAATATAAACATTCCAGGAGGATTAACATATTATGCCAATGAAAATATAAATATGTTAGAGTATTTTCTTTTTTTTCTTCATATCATAGAAGATCTACCAGCTTAAGAATATTGCTTACTGAAGTTGAAATATGGTGGCAGAGTAGGAGGATCCTAGGCTTGTCTTGTCCAGCAAATATAACTAGATAACTATCAAATCATTCTAAATACCCAGAAATTGACCAGAAGACTGACAGAACAAATGCCACAACTAGAGGTAAAGAAGAAGACATATTGAAGAAGGTAGGAAGTGCAGAGATGCAGTTTGGAAGAAAAACAGATTGTGGTTGCTGTGGTAGGGAGGGAGTCTTGGTTGCAGAGAAGGGCGAGAGAAGGGCACAAAGGGGAGCGCACATCTGAAGATGACTTACCTGAAGGATAAGGACACAATAGAACACAGAGCACACATTGAAGATGTTCTGGTAGTGCCAGGACACAGGACACAGGGAACACTACACAGCAGGGCACTACAGGACCTCTCCTCCATTACTGTCAAGAACGGAAGACGTAGCTGACTTTCCTAACACACAGAAGCAGGAACAGAGGCTTAGACAAAATAAGCAGACAGAGAATTTTATCGCAAATGGAAGAATAGGACATGGCCATGGCCCGAGATCTAAGTAAAACGGATACAAGCAACATGCCTGATAAAGAATTTAAAGTGATGATTGTAAGGATACTACCTGGACTTGAGAAAAGAATGGAAGACATGAATGAGGCCCTTAACACAGAGATAAGGAATAACACAGCAGAGATAAAAGGCTCTATAAATGAAATGAGAAAAACTTGATGGAATGAACAGAAGGCTGGAAGCAGCAGAGGAACAAATTAGTGACCTAGAAGACAGAGTAATAGGAAGTAATCAAGGTGAACAAAAGAGAAAAAAAAGAATTATGCATAGTTAGAATAGACTTAGGGAACTCAGTGACTCCATGAAATGTAACAATATTCATATAATAGGAGTCCTAGAAGAAGAAGAAGAGAGAAAAGGGGGCAGAAAATTTATTTGATGAAATAATAGCTAACAGCTTCCATAATCTGGGGAATATCTAGCTAGATCCAGAAGACATAGAGAACTCCCATCAAATTCAACAAAAGCAGATCCACCACAAGGCATATTTTAATTAAACTGGTAAAATATGGTAATAAAGAAAAAATATTAAAAGTAACACGGTAATTTGCAACAATGTGGATGGAACTGGAGGGTATTATCTAAGTGAAATAAGTCAGTCAGAGAAAGACAGACATTACATGATTTCACCCATATGTAGAATTTGAAAAACTTAACAGATGATCATAGGGGAAGGAAAGAAAAAGTAAGATAAAAACCATAAGACACTCTTAAATAGAGAGAACAAACTGAGGGTTGATGGGGGTGGGGAAAATGGGTGATGGGCATTAAGGAGGGTACTTGTTGGGATGAGGACTGGGTGTTGTATGTAAGTGATGAATCACTGGGTTCTACTAATAGGTGTTTTATGTTTTTGGTGGAGCTACCCATTGCAAGCTAAGTAAAAGGACATTTTTAAGATTCATTTTCATTTTTCACAGATGTTAAAATCTAAGCCTAGGGCACAGAGAAGAGAAGAGCCTGACTCACATTTGCTGAAGATTTATAACTCTGATAAAGGCTGTACCCAGAATAAATAAATAATGATTCTATTGTGTTTTCCCAGTTCAGTTCCATTAAAATAGCTTCAAAGTGAAATTATCATAGAATGTGCATTATAGGTAAACCACAGCTGGCTTGCCTGACAAAAGAAAGAGAAAATCAAATTATTTTTGAATTATATGAAAATAGATTTTCAGAGGTTTTGATTGTATTGAAAGTTGCTTTGCTAAGTATATACCATTCCTAGCTTTGTGCTTAATGTGTCTCAGAGGCTGTTTGTTTGTTTAGAAGAAAAGTAATGTGTTGGTGGTAAGTAGAATGATAACTCCTGGGGTGATGTGGTGTCATGATGGCTAAGAATCCTACTTGTGGTGGATGGATATGCAGTAGCTAACGTGACACAATTGGTAGCTCTACTAATGGAATGATGTGAGGGAAATAAGGACTGTATACTAGTTGGCCTGCTCTGGAAGCCTTGAAGAAGAACCTTAAGCTCAGATCAGCCAGTTATCAACTCAGGATTCAGTGAAAGCCAGAAGGCAGGGTTTAAAGTGTCTCTTACCTCTTGCAGCCAGAGCCTGGACTGGGACAGGAACTGAAATGTGAGAGTGGTCAAAATGCAAAGGAGATGGAGAAAGTAGCCTTGACAGGTGCCCTAAGTTATCATCAGGGCCCTTATAGTGGAAACTTGAGAAATGGGATAAGGAAATTGGGTGGATGTGCTAGACAAGTTTGAACTTGTTTTTTTCAAAAAAATGTTTACTTATTTATTTTGAGAGAGAGACAGAGACAGAGACAGAGAGACAGAGAGAATCCCAAGCAGGGTCTGCACTGTCAGGACAAAGCCCATGACTTAAGCTAAAATCAAGAGTCAGACATTTAACCATCTGAACCACCCGGGCACCCTGAGAAATGTGAACTATTAATTCCCCTGGGCTCATTGTTCCTTGACCTACATGCTAGGGAAGAGCAACCTCTTCTTGCCTGGGGATGAAAGACCCTGCATGAGAGACCTCAACAGGGCCAAATGCCTTGCAAATGGTGCTTGACTTACTTAAGACATATTCTTTCCTTCTCTCATTGCCTAAAAAGCAGAAACAAGAGTCAAAGCAGCATAGCTTGAGAGAGAAAGCCTGGGCATGGGGGCTTGGGAGGGGGGGGAAGAGGATCGCTTACTTTCCAAAGAAATGTAGGAGATGGAAATGGTGTACCAGCTGGAACTTTGGAATATGTGTGGGAGTACATCTTAAGGGCATTGGCCTAGGGCTTGTGCAGAAAACAAGGCTGGAAAGTGGAGAGTTTATAGACTCAATGTCTATATGCCCATGACTCAACATTTATTGTGCTAGAGAGGACACCAGGAGCCCATTGTAATATCCTGCCGACATGGCTCTTTGAAGCTAAGAGGACAAGCCAGAACTTCTTTGACAGAACATTGAGGAACAGCATTAGAAGCTCAGGAGGTGGGCATGTTAGAATGAATTTACTATGTGAGGCTAGAGAAACAATCCCTGCTTGTCTTACCTGGAAGAGCCCTGATAACACTTCATTCACTAAAGCAATAAGGAATGCAGTATTGATGGAGATATTGGCAACTTTGAGAAGTTCTATAGTAGCTGTCCTCTCTAGGCTACAGCTCACAGTTGGAGATTGTTATCTGTGGTTGTCAAGAGAACAGGAGAATGATAGGATTCCAGAATATGTGAGGCCAAATGGTTGTATTTGGACATAATTATTGTAATGGGTGACAAGGCCAGCATGGCAACTAGGAAGCCTTGGCCTACTGGGGTCTGTGCCAAGGGTTCATTCATCATGCTTCTCCTGGAAGAAGACAGATGGAAAGTCCATCAGCGTGTAGCTTGTTAACTTCAGTATATAAAAATGAGTTATGAAGACTGATATTAACAGGAACAAAGGAAAATAGATTCCATATCTTAGCCAGAGTGATCTGAGATAGTTCACAGATGCAGAGCCTATTGATTGAGGGAAGCCTCAGTTCTTTTGAGAAAGGACATCGAAAGGCTACTTCCAGTATACACAATAATATTTTCTTCAATCCTTACCCAGAAGGATTTGTATCCACCTATCAGATAGTGATACATTGGGTAAAGACCTTTCAAGGGGTTTTGGGTAAATAATTTGAGCTGGTACTTATGACAGGGGAGCAGAAGCGTTATCATGAGCCTTGGGTAAGGTGGAACTTTGGGAGAGCAGGTGCTAAATGGAGTCCTGGCCTAAATCTGTCACATAGTAAGTCAAACTCCTGGCACCAAGGAAAAGAATCATAAGTAAAACTGAAAACTAGGAGAAACTAGAGGTTAGTGTCGCCCTCAAAGGCCTAAAGGACACAGGTTTATTTCCAACATATTTCCTTTCAATTCATCTCTTTGACTCATATAACAACTATGTGGATTTTGACAGAAGACAGTAGACTACCACGGACTTAACCAAATAGTGGGTCCAATCACAGGTGTGCCAAATATTTTATCTCCACTGGAACAAATCAATATAGCCTGTGGTACTTGGTATTGATCTAGCAAATGAATTCTTTTCAATCCTTGTGAATCAAGAGTCTTTCAAGGTCAATTTACCTTTATGTTAGATGGACAGTGGTACACATTTACTATCTTGTCTCAGGACATTATTAATGCTATTTCTCTCTATAAAAATAAAGTCTGCAGGGACTTTGATTATCTTAACATTTAACAGATCATTACCCTGGTCCACTATATGGAGGCCATCTTGTTAACTGGATCTGATGTGTGAGAAGAAGAAATTACCCTAGTTGCCCATTCATGTCAGATGGTGATAAAACCTCTAAGTTTCAGGGGACTGCTTTATTGTAAATGTTTTCAGAGGTTCAATGACCTTAGACATTCCAGGACATTCTTTCCATGGTAAAGGGCAAGTTGTTGTACTTTATACCTAGTCCAACTACGAAAACAGGCAGAGTACTAAGTGGGCCTCTTCAGATTTTGAAGGCAGCATACATTGCAGTTAAAGATACTGCTTTGACTCATTTATGGGATGACTTTGATGGTTGCCAGTTTCAAATTGGGCCCATGGAAAAAGATGGCTATGTAGAAGGTCTAGGCTATAGTGTAAGCTGCCCTATATTTCAGGTGGATCCAATTATGTAAAAACCAGATAAGGACTCCATCTGGAGTCTCTGGAAGCCCCAACAAGAAAGTTGCAGCATCTAGGGTTTTAGAGCAAGACTATGTCTTCTGCAGAAGAAAATTACCAGTTGCACTGCTGGTGCAATGCTGGCAGAGACTGAATACCGGCCCATTAGCTAGCTGCTCACCATGACCTGGGTAGATCACTGATAAAAAGTTTGTATAAGCATGGTGACAATTCATTATTAAATGGCTCTATGTTCTGAACGTTAGAACATAGATGGTGATAGTATTAGGAGGTGGGGTCTTTAGGAGGTGATTAGATGATGAGGGCAGAGCTTTCATGAATGGAATTGGTGCCCTTGCAAAAGTGGCCCAAATTGCACCCTGTACCATGTGAAGTCATAGTCAAAAAGACAGCTATCTATGAGAAAACAGATTCTCACCAGATACCAGATCTGCTGGCACCATGATCTTGGACTTGCCAGCCACTAGAATTATGGGAAATAAAGGTCTGGTGCTTATAAGCCATGCAGTTTATGGTATTTTTGTTACAGAATCCAAATGGACTAAAATAAACGGAAGTGGTTCTTTTGGGATCAGACGCAAGCAGATCACAAGGAAAATAAATTATTTTAACAGGTGACCCCAATTCTGTTTTACTTAACTTTGTTGTACCAACAGAATTGTAACTCCCTCATCTCACATATAAGGACTAGTTCACAGATAGGTTGACTCCATATGTGGAACCAAATGTGAGTTGCTGCCTCACTCTAATGCTGCTCAGAGGTGGCCCTAAAGAACAGTTGGGAAGGAGGGGATATTCCTAGTGAGCAGAGATGTGAGCATTATACATGGTTGTTTATTTTGTATGAACAACAAGTGGCCTGAGGTAAAGATATACCTTCCAAGAAGGTCAGAAACTAGAAAGGACAAGCTTAGTCAGAAAACTAAAATGGACAAGATGAGATTAGGAACAAAAGGTCTGAGTTAGAGGCATGAGCTGGACATACCAGGGTGTGTGTCTCTTCCTATATGATGATACTATCCACTGGAACACATTCAACACACAAGAAAGACTGAACAATTAGGTGGACAGAATGACCCTTCTGGTGGATATTGGTCAGCTTCCACCTTGAGTCACCTCAATATTTGCACAATGAGCTCATAGACAGAGGAGCATTGGTGGAAGATATGGAGACTGTATATGGGTTCGATAGCATGGAGTCCTCACTATGGCTGATCTAGCTACTGCTGCTACTGAATGCTGGACCTACTAGAAGCAGATTTCAGTGATTAGCGCCTGATACGTTATTATTCCTCAGAGGTCAACCAGTTACTTGATGGTAAGTTGATTATACCAATACCTTTCCACTCTGAAGATGACAGTGATTCTTCCTTACATGAATTGATATCTTCTCTAGATATGGGTTTCCATACCTGCTAACAGTGCTTCTGCAATACCAGAAGCACTCACTCAATGTGTGATTTACAAAATCAATACCATATAACATCCCCTCTGATCAAAGGACTCATTTCATAGAGAAAGAGGTGTAAAAGTAGGTGCACAGGCAACAGATCCTCTGGTTCTATCACATACCCCATCACCTAAAAACAATAGGATAATTAGAATTATGGAATGGTTTAGCCAATGCCCTTCAAGACTGCCTTGAATCACTGGCTTATATATAATGAGGTTTTCTCATGGCTAAAATACACAGATCCAAGAACCAAGACATGGAAATAAACTGGTCTTTCTCACCATCTTGATGTCTACTTGTTGAATTTGCACGTCCCCTACTTGATATTTCAGCTCTGCTAGATGAGGAAATACTTTCACTCAGTAATGCAGTGTGTCCCTTGAGCCTGAAGTTGTGACTACTTCAAAAGAGTGAAAAGTAACTCCTGTTTTATTATGGGCCTCTCATGGCAGTGGACCAGCAGGTAAGAAAAGAATTATATTCATGAGGAAATGAACCTCAAGTTCATGAAGAGATAGGAGTGCTACTAAACAGTGGAACTGAGGATATGAAGCAGGTATTTCCATGTCTGGTAATAATAATGAACCAGCAACTGCAGTGATGATAGCATGGTAAGAACAAAGCAAATAAAAGTTCAGACTCTCAGGCTGAAGAGCTGTGACACTCCACTCTGTGTCACTCCACTAGGCAAGCAACTTAGACAAGTGGGGGAGGGATGGAGCAACTTGGCAGACAGAAGAGAGAAGAATATATATAGAGAATGATAGATAAGTGAGATGATGAATGTGAATTTTGGTTTGGGTATAAGTTGCAGCATCTGTAGTTTGTGCCTCTAGCCCTTGTGTATTAAGGTTTTTGAAGAGGCCAACACCTTGAACTCTCAGTGACAGATTTCATTTAATGTAGAGCACAGGTGGATCTGAGTAGGACCAGGGGTGGACCATCTCAAGGTGCCTCTGGTGCCCTCACATCCTCTTGGTCATTTCTCTGAGTACAGCTGTGACTGGGGAGGACAGTTCTAAGTATGTTTGGACTCATTTTGCACCTACAGCATCTTGTTTCAAACATGTTGTATGTCTTTGATTTTAGTCTCAGGGCTTCTCTGATGCTGTGGATGAAGGAGGCTGGAATATAATTCTAGACGTTAGAAAGTAAATCTATAAAAGTAAGTTAAAGTGTTTCCAGACTGGGGGACGTACTTGAAGACATTGGAGGGAAAGAGATGCCCTAGGAAGAATTTTAAGTGAAAAGAGAAAGGTCATGGGGAAAAGTCCCAAAGAATATGTAAAATATTTGTATGTGCAAAGAGGAAGACTGGCAGACAAGCTTGAAGAGTGGCCAGGGGTAATACCAGAATGCTTAATGTTTTTATTTAAGGATGACCTCATTTAGCCAAACTTAACATTCTCAATTATATATATATATATATATATATATATATATATATATATATAATAAATATTACCACACAAACACACACACACAAACACACACTTTTTTATAGCTTATAAAGCCCTTCTATGAGTTTTCACATTGGATATATACAGCTCAGCTGCAAAATTATACCCATTCTAGAGATAAGGAAATTGGATCCTTGACGTTATTGATAAAGAGATGATAGCTGGATGTTAAAGCAAAGCCTATCTTTTATTAAACTGCAGGAAACAACTGTTTGTCTTTCTAGACCTTGAATTTTAGTTTTTGGTTCAAGGTTTGCAACTTCAGGGTTCACATATTATATATAAATTAGGTTTATATATAATATATATCAATCTTTATATACAGCCTGATAGTTACAGCTTTGGCCTGATCTATGTATCTTAAACATGGCAATACATATCTAGTTATGCCTCTATTTTAACACTGTTTGTTGATTTTCTACTTGTAAAAGTATTTGTTAGTCACCCTCATGAATGGTCTCAGTTTAATGTAGAAGCTTCAGATGTTAGATTAACAAACATTATTTCTCCTTTTGGGAAATTATAGACTGAAATAAATGCATCATTATAAGCAAATAACATGTATACATAAAAGATTAAAATAGCCCTTTGGGTATTAGATATGTTTCAAATGTATTTTTTTCATGTAGCTCATAAAAAGAAAGTAAAATAAAAATGTAAAAAAAATCTTTAGTAATTTTTTTTTGTTCTGCATAGAGAGCTAACGTTCAAAGATATTTCTCTTGGGGAAAAAGGAATTATTCTGAATTTGAATTTTTAAGATGTGTGCATTTTTGTAGCAGCAACAGACAAATCTGCCACATTTCTAAATTTTAATGAGCATAGCCGGAAATGATTAAAATGAGATTTCCCCTCAATTTGGCGTTAAATACATGTGAGACTCTAGAGGGCACTCTATTCCTATTGTTTTTCAAGAGGTGGTGAAATTCTTTCAAATGCAGAGATGAATGCAGATATTTACAATTCATCGTGAACACTTACAAGAAGGTTAGAGTACTTATGCAAGATTGTGAAATCAGTATGGATTAATGGTACTTTTGTGTTTTGTGTTACATGTTTTCACTTGGGATAGTTTATGTTCTTTAATGCCTGGATGGTAATTAAGTTCTCCAGAGAATACATGTACATTTCCAAGGTTAAATGTTCTAATACTTATAGGTCTAATTGTTTTCTCTGCATTGCTTAATTATGTTTTACTTAATTTCTTTACTTGGTTATTATTGTTAGCAATAACATTATTATTATTGCTATTACTATTAAAACGCTTTAGTCAGAATTTTGAGATGTTTTCTGGGAGTAGGATCATCATAATACTTTGATTTCCCCCTAATTACATTCACATTAAATATAATGTATATAATACATGGGAAGGCCTCATCCAGTGCCTGGATTACAGTCGGTGTTAACTGAATGTTTCTCAAGTCTGAATCCAAAGAATAAGAAAACTTTTAATATTAATGAAGATATCACACTATCTGTATCTGTGCCCTCTTCTCTGGGCCTTTCATGGGCTAGGTGATAGTCAGAATCTGGTCACTTGGTTGTTTAATTTAGCTGAGAGACCATTTTTGTTTGTCAGTAGGTCTTAAAAAATCTGTATTGGGCTGCATTTAAATTCTAATTTTATATTAGATTATTAATTTAGAATATCGTATTTTAAATTCTAACAACACTCACATTCCCCCCCCCCCCCATTGTTATACTTCACCTTCCTGGTGCATAAAAAGCTATGTGCATTTAAAACCTCTGGATACACCCAGAATCTTTTGTGGGCAGCAGATGTCTGTCTTGAACACCGTTTTGTGGTTCAATAAGCATTGTCTCATTAATTTGGTTTATTGGCCCTTATCTAAAAACCTCTTTAGTTTCCTGAACTTCCCATTCTTCACAGCTGGGATTTGATTTCCATTTGTAGGCTCAACTTTGCCAGACTTGACCAAGGGGAATTGAAGCCTTAGGAATAGCTCTGACTGATTTTGCTTTCAGTGCTAATAACTTGTGTTATATAAAGCTCCCATCATGTACGCCATTTCCTGGAAGTGGGTACTGAGTTTTCTTCCATCTATCTGAATTGTATTTTGATAACTTTCCAGTTACTCACTGGATTCCTCTCCAAGTAACTTGAATCCTGTTTTACCTTCTAGGTCTGGAGATGGCCGTTGCAGATGAACTATTGGGCCACTAGAGGGGGTTATGTTTTCTGCTGCCAGTTAGCCACGTTCTATATATTCTCACTGTAATTTTCCACACCTTGTTGAGTTCTCCTGACACAAACAGTTGCCCTCATACTCTTCACCTGGTAGTCATAATCCATTCAGGTAGCACTTTCAAACACATTGTTTAACTTACTTGTCATATCAGCTTTGATAATAAGCATTTATAAATTGGATACCATCACTCATTTTGTATAGATGATAAAAATGTGGGTGAAAAAGTCAAGATTTGCACCCATGACTTCATACTACAGACATCAAAGCACTTTTTGTTAGTTTGTTTAAAGTAATTGCAACTGGTAATATGCTTTACTGCCTTCCCTGAATTCCTTGTTGTTATTGAGTCTGCTTAAGCTCTTGCCCTACATTGTGAAGCCTTACTATTTTTGTTCTGCTCTTTTTAATTTGAACTTCTATTCTGACTCTGACAAGTGGATTATTATTTTATTAGGAATGAGACTCACTATTCCCAAGGCTCAAAATATCACAATAAGCATGTAGAAGCATCTTCTTAGCTAGCAACTTGACATTCTCTTTTCAAACAGTGTATCACAAACTTACCAGAGAAGAATCCCCTCAGACCTTGTAACAGGCACAGATTGCCAGGTTACCAGGTTTAATCTCTGAGCACACTGTGGTTTAGTAGGTCTGGGATGAGATCTGAGAGCTTTTCTTAAAAAAATTTTTTTTTCAACATTTATTTATTTTTGGGACAGAGAGAGACAGAGCATGAACGGGGGAGGGGCAGAGAGAGAGGGAGACACAGAATCGGAAACAGGCTCCAGGCTCTGAGCCATCCGCCCAGAGCCCGACGCGGGGCTCGAACTCCCGGACCGCGAGGTCGTGACCTGGCTGAAGTCGGACGCTTAACCGACTGCGCCACCCAGGCGCCCCTGAGAGTTTTTCAAAAAGGGTTGTAGACAGTTCTTATCTTCAAGAAAATTTCAAAATCAATTTTCTAGAGCACAGTCTCTTAGAATGGTGTGACATTAACCTGTTATGCTCACTTCCTTTTCTACATCTTTTTCTCTGTAGATGAATTGGAGCATCTTTCTTTCTTTTTTCCCTCCTCCACTGCTGAGCTCCTCCTGTCAACAACAGAATTTCATTGTGATAGCTTATCGGCCCACTGTGTAATTTGGGTTTGGAAAGCCATTTGATCTACAGATGCTCCTTGTCCTGAATAGAATTGGAGAAAATGATTCTGAAATTGTACCCACCCAAGATGATTTTACCCCATAGTATTTCTAAAGGCCACCCAATAATTATAGAGTTTTGGAACCAGATGATGTTGGATCTTGAATTCTTTTACTACCTTCTCAGAAGGAGGTGATATTTCTTTTCCTAAATAAACTTATTGTATTCTGCAGAAGTTGCCAGATTATCTCAATGACTCTTAAACTAAATTCTAGGAGGCCCTTGGCACACTATAAAAACAAAGCACACATATAAATATCCCACAAGAAAAATGAAAAAGTATGGAATTGTTATTTGTGTCAAGAAATAAGATGTTCTGGAAAGGAATGCCATCTAATGTAACATCTGCCACTGGAAGAGATTGGAAGTAAATATTCATCTTGAAAACTGAGAAGCTACCCAGTGATGATTCTACACTGTCATGTTCTCACATAACTCTAACAGAGCACATGGAAAGTCACAAGGCCAAGAATGAAATCGTATAGCTACTGTCTCTCCTCCTGGAGTGGAGGTACGTCGGAGCATTTGCTGTGGCCCTCAGCTGGATAGGTTTAAAATCCTAATTCAGTCAGTTCCAGAATTGGGTTCAATTTAAGTAAAGCACAAACTCTTAAAACTAATGTTTAAAACCAGAGTGCCAATTTATTACTTTGCCATTACACCTGTGTTAAAAAGTGGAATCCTATCAACATGGCCAGAATCTGCCTTCACTCCATGTAAAACTGCATAGAAATGAATTTTATTACCAGAAAAACTGGTGGCTAAATTTACTATTTTTTCCTGGATGCAGTCTGGATAGGCACTGCCGATGTTTGGGAAAGACTGCCCTATGATTTTGTAGCAGATCAACCTTTTTTTCTGACAAACACATAGTTTCTTCAGCTATATCACAACTTTTAATTGAGTTAACTCATGTTTCACTGATATGAGAATTATACTTTTTCGGGTGGCTTTGTTTAAATATTACTGTAATTATTCATGACCAATTTGACCTATATTCTTATCAAACTAATGACACAGAGGAGTAGGCTGACGTTTTTTCTTTTCTTTTTTTTTTTTAGCCCTATCCTCTTTCATTTATGTATCTTTTATATCCTCACATAGCCTATCAGAAGTTATTTTCAAATGAAACATGACATTATATTCCCCAAATAGAGAAGATATGAATCACTAATGTGGCATATTTAAAAAGAGAGAAAATTCATTTTAGGCAAATGCTTTACTTCTGGGTGACATTAAGATGAACAACAATTTACCTTGTTAGGAGAGAGATAATACTTGAAACATCACATTACCAATTCTGAATACATTGTACTTGGATTTAGCATAGTTCGTTCAGCACTGGCCACATACTATTTTTTTAATTTTCATTATGAATTGAAGACTTAAATAGGGTAATCTGAAAAAAATTTCATGTTTCATTTACTTTAGATATCCATGGTTTTTGCCCTTTTTCCCTCTGGGCATAATGATTTTGATAAACATTGTTCCACTATTATTTGAATATCTGACAGGCTCTCCATTAATATTCCAAATAGCACAACAGTACTTTAGTTTGACAGAAAAAAGATAAGTATACCCTGGCCTCCAATGTTATTGATGTGTTCTGAATAAGAAATGCCAACCATGTTTGTATGGTTTTATACAGATATGGAAAATATGAAAAGAAATAAATTGGCAGTGATGATTTTAAGATAAGTGACAATTTTATTAGAAAGAATACCCCAAAGAAATAATATTTCATAAGGCAAAAGGAACATTCACATTAAAACAACAATCCATAACAGAAAGTATTTGAAAAAATGTGGCAGATGTGGGCATGCCTGAGGATGTAGGAAATTATTTATGCTATTTCAAATTACTATGCGTTTGAAAATTGAAATAATTTAATACTATTATTTATATTTCAAATATATGTGTTCATATGATTTTTTCTTATTTTAGAATCCATTTATATTCAAACATTTTGAGGAATTTCACTGGCCTTGCTTATATCTTAGATAGGATTGGGAAAGAAAAGGAAACCATGTACTAGTCACTTTGCCACCTATGCCACCTCTTTTGTCATAGTTAATCAGTACAATTCCCTGAAGCAGGTTATATCCTTCCCACTCAGAGATGTGAAAATGAGGCACGGAGAGATTGTCATGCTGAAGATCACAGACATAATAATTACAGCAAAAATGACATTGTTAAACCCTCACAACATCCCATTGTAGTAAATAATGCTGTCATCTTCATGTTACAAATGAGGAAATAGGCTAAATGAGTTTAAAAGTAGCTTACTTACTCGTTAGTGTGGAACCTATTTCCTTTCCTCTGAACTGTGTCCTGTTTGTACGTCATATGGCCTGTTGTCAGCCAGTGGTATTATGAATTTCTTATAAATAATTTAGATAGGGGCTTCTGGGAAGATGGCGGTGTAGGAGGACGCTGAGCTCACTGCATCCTACAGATCACTTAGATTCCACCTACACCTGCCTAAATAACCCAGAAAATTGCCAGAAGACTAGCAGAACGGAGTCTCCGGAGCCAAGCGCAGACGAGAGGCCCACACAAGAGGGTAGGAAGGGCAGAGAGGCAGTGCGCGCTGCACGGACTGGCGGGAGGGAGCCGGGGTGGAGGGGTGGCCCGCCGGCCAAGCAGAGACTCCGAGTGGGCTGGCAAAAGCGGAGGGGCCTGACGGAGTGTGTTCAGACAGCAAGCGGACTTAGCATCAGGGAGGTCATAAGTTAACAGCTTTGCTCGGAAAGTGGGAAGGCTGGAGGACAACGGGAGGGAGAGTTGCTGAGCCCCAGAAAGACAGAGCTCAGTTTGGCGGGGAACAAAGGCGCTCGCCAGCGCCATCTCCCTCGCCCATCCCCCAGCCAAAATCCCAAAGGGAACCAGTTCCTGCCAGGGAACTTGCTTGCACTGCGCAAACACCCAACACTGTGCTTCTGTGGATCCATCCCTCCAGTGGGTCTGACTCCCTCCTGATGCAGCAGGGCCCCTCCCGAAGCAGATCTCCAAAGGAAAAGTGAGCTGAGCCTGCCCCTCCCACCCCTGTGCACCTTGCTGATCCACCCCAGCTAATACGCCAGATCCCCAGCACCACAAGCCTGGCAGTGTGCAAGTAGCCCAGACGGGCCATGCCACCCCACAGTGAATCCCACCCCTAGGAGAGGGGAAGAGAAGGTACACACCAGTCTGACTGAGGCCCCAGCGGTGGGCTGGGGGCAGACATCAGGTCTGACTGCGGCCCCGCCCACCAACGCAAGTTATTCAAGACAGCACAGGGGAAGTGCCCCGCAGTCCTGCACCACTCCAGGGACTATCCAAAATGACAAAACGGAAGAATTCCCCTTAAAAAAAAGTCCCGGAAATAACGACAGCTAATGAACTGACCAAAAACGATTTAAACAATATAACAGAAAGTGAATTTAGAATAATAGTCATAAAATTAATCGCTGGGCTTGAAAACAGTATAAAGGAAAGCAGAGAATCTCTTGCTACAGAGATCAAGGGACTAAGGAACAGCCAGGAGGAGCTAAAAAATGCTATTAATGCGCTGCAAAATAAAATGGAGACAACCACGGCTCGGGTTGAAGAGGCAGAGGAGAGAATAGGTGAACTAGAAGATAAAGTTATGGAAAAAAAGGAAGCTGAGAAAAAGAGAGATAAAAAAATCCAGGAGTATGAGGGGAAAATTAGAGAACTAAGTGATACACAAAAAGAAATAATATACACATAATTGGTATCCCAGAGGAGGAAGAGAGAGAGAAAGGTGCTGAAGGTGTACTTGAAGAAATAATAGCTGAGAACTTCCCTGAACTGGGGAAGGAAAAAGGCATTGAAATCCAAGAGGCACAGAGAACTCCCTTCAGACGTAACTTGAATCGATCTTCTGCATGACATATCATAGTGAAACTGGCAAAATACAAGGATAAAGAGAAAATTGTGAACGCAGCAAGGGATAAACGTGCCCTCACATATAAAGGGAGACCTATAAGACGTGTGACTGATCTCTCTTTTGAAACTTGGCAGGCCAGAAAGGATTGGCACGAGATTTTCAGTGTGCTAATCAGAAAAAATATGCAGCCGAGAATCCTTTATCCAGCAAGTCTGTCATTTAGAATAGAAGGAGAGATAAAGGTCTTCCCAAACAAAAACTGAAGGAATTTGTCAACACTAAACCAGCCCTACAAGAGATCTTAAGGGGGATCCTATGAGACAAAGTACCAGAGACATCGCTACAAGCATTAAACCTACGGACGTCACAATGACTCTAAACCCATATCTTTCTATAATAACACTGAACGTAAATGGACTAAATGCGCCAACCAAAAGACATAGGGTATCAGAATGGATAAAAAAACAAGACCCATCTATTTTATGTCTATGAGAGACTCATTTTAGACCTGAGGACACCTTCAGATTGAGAGTGAGGGGATGGAGAACTATTTATCATAACACTGGAAGTCAAAAGAAAGCTGGAGTAGCCATACTTATATCAGACAAACTAGACTTTAAATTGAAGGCTGTAACAAGAGATGAAGAAGGGAATTATATAATAATCACAGGGTCTATCCATCAGGAAGAGCTAACAATTATAAATGTCTATGCGCCAAATACAGGAGCCCCCAAATATATAAAACAATTACTCATAAACGTAAGCAACCTTATTGATAAGAATGTGGTAATTGCAGGGGACTTTAACACTCCACCTACAGAAATGGATAGATCATCTAGACACACAGTCAATAAAAAAACAAGGGCCCTGAATGATACATTGGATCAGATGGACTTGACAGATATATTTAGAACTCTGCATCCCAAAGCAACAGAATATACTTTCTTCTCAAGTGCACATGGAACATTCTCCAAGATAGATCATATACTGGGTCACAAAACAGCCCTTCATAAGTATACAAGAATTGAAATCATACCATGCATACTTTCAGACCACAATGCTATGAAGCTTGAAATCAACCACAGGAAAAGTCTGGAAAACCTCCAAAAGCATGGAGGTTAAAGAACACCCGACTAACGAATGAGTGGGTCAACCAGGCAATTAGAGAAGAAATTAAAAAATATATGGAAACAAACAAAAATGAAAATACAATGATCCAACCGCTTTGGGATGCAGCGAAGGCAGTCCTGAGAGGAAAATACATTGCAATCCAGGCCTATCTCAAGAAACAAGAAAAATCCCAAATACAAAATCTAACAGCACACCTAAAGGAAATAGAAGCAGAACAGCAAAAGCAGCCTAAACCCAGCAGAAGAAGAGAAATAATAAAGATCAGAGCAGAAATAAACAATATAGAATCTAAAAAAACTGTAGAGCAGATCAACGAAACCAAGAGTTGGTTTTTTGAAAAAATAAACAAAATTGATAAACCTCTAGCCCGGCTTCTCAAAAAGAAAAGGGAGATGACCCAAATAGATAAAATCATGAATGAAAATGGAATTATTACAACCAATCCCTCAGAGATACAAGCAATTATCAGAGAATACTATGAAAAATTATATGCTAACAAACTGGACAACCTGGAAGAAATGGACAAATTCCTAAACACCGACACCCTTCCAAAACTCAATCAGGAGGAAATAGAAAGCTTGAACAGACCTATAACCAGCGAAGAAATTGAATCAGTGTTCAAAAATCTCCCAACAAATAAGAGTCCAGGACCAGATGGCTTCCCAGGGGAGTTCTACCAGACGTTTTAAGCTAAGATAATACCTATCCTTCTCAAGCTATTCCAAGAAATAGAAGGGGAAGGAAAACTTCAAGACTCATTCTATGAAGCCAGTATTACTTTGATTCCTAAACCAGAGACCCAGTAAAAAAAGAGAACTAAAGGCCAATATCCCTGATGAATATGGATGCAAAAATTCTCAATAAGATACTAGCAAATAGAATTAAACAGCATATAAAAAGAATTATTTACCATGATCAAGTGGGCTTCCTTCCTGGGATGCAGGGCTGGTTCAACATTTGCAAATCAATCAACGTGATACATCACATTAATAAAAGAAAAGATAAGAACCATATGATTCTGTCAATTGATGCAGAAAAGGCATTTGACAAAATTCAGCATCCTTTCTTAATAAAAACCCTCGAGAAAGTCTGAATAGAAGGAACATACTTAAACATCATAAAAGCCATTTATGAAAAGCCCACAGCTAATATCATCCTCAATGGGGAAAAACTGAGAGCTTTTTCCCTGAGATCAGGAACACGACAGGGATGTCCACTCTCACCGTTGTTGTTTAACATAGTGTTGGAAGTTCTAGCATCAGCAATCAGACAACAAAAACTAATCAAAGCCATCAAAATTGGCAAAGATGAAGTCAAGCTTTCGCTTTTTGCAGATGACATGATATTATACATGGAAAATCCTATAGACTCCACCAAAAGTCTGCTAGAACTGATACATGAATTTAGCAAAGTTTCAGGATACAAAATCAATGTACGGAAATCAGTTGCATTCTTATACACTAACAATGAAGCAACAGAAAGACAAATAAAGAAACTGATCCCATTCACAATTGCACCAAGAAGCATAAAATACCTAGGGATAAATCTAACCAAAGATGTAAAAGATCTGTATGCTGAAAACTATAGAAAGCTTATGAAGGAAATTGAAGAAGATATAAAGAAATGGAAAAACATTCCATGCTCATGGATTGGAAGAATAAATATTGTCAAAATGTCAATACTACCCAAAGCTATCTACACATTCAATGCAATCCCAATCAAAATTACACCAGCATTCTTCTCAAAACTAGAACAAGCAATCCTAAAATTCATATGGAACCACAAAAAGCCCCGAATAGCCAGTCATTTTGAATAAGAAGACCAAAACAGGAGGCATCACAATCCCAGACTTAGGCTCTACTACAAAGATGTCATCATCAAGACAGCATGGTGTTGGCACAAAAACAGACACATAGACCAATGGAATAGAATAGAAACCCCAGAACCAGACGCACAAATGTATGGCCAACTAATCTTTGACAAAGCAGGAAAGAACATGCAATGGAAAAAAGACAGTCTCTTTAACAAATGGTGCTGGGAGAACTGGACAGCAACATGCAGAAGGTTGAAACTGGACCACTTTCTCACACCATTCACAAAAATAAACTCAAAATGGATAAAGGACCTGAATGTGAGACAGGAAACCATCAAAACCTTAGAGGAGAAAGCAGGAAAAGACCTCTCTGACCTCAGCCGCAGAAATTTCTTACTTGACACATCCCCAAAGGTAAGGCAATTAAAAGCAAAAATGAACTACTGGGACCTTATGAAGATAAAAAGCTTCTGCACATCAAAGGAAACAACCAACAAAACTAATAGACAACCAACGGAATGGGAAAAGATATTTGCAAATGACATATCGGACAAAGGGCTAGTATCCAAAATCTATAAAGAGCTCACCAAACTCCACACCTGAAAAACAAATAACCCAGTGAAGAAATGGGCAGAAAACATGAATAGACTCTTTTCTAAAGAAGACATCCGGATGGCCAACAGGCATATGGAAAGATGCTTGATGTCGTTCCTCATCAGGGAAATACAAATCAAAACCACACTCAGATATCACCTCATGCCAGTCAGAGTGGCCAAAATGAACAAATCAGGAGACCATAGATGCTAGAGAGGATGTGGAGAAATGGGAACCCTCTTGCACTGTTGGTGGGAATGCAAACTGGTGCAGCCACTCTGGAAAACAGTGTGGAGGTTCCTCAAAAAATTAAAAGTAGACCTACCCTATGACCCAGCAATAGCACTGCTAGGAATTTACCCAAGGGATACAGGAGTGCTGATGCATAGGGGCACTTGTACCCCAATGTTTATAGCAGCACTCTCAACAATAGCCAAATTATGGAAAGAGCCTAAATGTCCATCAACTGATGAATGGATAAAGAAATTGTGGTTTATATACACAATGGAGTACTACGTGGCAATGAGAAAGAATGAAATATGGCCCTTTGTAGCAACGTGGATGAAACTGGAGAGTGTGATGCTAAGTGAAATAAGCCATACAGGGAAAGACAGATACCATATGTTTTCACTCTTATGTGGATCCTGAGAAAGTTAACAGAAACCCATGGGGGAGGGGAAGAAAAAAAAAAGAGTTTAGATTGGGACAGAGCCAAAGCATAAGAGACTCTTAAAAACCGAGAACAAACTGAGGGTTGATGGGGGGTGGGAGGATGGGGAGGGTGGGTGATGGGTATTGAGGAGGACACCTTTTGGGATGAGCACTGGGTGATGTATGGAAACCAATCTGACAATAAATTTTATATATTGAAAAAAATATTTTTCTTTCTTTCTTTCTTTCTTTCTTTCTTTCTTTCTTTCTTTCTTTCTTTCTTTCTTTCTTTCTTTCTTTCTTTCTTTCTTTTGACAGAGAGAGAGTACAAGCAAGGGAGAAGGGCAGTGGGAGAGACAGAATCTCAAGCAGGCTCCATGCTCAGCATGGAGCCCAGCATGGGGCTCAATCCCATGACCCCAGGATCATGACCTGAGTCAAAATCAAGAGTCAGATGCTCAACCGACTGAGCTACCCAGGCACTCCCACATGGAACTTTACAGAGACCAACTTGTTATTTATTTAATTGTGACTTAGGCTTTCCTAAAATCCATTACTCAATTAGCTTTTGATCCATTAGTTCTGGAAATCACCACCCCAAACTCCAGGGTTTGGATCTAATAACAACTTTGGGTTTCACAGATGATTTTATATCTATGTATCTATATATCTTTATCTATCTATATTTAAGGTGACAACATATTAGGAGATATTCAAGGAGATAAATTTATATAAGGATATATATATAAGGATATATGTATAAAGATATACATATTTCTTTATCACTCTAACCTTCAGGAATTAGGAGGAAAAGCCCACATTTATGTATGGTTATTTGGTTGTTAGTGAGTCCTCAGGTACAGAAGCTTGTTACAAGATTTTTTTGTGTAATCACTGGTTAGAGAGAAGGTATTTTGACTTAACATAAATTAAATATGACCATTAGGCTTTTGAAGAGCATTGACTTACTCTAGGCAAACTGTGGTTTCTGAGGAGTCAATGAAAGGGAACATTGTAACATATCAGTCATCAGCATTTATTTATCATCCAATATAAGCTAAAGAAGGAATTTTTGGAAGTATAAGTCAACAGGAGTTGGCTGAATTCCCAGTCTGATTTAATAAGCAATCAACATAAGTAGCTTAAATATATTGCAAATAAATTGCCGTACTGTATTTTCTTATACTTTGTCAGATGTGCCAAAGCAAGTACTCTTCATATCAACTCTCTTATTTATTTATTTATTTATTTTTATTTATTTTTTATAAATTTTTTTTAACGTTTATTTATTTTTGAGACAGAGAGAGACAGAGCATGAACGGGGGAGGGTCAGAGAGAGGGAGACACAGAATCTGAAACAGGCTCCAGGCTGTCAGCACAGAGCCCGACGCGGGGCTCGAACTCATGGACTGCGAGATCATGACCTGAGCCGAAGTCGGCCGCTTAACCGACTGAGCCACCCAGGCGCCCCTCAACTCTCTTATTTAAATATCTGACAAATGGTCTCTTATTTCCTTTCACTGTAGTATCTCTTTGAACTGTAGCCATTGTTTTGGGTCTGCCATTTCCAAACCTTTTCTTTCCCCCTGTGAGGACGAGAAGGAGAATTGTGATGGTTCTGATGATAGGTATGTCTCTCTCTCTCATTAATCCTCTTTTCTACTTCGACATTAATTACTTAAAAAAATAACCTACCAAAAAAACTTCACTACCAAACTACTACTATTTGCTTTAGAGCAAAAATATTGGGAAGAAAGTTATGCAATGTATGTGGGTTGAGGAAGAATCTGAGATGAGATGGTAAGCTCAGAAGAGACAAGGGAGGACTGAGAGCAATATCTAGGGCCAGGCATAAACCCAGAGAGAACCTGGAAGCTGATAGAGGGGGGAAAAGCACAACACTTAGGCAGAAGACCTGGCTCAATACTTTCTTGTGTCAGTCTGGGCAACTAGTTAATTAATATCACTGAACAACAGTTTTTTTATTATTTTATTTTATTTTTTTTATGTAGGCTTCATGCCCATTGTGGAGTCCAATGAGGGGTTTGACCTCACAACCCTGAGATCAAGACCTGATCTGAGATCAAGAGTAGATGCTTAACTGACTAAACCATGCAGATGCCCCTGAGCAACAGTTTCTAATCTCTATAAATTGAGAATTATACCTACCTCAATGTGGGCATAATGTGCTATAACTGCAATTACATGTAAAATCTTAAGATGGAGCTGGAGAGCAGCAAGAAATAGCCGGGGTGGAGGAGGGCTTGGACTCTTGGAAAGCCAGGACCCAGCAGTAGCCTGCTTACAGCTAGGGCAAAGAACAAAGACTGTCTGGCCTGCAGGACTGCAGGGAAAGGGTACATTCTCCAAGAGGAGGGTGTGGACAGAAAGAAATCTCAGGATCTGCCCTCTTGAAACTTTCTGATCTTCCATGCTTGAGCATGTGCTTGTCCCTGAGACTTGGTTTAAAGTTTGTCAATTGGTATCATTTGTTTCTGCCTATAGAAGTGGAAAGCTTTGCTTGAGCCGATTAGAGAGAGTAATGGATGCCACTATGAAGTCTAAAGTGCCACTGGAAGACCCAATTCCAGGTATTGAATTCAGATGATGTTTCCCCAAAATAACTCAGGGTTCCAACATTTGAATATGAAGGGCTGCAAAGAAACTTTCAGAACTTCTAAAACTCATTCCACTGGGCTTGATACCTTGGCAACAGATTAAGTGAAAAAAAAAAAACGTATAGATAAACGTCTTCAGCACATTTAGGAAGCCACCCCTTCTCCTATTTCATAATGATTGGCTAGGCCTGGCCAGGCCAAACTTTCCCAACCCCCCTTAGTTTACCGTCCAGGCCTGACCATTCAGAGCGCTGCTTTTATCTGACCACAGTGGTTGCCATGGGGATAGGCACAAACTCACACTGGATGATTCAGATTCCTCCAGGTTTCTGGAATACTTGCAGGCATTTTGCTGCCACACAGACAAATCCTGTCTGATTTGAAGCAAAGCAGACAAGAAAACAGAGTCCTAATGAGTCCTAATGATATCATTTTAACTACTGGATTCAGCAAGAGATGCACTTTTTGGCCTTCACACTTGTGTTTTTCTGTCACTTGATCTTGAAAAGTGCTCTGGCTTTGTATAGTTCCACAGTGTTAAGCTACATATATTTCTCATAATGTTATATAATTTATAATTTAGCCAAGCAAAAATAAATATGTTTTGTCTAAAAATAGTTTAATACCATAGGATTCCTTATCACATGTAGGCCTTTTTGAAGTGTTTGCTATTGCTTTAGAAATAACAGATAAGTTTGCCCCATAAAGCCTATTAATAGGAAAAGTTTTCTCATATAGGTCTTTGTCTTTAATTAATTAGAGTACATATAACTGCTTAGGAAAGAAGTAGTTTCTACAGTGTCTTCAAATAAGGATTTCAGATATCTTAGGAAGTATGTCATAGTAAATTAGGAAACTGTGTAGATATTCTTTCCTGGATACATCATTTGACAATTGAAGATTGCTTAAAATGTGAAGACATATAGTGTCTCATGTACCCCGAATAGCAGCTATACTGAAGTACTAAAACTTCCAGATGATTATCATATCTGTCAAAGAAGAGTAGCAATAAAAATGTTACTTGAAAACAATAAAATTGTTTTCTTACCTCAGAAAAACTTTGCAGAGGTCTCTAGTCAGAGTTGAAGAATTAAGTCATTATATGAGGTCGTGAAAGAAGACTAATGGTGTTCTCAGGATATAAAACTATAATAAATTGTGAGCTATAAGTTCATATCTTCTCCTTATTCATCATAATGACTAACTTTTAAAGTCTAGGATGAATAAGCCCAAATAACTGGAATCAAAGTATACCACTATGGAATATCATTAAACCACAAGGAAAACAGCAAGAGAGGAAGAAAACAGCAAAGGAACTAGAAATAGCCAGAAAAAAAAAAAAAAAGATGGCATTAATAAGTGCTGATCTATCAATAATTACTTTAAATGTAAATGGATTAAATTCTTTAATCAAAAGGCTTAGAGTGAGTAAACAGATAAAAAAAAAAAAGACCCAATTATATGCTTCCTCCAAGAGATTCACTTCAACTTTAAAAGCACACATGGGCTCAAAATGAAGAGATAGAAAAAGAGATTCCATGCAAATTGAAAGCAGAAGTGAACAGGGTTAGCTATATTTACATCAAATAAAACATACTTTACAGTAAAAAATTATAAGGAGAGGAAAAGGAGGACATTGTATAATGATACAGGGGCCCATTTATTAAGAAGATATAACAATTGTAAATATATATGCACCCAGCATGCACCTAGCTGTATTAAGCAAATACTAACATATGAAGGGAGAAATAGACAACAATACAATTATAATAGGGACTTTAATACTCTACCTACAACAATGGATAGATGATCCAGAGACAAAGTCAACTTGAACTTGAACTATATACTTTAGACCAAATGGACCTAAGACACATACATCCTATGTAATGGGAACAGAATACACATTTTTCTTAAGTGCACATGGAACATCCTCCAGGATAGATAATATGTTAAATAACAAAACAAAACTTAGCAAATATAAGAAGTCTGAGATCACATCATGTATTTTTTCTTACCACATTGATATGAAACTAGAAGTCAATTACAGAAGGAAAACTGGAGACATTCACACATATGTGGAAATTGAACAATAACACCTGAAAAATCAGTGGGACAGAGAAGAAATCAAAAGGGAAATAAAAAACAAATAGAAAGCATCTAAATGGTAAAAGAAGTAATATTGTCTGTATTTGTAGATGGCATGATACTATCTATAGAAAACTCTAATGACTAATTGTCTCTAAGTATTACAACAAATGAATTCTGTAAAATGTCAGAATACAAAACCCACAAATGAAAATCAATTGTGTCTCTACACTCTAATAATGAACTATGTGAAAACAAAATAAAGAAAACAATCCCATTTACAATAGCATCAAAAAGAATAAACTACTTAGGAATAAATGCAACCAAGAGCAAAAGATCTAAACCCTAAAAACTTTAAGAAATTGATGGGAAAATTAAAAAAGGCATAAATAAATGGGAAGATGTTCTACATTAATAGATTGGAAAAATTAATATTTTTAAAATTACTATTGTTATAATATTGTTAAAATATTGTTTAAAAAGATCCATACACAAAGTGATCTATAGATTCAGATTAGAGAAAGATGGTAAATATTGAAGTGAGGCAATAAAAATGTAACATTGCATAATTAGAATCCCTAAAATAAAGATAGAATTCAAGAAAATTATTATCTTGATCTCTATCTTTGCTCTTTAGGGCTTTAAATGAAAGATTTGAGTAAAATAATGAAATAAAAGATTTGAATCTAAATAATGAAGGGAAACACCATGTGCCCAGGGAAACTAGCCCAGAATGGTCAATATTGAAATATCACTTCATGAAAATATGAAACTTCATGGATAAAGAATGAATCTCTTGGACATCTAGTCATATCTATATCTCTATATCTCTATATCTATATCTATATCTATATCTATATATGAAAAATCACACTGACCTCAGATTTCTCAGGTAAATTCAACTTTAGAAGGTAGTGGAACAAATCTTACAAGATCCTCAAATAATGTGTGATCCAGTAATTTTCTAAGCAGCCAAAGCCAAATGTTCTTTAAGATTAAAGGCTAGAATAAACTGTTTTGAACATGAAAGAATTCAAAGAATATTTTCCTATCTATTCTCCATGTAACTACTAGGAAATAAATAAAAACACTATTTCAAGATAATACGATTGCATAAAAAAATATCAATTGAAAACCTATCACATAAGAACATTCAGTAAAGTAGTGGGATGTAGAATTAATATAGAGAAATCAACAGTTTAAAAAAAATCTTTTTTAATGTGTATTTATTTTTGACAGAGAGACAGAGCATGAACGGGGGAGGGTCAGAGAGAGAGGGAGACACAGAATCTGAAGCAGGTTCCAGACTCTGAGCTGTCAGCACAGAGCCCGACACGGGGCTCCATCCCACAAACTGTGAGATCATGACCCCAAGCCGAAGTTGGACGCTCAACAGCTGAGCCACCCAGGCTCCCCTCAACAGTTTTTATTATACAAGAGACAACTATGAAATAATAGAACAAATGACTCCAGGTATTATTTTAATACCTAGGAATCAACACATCAAGAAATATAAAACCTATATTTAGAAAACTTTAGAATGCTACCGAAAGACATAAAAGAAATGATATAATGGGAAGACATAGCAAGGTTTTGACAGGAAAATTAAAATATCATGAAGTTATCAATTCTTCATGAAATTATAAAATAGTCCAATGTAAATTCCTTCAATTATTCATGGTACAAATGTAAAGTGACCCAAAAGAACACCAAGTGTTTTTATACTAGGAAAACTGATTATAATGTTTTCATAGAAAAAATATACAAATGGGAATATTGAGAAAAACTCTCAAAAAAGGAGCAAAACTTGTAGGGGATGGATTTCCTGGTATAAGACACTTCATGTCTCAATATTCAACAAAGAATATGTATATCAATAAATAGCAGCTACAAATAAATGATACAACAATCTAGTATATTACAAAGGGCTATCTCAAAACAGGAGGGTAAAAGTGGATTGGTTAACAAATGGTCTTAGGACAATGGGTAATTTTTTGGAAAAAATAAAATTGGATGCACATTGTAAATTATATACTATGATAAATTCCAAATGCATTAAGAATTTACATATATAAAAAAAGAAGCCCTTAAATTCTAGATGAAAATTCACTTTTCAATGGGAAGGCTTTTCTACATAGGAATCGAATCCAGGAACTTCAATTAAAAAAGATTAGCAAATTTGGAAATATAAAAAGAAAAAAATCTTCATGACAAAACACCACATGGTAAGTCAAAAGACAAATTGCAAATTTGGAAAAATTCTGTAACCCACATCACAAACAAACAGTTAATCTCACCATTATATGGAAAGATACTAGGGCTCAACAAAAGACTGATAACCCAAAATATAAGAAGGCAAAAAATATGAACAGATAGCTCAGAATTAACAAAATACAAATAATTTAAAAATATATAAAAAGGTGGCAACCTCACTGAATATTAGAGACATGCATACAAAGGCTACACTGGAGCGATTTCTTTTGTCATATTGGCAAAATTTTGAGTTTTATAATGTAATCTATCAGTAACGGGAAACAAGCCCTCCTATTCATTGCTCAGAGTGGTATAAATAAAAGTGACTGCATATAAAGGGCAATTGACAATATTTGTCAAAATTACAAATGTACATTTCACTTTTTTAAACCAGTAGCTTTATTTCTCATAGATAAATTCTTAACGTGTCAAATGATAGATGTGCCAATTTACAGAGTATATTGGTTAAATAAATTATGACACATTAATACAATTAAATATTTTTCACTTGTTAAAAACAAACAAAGAAGAAAGTGCTCTATGTACTGACTTAGAAAGTTTTTAAAGATACAGTGTTAAATGAAAAAGTAAGGTATAGGAAGGTATAATATGCAACCATTTGTGTAAATTGACAAAATGTTTGTGTGTGTGTGTGTGTGTGTGTGTGTGTGTGTGTGTGTATACACTCATTATATAAAACAGTTGTTACTGGGAAGGAAACAATTGGGAACTGGGCAGATGGAGATAATCTTGGAAGGAATCTTTACTGTACATTGTTTTAAACTTTGTAATTTTTGACCATGTGAATTATCTATTATATATCTAAAAGTCTGAATTAAAAGAAACTTTAATATAAAATTCTTTTTTTTTGATCCACAACATGGTTTTATTCAACCTGAAATCAGGCAGAAATGGCAAATTTTTCACTAAGGTAGAAAACAAAAGCAAAGGCCAAAGTTGCATCTTGTGAAAACTTCATTCTGCCATCTTAACCTTCCACCATATCCCTGTCCTAAACCATTCTTTCTTAGCTCTTTCGCATCTATGCTGAAAGGAGCCTTTTTTTGCCAAGCCATGGGAATTACTAAGAATGGAGTTGGAAGGCACAACATCTCAGCTGGAGCTAAGAATCCAAGAGGAAATATTTAAATTGTCTAGAAATACATGTGCTGTGAATTTTCAATGAAAGGTCGGTATAAAAAGGGTGTGTTTAGTTGGTTTTGTTGGTACGATATTTGGTTTGGGAAGAGAAATACATACATGGTACTAAATAACACTGAGACCCTTTTAAGGTGCCTTTTAATTTCAATTATATCAATGAGAAAGTCTTTGGTAATAATGCCGCTCTTGGATATTAATCTTATATCCTGTAATTTTTCTATAATTGTTTATTAATTCCAGAAGTGATTTTTTTTGATTCTTTGGGGTTTTCTACATAAACAACTATGTCATCTGTGAACAAAGATAGTTTTATTTCTTGCTTCCCAATCTGTATATATTTTACTTCCTTTCTTGTCTTATTGCATTACCTAGGACTTCCAGTACAATCTTGAGCAGAAGTGGTAGGAGGAGTCATCCTTGGCTTGTTTCTGATCTTAGGGGGAAGATTTTTAGTTTGTCGTAATTACATATGACATTAGCTGAAGGTTTTCTGTAGATGTTCTTTATCAAGTTAAGGAAGTTCCACTGTAATTCCCACTATATTCCTAGTTTGCTGAGGTGTGTGTGTCTGTGTGTGTGTGCATGTGTGTGTGTTTTAATCATGAATGGGTGTTGGATTTTGTCAAATGCTTTTTGTACATTTATTAATATGATTATATGATTTTTATTCTTGATGATGATTACATTAATTGATATTTGAATGTTGAATGTGCCTTGCATACCTGGGATAAATTCCACTTGGTCATGGTGTATAAGATAAAAAATTTTAAAAAGAAAAAATAAAGGATTTTACTATTGATGAAATAAGTAAATAAGTAAATTCAAAATGTAGCTATGTATCCCATTCTCTCCTCCTCACAATCAGATTATGAGAGCATGTTTTCATAATGAAAGATATCTGATTTATTCTTCTAAATTTTAGAATTCAGACTATGCTATTGATATCCTTTAAGTCGCATGGTCTTACTTATAATAATGGTAACTGCAGTTTATTTTCACATGGAGCAACGTTTTATGCTACCTTTTATTTTGCACCTGGTTTAAATATTTCTGGAACAGATTCAAATCATTAAGATGAATGTAGTAATTAAGGGTCTACTAAAGATGAATCATCATCTATATATACTACACGAATTTTGATCACTCTGATATGCCACTGCTGTTAAAACAATTCATTCTTATGTTATCAAGTATTTTGTAGACTTTTATTTTCCTTTAGTCCTCACATTAAAGTTGTTTTTTTCCTCCTCTGAATACCACAAAACACTACCCATGTGAGATGAGGATTTTGCATTATAATAGTGACACCTGCAATCCTTAGTGTAACAGAAAATGGTAATAGGATCAGTTTCATGCTGCAAAAATGACAGTTAAAAACTTCTTTCAGCAAAGCTGCTACTTCTTCTTTTTCTGCTACTGCTTGATTTGTTTCAGTTGTTTGTGCTCTTTAGTCTACCCTGTTCCTGGAGTTATTTTCATTTCCTCCAATACTTATTATCTTAGTATTGTAAACACATTGGAAATAGTCATGGTACATCCTCTGTGTTTGATCTCTTCTGCAGAGAAAGTCTCTTGAGAGAACTCTCTGGGATAACCGGATTTTCCTACGTCTGGCTCAAGCTTTATTGGAGTTATGTTGGTCCATGAGGTCATATTGTATTTGAGTAGAGGCTCTGTACCTCAATTCATCTTCCATTTATCTACCTTGCCAGTTAAACTGGTACTCTGCATTCCCTCTGCAAAACCTAGCCATGTCCAGAGCAAACTGAATGTGGATAGCTGAGGATTGCTCTGTCATTTCTGCTCCTCCTGGGACAGGCTAATATTTACCTACCTTAAGTCAGGGAGCTTGTCCCCACACTTTATTTCTGTCAGCTTTTTTGGTAATCACAAGAAGATCATTTTAATTAAATATTCCATAGGCTGACAGACTGAAAAGAAACTGATGTCTCTATGATAACTAACCTGAATGCTTTGGAAAGACTCAATTAAAAAGATCACTTAAAAATCTTATCAGGTGGGGCGCCTGGGTGGCGCAGTCGGTTAAGCGTCCGACTTCAGCCAGGTCACGATCTCGCGGTCCGGGAGTTCGAGCCCCGCGTCGGGCTCTGGGCTGATGGCTCAGAGCCTGGAGCCTGTTTCCGATTCTGTGTCTCCCTCTCTCTCTGCCCCTCCCCCATTCATGCTCTGTCTCTCTCTGTCCCAAAAATAAATAAACGTTGAAAAAAATCTTATTAGGTATCAGTAAAAACATTAGAAAAGAATTATACAATATAAAATTATTTCCTATTCAGATTACTCTGAAGGGCCACATTTCTGAGATTTCTCTTCATATTATAAAATGAAAATTGAAAATCCTAGACTGCATTAGGAGTGTGGCTTACACAGGACATCGTGCAAAACTCACATTTATACTCACAAAAATTTATACTCACAAAAATTTTGGGCTCTACATGAAAAAACTGGAAAATGAATATATGTTTGTATATTTTAAATTCAAGTAAAATGTTTAAAGTATGTATATAATACTTTTTGATGATTCACCTCTTTACACTTTAACTCACTAGCTGATATGTCAGATAAGAAGATTTCTACTAAACTTGAAGTTGAATGGCTGTATTTTTAAAAAAATTTTTTTTAAATGTTTATTTATTATTGAAAGACAGAGACAGAGCATGAGCAGGGAAGGGGCAGAGAGAGAGAGCCCCGATGCAGGGCTCAAACTCACAAACCACGAGATCATGATCTGAGCTGAAGTTGGACGCTCAACCAACTGAGCCACCCAGGCGCCCCTGAATGGCTGTCTTTTTAATCCTTTCATGTGGACCTAAATTTTTGAGATAGGTAAAAGTGTATTTTTGGGATCTGTGTTTTTTTAAGATGCAGGCAAACTGATTAGAAAGATTTAAGAGAATATCTGATATAAGGGCAGAATGGCATAGGAACGGGGGCAAGGTGAGAAAAATGTGGATCTAAAAGTCATGTTCTTCCTATTCCCTCTGGAAGAAGTCCATGACTCACGTCACAAGTTAACACCCCCCCCCCCCCCCCCCACACACACTGCTACCTTTTCTCCATGGCTCCTTTTAATAAGGGACAAAGACTTTCATGTCAATATTAAGAATATTCCAAATACAAAGTACTAGACATTTTTATTTTACCGTGAATGAGTTTTTAGGCTTTGTAAAAATGACTGGCACTTTTGGGGGTCCTGGAAGATAATGTGTATAAGAAACAGGAAGAAAAGCACAAATACTGGGCTGGAGCAGGGTGGGACAGAGTGGACTTTCTTAATCCAGTATTAGATGAGGAAAATCTCTTTGACTGCATGGATAAAGCTTTTATTGATTGATTGATTGATTGATTGCAAGTGAGCGAGGGGCAAAGACAGAGAGATGAGAGAGAGAGTCCCATGATGGGAGAGAAAGAAGCGGGGCTCATCCAAAGTGGGGCTCGTGTTCACACAAAGTGGGGCGTGAGCTCACCTGAAGTGGGACTCGAACTCACAAACTGTGAGATCATGATCTGATCCAAAGTCAGATGCTTAACAGACTGAGCCACCCAGGAGCCTGGATAAAGCTATTATTTTAAAAACTGTCCATGCAATCTATGGCATATTGTTGACCTGAGTAACTAAAATCTTATTCATATTGTAATATCAACCCATTTCAAGCCTACCTGTTATCAAGACATTTCAGTCTTCACTATATTTGAGTAAGTCTATTCATCATGCCATTTAAATTTTAATTTGTTTTGGTTGTAGCTAATGGAGCCACCATGACATTCATCTTTATTTGTAATGTAGCATGATTGGAAAGTAAGTGTGTAAGACCTAAATGGATAGAGTAGAACCTGAATGCTACCAAGTCACATGGTTTGATTTTACTGTGATGTCATAAAATCATTTTATGTTTTCTTCAGTTTCAAAAAAGAAAAACACATGCCTTTTATTTAATGAAGTAAACTCAGAGAGAAACAAAGCAGCATTGTCACCGTATAGCGGTCATAATTTGAGACTGTGCTACATCATGAAATTGATTCTCCTACTTAAAATTGAGGGGACCTATGTAAACCTGTGTGTAATAATCTTTAAAAATGAAATTTGAATTGCTATAAATAATTGTTTGTTGTATTCCATTTGTTTTCAGTTATAGAGATACTTGAAACATTATTTCTTAACTTTGCAAAAATAGGAAATTGCTTACCATCAGTTTAGAACCCAGTTGGGCAAAGGAGTTATGAAAGAAAGCAAGCATAATTTTCAAGGTAAAAGACTTACTCCTTGGGGTCTAACAGAGCTATCTTATCACTAGAGGCAGAAAAAAGGCAACTAGAGCAGCAGAGACATAATTACAAATAAAAGGGAAATATAATTATGTATTGTTGAATATGTAAAATGGAAGCTTTTAAATTTGTTTTTAATGTTTATTTATGAGAGAGAGAGACAGAGACAGAGAGACAGAGGTGAGCAGGGGAGGGTCAGAAAGAGAGGGAGACAGAATCTGAAGCGGGCTCTAGGCTCTGAGCTGTCAGCACAAAGCCTGATGCGGGGCTCAAACTCACAAACCACATCATGACCTGAGCTGAAGTTGGTCACTTAACCGACCGAGCCACCCAGGCTCCCCTAAAATGGAAGCTTTAAGCTTGCACTTCTCCTTTCATTTACTCAGGTGAATGAGAAATCTTGCAAAGTTGATAGTAAAAATCTCAGATTTTGTATATTTGGCTTCTAGGATAAAAGTGGTCTGGTTAAAATATACTGGCAATTTAAAATCTTATTTTCAGTGGTGGTACAGTTAAAGAAAACCTATTGTGTTTTTGCTTGACTTCAAATCTGATGAAATATTTGTCTAGAAAAAAATATACCTGATTTTGTGTGTGTGTGTGTGTGTGTGTGTGTGTGTGTGTGTTTGTGTGTACTCACGTTCATGCATTTACATGTTATTATCCTGAAAACTTTCTTCCTTTTCCATTTATCTCCTCACAACCCAAACCAACTCTCTCTCACATCTTCCGTACTTCAGTCTGGCAATGAATAAAACGCTCTGAAAGTTGTTTACAATTAGCATAAAAAAAGGAAAAAGAAAGCACCCACTATAATTTACTATCAATGTATCTGATTCCATTGACTTGACTGGTAACACTTCCTACTTATGGGAATTACAAAAGCAAATATTATTGCCATTTCTTCTGCACTCTTGAGTTCAACTTATATTTGTAAGAACAACAAATATTACAAATTTTGACAATTTCCTAACATGATACCTGATAAAACTGAAGAGAAATATTTCTATGTGGAAACCTTGCCAGAGTGGAAGAAAAGCGGATTGTGCAAAAGTTTTTAGTTGCCTTTATGCAAAATTTGCTTTTACTAAGCTGACTTCTGTTAAAGCAAATCCCCAAATATGTAATACCTAATCATGTTTAAGTGTTTTGCTATTGTAGGGACCCAAATTCTCATTAAATGAGTAAACATCAAAAAGAAAAGGAAATGGAGGGGGAAAGGAGAAAAGGAGAAAATTTGCTGGGCTTATGTCTGTGTTACAGTGAGTCCCTGGATCCAGTGAGAGTCTCAAGGAGAGAACTTGTGCTGGACTCATCCTTATGTGGAAAACGACAGATCTGGTGGTGCCTGGGTGGCTCAGTAGGTTGAGTTCTGACTTTGGCTCAAGTCATGATCTCTCAGTTCGTGGGTTTGAGCCCTGCATCCGGCTGGCTCTCTGCTGACAGCTCAGAGCCTGGAGCCTGTTTCAGATTCTGGGTCTCCCTCTCTCTCTGCTCCTCCCCGACTCGTTCTCTGTCTTTCTCTCTCAAAAATAAGTAAACATTAAAAAAAATTAACATACAAAGAACACTACAGATTTGTTTCAAAGAATATAATGCGAGATGTGAATAAGGGGCTGGAATACATTTTTGGGTGCAAAGGACTAATAACAATTAGGTGTGAATCTTCTAAATGTTAATATAAAAGTGAAATTCCTGTTTTATTTATTTTTTATTTTATTTATTTATTTATTTTTTTATTTTTGGGACAGAGAGAGACAGAGGATGAATGGGGGAGGGGCAGAGAGATGAGGGAGACACAGAATCGGAAACAGGCTCCAGGCTCTGAGCCATCAGCCCAGAGCCTGACGCGGGGCTCGAACTCACGGACCGCGAGATCGTGACCTGGCTGTGACCTGGCTGAAGTCGGACGCTTAACCGACTGCGCCACCCAGGCGCCCCTAAATTCCTGTTTTAATTAGAACTCCCAACAAACTAACTTTTTCAATACGATGAAGTCTTCAAAAATTTTTTTGAAGGAATAAATACTTAAGGCAAGGTATTTTTGAGAAGAGGACTAGAAAGGAGAACTTGCCTTACTAGAAGAGAACATGCTGTAACTTACTGTATTTAAATCAATATGGCATTGGCATCAGAACAGACCGGTGGAAAAGAATCAAAAGTCTGAAAATAGTTCCTGGTGAGGATGAGAATTTAACATATGGCCAAGGTGGTATTTTAGCTCATTGGGAAAATGATGGTTTTTGTGCCATATGGTGATAGCCCAACTGGCTATCCATCAGGAAGTAAATATGATTGCACCAGTACCTCACGCCATATAGATGAATTTTGGGTGGATTAAAAATTAAATTTAACAAAAACGCAATAATGAAGACCTACAAAAAAATCCAGAAGAACATGGGTATAAACTGAGGGTAAAGAGTTTTATTTTTTAAAAAGTAAGTAGAGGGGCGCCTGGGTGGCTCAGTTGGTTGAGCATCTGACTCTTGATTTTGGCTGAGTTGTGATCTCACGGTTTGTGAGATCTGAGCCCCCACTGCACTGACAGAGCAGAGCCTGCTTGGGATTTTTTTCTGTCCCTCTCTCTCTCTGCCCCTCCCCCGCTCACACTCTCTCTTTCTCTCTCTCTCAAAATAAATAAATAAACATTAAAAAAAAGTGAATAGAGGGGCACCTGGGTGGCTCAGTCAGTTAAGCATCCAACTTCAGCTCAGGTCACAATCTTGTGGTTCGTGAGTTCGAGCCTCACATCAGCTCTGTCCGGACAGCTCAGATCCTGGAGCCTGCTTCAGATTCTGTGTCTTCCTCCCTCTCTGCTCCTCCCCCACTCACACTCTGTCTCTCTGTCTCTTAAAAATGAATAAATGTTAAAAAAAAATTTTAAGTGAATAGAAAAAACAATATATTTCGAAAATATATTTGTATGCAGAACACAGACAGAAGGCTAATATCTATAATGCATAAAGAGTTCTTACACATGAACAAGGAAATAATCCAAGAAAAGAATATGCAAAGGCTAACACCAGGCAAATCATAGAAGATCTAATAAAAAGGATTGCCTGCCTTACAGGCAGGCAAAAGTAAATTAAGTTTACACCTGTGTATCTCTCAGACTGGCCAAAATTAAAAAGAAGGAAAATACCACTTTCTGCCCAGGGATGGAGAAGTGAGTATATTTTCAGATTTTACTAACAAAAATGTAAATTATTGCATCCTTTTTGGAAAGCAATGTGGTACTATTAAAAGAAACAAATGCATAGTTGACTTTGATGGAGCAGTCTCTCTCCTAGGAATCTAGCCAGTAGAAATAATAGCACTCATGAAGATTGTATACAGAGTATTGGTTGTAACATTATTCATAGTGGCAAAGAATTGGAAACAAAATGAATGCCCATCATAGCACATTTGTACCATGGACTCTTTTGTATCCATTAAAGACTGTATAGAACCATACTTGGAAACTCAGAAAGATTTCTATGCAGTATTGGTGACTGAGAAATGGATCAGGATGCAGATGATGTTGCATAAGATCCAAGTTTTGAAATATAAGTGAGATTCCCCGCACTCTAAATATATGTGTATTTTGTAAATATTTATAATTTTGTAATCTAAGAGTCCTTGTCACCTGGGTTACCCAGGTGGTGACGGTGATAGTGATGCTGTGGGTAGACAGGAGAAAGAAAAAAGAGAAGGGTAATGTATTAATTGTCTGTCATTGTATAACAAGTTAACACAAATGTAGAAGTTTAAAACAACATACACCTATTTTCTCATATTTTTTATGGGTCAGGATAAAAATGTGCTCAGCTGAATCCTCTGCTCAGCATCTAGCAAGGCTGCAGTAAAGGTGTTGCGAGGACAGAATTCTCTTCTGAACTTGTGATGCTTTTCCAAGCTCACATGACAGTTGGTGGCATTCATTTTCTTTCTTTAAAAAAATTTTTTTTAATGTTCATTTATTATTGAGACACACAGAGAGAGAGAGAGAGAGACAGAGACAGAGAGAGAGAGAGAGACAGAGAGAGAGAGAGAGAGACAGAGAGAGAGAGACAGAGCGTGAGTGGGGGAAAGGCAGAGAGAGAGACACAGAATCTGAAGCGGGCTCCAGACTCTGAGCTGTCAGCACAGAGCCTGACGTGGGACTTGAACCCACAAACTGTGAGATCATGACCTGAGCCAAAGGCAGAAGGAAACCAACTGAGTCACCCAGCCACCCTGGTGGCATTCATTTTCTTGTGACTGTATGGCTGAGGGCCTTGTTTTCTTACTGGCTGGTGGCTTGAGGCCACCCTAATGTCTTAGAGCCCACCTGCAATTCCTTGTCATGTGTTTCTTTCTCTAGTCAGTTCACAACATGGCTGTTTGCTTCTTCAAGGCCAGGAGGAGAAACTCCTGTTGCTAAATCAGTTAAGATAGAGTCTTATAAAAAGGGATGTAATCAGAAATGTGATATCCCATCCCATCACCTTTGCCATATTCTATTGGTTAGGAGAAAGGTCCTGCCAACACCCGAGGGCAGGGAATTACTACAAGGATACAGATCACTGGAGGGGTTCAAAATTAGAGTGTGTCCATTACAGAGACACAAGCAAACAATGAAAAGAAATAATATTTCAAAAAGACCAAAAACGAATAGAAAACAGAAACATAACAGAAATGTAATCTTACTATGATTACAGAAATATACTATGAAAACAGAAATATAATCATACTATATAAAATTGTACATGTGCATTAAATAATTTTTTAAAATAAAGATATTTTTTAAAAAAGAAAGTGACTACCATGTCTCAGATCATTTGTATTATTCATTCCCTTGGGTTCTTCACAGACCATTAATAGGCTATATGGTACCATGTCACTTGGGGTTTTTCACGAAGAACATGCCCTGTTGTTTTCCTCCATATTTCATCCATTCTAGCATGCCCTCAGTTGTCAAAGGCTCATTATTTTGTGTGCCACAATGAAAGAAAATAGGATGCTATTTAAACTAGGCTTTTCTAGCATCATTAATTATGAGACATACGCTAACTTAAAAGATATGAAAATATATTTATCTCAGATTTCATAAAAATTACTTGGGGGCATTTTCTTCTTGGACAAACTCTCTTTAGCTTCTTGCTGGAGGCCCTTAGACCCCAATGGGTCCTCTCAGACACTGCTTCCTCTCAGACACTGCTTGCTGAGAGCCACTGCTTGCCTCACATCCTTCTTTCTTAAAATGTAAATTAAAAATAATAATCGGATTGAGGCCAAGCAAGAATAAATAAGATACTTTGTAAGTGCAAATTCCTCTGGAGTCATTCAATAGTTCTAGGGCACTAGGATTTCATTTCTAGGCCAACTAATGCCAACAACTCTCTAAAGGTATATTTTTCTTTTCTTTTTTTTTTTTGTGGAAAGAAGCACTGCTAAGGTGAAAATAGTATAGGAAAAATTTGAATTAATTTTTAATTATCAGCTGCAGATGTCTGGAAATTCTTTTAGCTAAGTATGGCAAGTAGATGTAATTATAATATTGTGTATGAACAATGTTTTTCCTTAGATAAAATGAATGCTAATCAAACTTGAAAAGCAATTTAAATGAACTATCTCATTTCAAGTGCACTGAAAGTGACTTGATTTGTTTGAAAGAGGTTATATTGTTTAAAATGAAGGCAATTTGCTCTTTTCTTTGGCCATTTCTTTGTTCCAAGTCTCCCATATACTAGAAAACATTTTTCTTATGAGACCTACAGGTTGCTGCTAAATTTGTATGTGATATCTATAGCATTCTCCAGAATGACCTCTGTTACTAGGATTTTTCCATACCAGTATAAGGATTAATATTACAAGCTCTAAAATTAGTTTAATATACTTACTAGGTCTTTGAAATGATTAGAACTTTCCAAAGAAACAGCCTAAATTGCTAACTTTAAAAAGTTTATATTCTTAGGCTTAAAAAAAATTCAAGTGTCCTTGCTTCCATTCAATATGTTGTAGATCTCAAAGCCTTTTTCTTACCTTCTTCTGAAATTGAATTTCATGGTGCTATTCTAGTTTTCATCAATAAAAAGCTTTAAGTAGAATGCCAGGAATTTATTTACCTTTCCTGTTTCATAGTGACCTGAAGCTATCTGCTGTTGAAGTTTGCTTTTTGCTTCAGAAATCAGTGAGAACATATCAAATATAGCTTCAAGTTAGTCTAATTTTCAGTCACCTTACATACCTTCCACATGCGGTTACCCTACAGATTTCAAAGGCAATGGTGAGGAACAGGTGACCTGAATCAGCCAGCCATTAATGCTTTGTTAGTGTTATCATCTACAATTGTAGGACACAAAGTTCTCTCTTTGTCTCTGATCTTGGTCATTGTTTGACTTTTAACTTTGTAAGTCTTCCTAACTCCCTGTCTTCTCTTTTGTTTTTTTTCCAAACATAAGTCACAATGGATGCCAACGATATGGCATACTTTGCTGTGCGTGAGGAAGGATGTCTTTATTAGTAAACATAACTGTTTGGGTTTCTTTTCTTTTGAGCTAGAAGTACACGATGGCTTGACTTTCTATCCCCAGGCCCTTCAAAAATATATCTTGGGGTTTTGATATTGTGTGGTATTAACAAGTTAAAAGCAATGTAAACTGATCTCTCATTTTCATGTTTTAACGTTACTAAGTGTTCTCACATGAAAGCTAGAAGACTTAGACTCTCCTAGAACTGGTGACATGGCCCTGTATCCAACCACCCAGCCAGCCAAGAATTATTTTCCAAACCTAGTGTAAATTGGGGCCACTTGTATTCTGCTCACTAAAACAAAGAGATCTCTTTTCATGGTGATGTTCCTGCATTTAGGCAGGTGCCTCAAACTCAATCTCATCTGTTAAAAGTCCAGAGGAGGTAACAGATATTTGGAAGAAATAGTCAAAGAGAGTCAAGCTAACTACCTAATTCTCCAATTTCCATACTTGTGTAAAGTCAGAGCACCAGAACATATTGTACTCCCAAAGAGCTACCTCATCTTGCCTTCATTCCATGGTATTTGTAAGATTTTTTTCTTAGCTCTAGTTGCTATAACAAAATACCATAGACTTGATGGGTTAAACAACAGAAGTTTATTTCTCACAGTTCTGGAGGCTAGACATCTGAGATCAGTACCAGGAAGATTGGGTTCTGGTGAGGATCTTCTTCCTGGCCTGCTGACAGATGCCTTCTTGCTGTATCCTTACATGGTGGAGAGAGGAAACTCTGATGTCTCTTCCTCTTCTCATAAGGGCACTAATACCATCATGGAGGATCCATCCTCATGACCTCATTTGAAACTAATTACCTCCCAGAGGCCCCATCTCCTAATACCATCACATTGAGGGTTAGTGCTTCAGCATATGAATTTTTGGGAAACATTCAGTCTATAACAGATTTAAAGGTATTTTATTTTATATTTTTATGGCAGAACAACACACTGACACTGGGGTCGATGAGACAGATGAAAGGTATAGTTCTTTGTTACTTACTGTTCTAAATAACAGAAAGTTGTAACTCAGGGTTTATTATTACTATTATTATTGTTATTGTTATTATTATTTTAAATAAGGAAACAAAGTTAAATTTCATGATGGGTGATACTGACCAGGTATTTATCTTTTTTGAATTTCAATATAAAACGAGAGTAAAACTTGTGTCATCATCTACTGGGTTTCTATAAAGTGAGAGGACTTTATAGAAAGTGTATGAAACAATGTTTCATTAAGTAACCATGAAATTCAAATAACCCAGGCTGAAGCCTGTGGGCATAAATGAAGTTATTTGGTATTAAAATCCACATAAAGAGGGCTTTTTAAGTTACCCTGCTCATGCAAGACCCGCTCTTAACTCCCAAAGTTCTCCATGTGTATTTACTTATCTTCTGAAGCTATCTCATAGGTATTCAGGTGCCCCTGTGGTTCCTTGCTAATATCTCTTCTATGCCCTGTAAGTCAGGTTGCTGGTGACAACCCTGAGCCCCAGGGCTTAACCCTAGTCTGGGGAAGAGCATGTAAAATGCTTCTTGCTTTAATTTTATTTTGTGTCTGTCTCCTAGCCCTGAAACAAGATTCCTTGAGATTTCTTGTGCCTGACTTCCACATAGGCTTTCCTAGAGAAGTACACTAGGTCTTTCTGCTCCCAGATGTTTCTCTCCACATAATGTCTATGCCAGTCCACTGGGCTAGGCAGGAAGATACTCACTGTGCTTTGACCTCTATTTTCATTTCTTCCTCTCACTAGATTCCTAGTTCAGTGCATGCACAAGCCTACATATTCTTATCTTTTCCTTCTTCTTCTTCTTCCCAGACCCCAGAACTTTCTACGGATGTCAATTAGTGCACATAGATAATTCCAGAGCTGCAGTCTACTATCTGCAAATCGCAGTTCATTGTGGATTCAAGTACAATACCTCATTATAATAATAATGACTTTGTCAAGTATCATTTCTTAAAAATTAAGCCAAATCCTTTTTCTGGTGGTGGTTGTTCTAACTGTGCTCCACACCCGTGGACTCTCTGTTGTTACTAAAATGCTTCCTTCCACTGACGATTGGTGTTTGGGACTCCATTTTTCTGAGTATGTCCTTGGATTTGTCTGTCCCCTGTTGTTTCTAGTCCCAGTTTTCTTCTCATTTTGGACCTATTTTGACATCTAGTCTTCCAGAGTTTTTAATTTCTGGGCTAGCTTTGGCTTCTATCAAATCTAGCTCAGCCTTTTAAGACTCAGCCCAGGCCAATGACTTTGCTTCCTACTACTCATCAGGGCATGGAAAATGGATGAACTGATTTCTAAAAATAATATATATTCATTCCTGTCATTGCTGTGTAGGCCCTATATAAAGAATATTTGTTTTTCCTTACATTGTGGAATACTGTTAGTCTTGTAAGAACTAGGTTCAGGAGAGTTTAATTTTATTCTTTTGGGAAACTAGCACTGTATAATTTTCCTTCTCGTGTTTTGCTGCTTTCTGACCTAATGATATAGAATTGCGGTGCTCAAACCTGGCTGCACATTTTAAATAACCTTGAGTGGTTTTGAAAAAAATGCCTCATTCCAGATCAGTTGAATCAAAATCTCTATGGATGGATCTAAAACATAGGCATTTAAAAAAAATTCTCCAAGGTGTTTCCAATATACAGCTAGAATTGAGAACCAATAGGAGTAGAACAAGCTTTCCAAATAATCACTTGCTTTCTAATTTTAAATAGTAGTTCTATCTCATACTAAATATTCTCCTTCCCCCAGCCCCCCGCCCCCGCACCCAATCAGTTCTCTTTGAAACTAAAAGTATGTAAAACATACCCACCTTTCAATTCTTGTTTAAGAACATTTATGTATCTGGAGATGGGTTAACCATTCTATAGTATTTAATAGTTAATAAATTGAACCATTAATTAAATTTTCAAATCTTATCCTCCAAAGTCTTGAAAACGTACAATTCTCTCCTGAGGCTATTTCCATTATCACGTAAATTAATTATAAATTAGCAAACAAAAGAATATGCATGAACTGTAATTCACATCCTGTAAATTTCAGACTAAATCACAAACCTCATTTTTCTTCAGGATGTGCTGCTATACTTTTCTTGTCTACCATCCTGAGCTTAATTATGTAGAAATTAAATACTGTGAAATCCTCCAGAATCTTATAAATGTTGGAAAAAACAACATTTTGCTGTATTCACACAAAAATCAAACTTTTAAAATGCCTGTTGGAAATCTAAAACACCGCAACATACTCAGAGGGAAGGAGAAACAATGGATTATCTGTAAAATGATAAAGATTGAAAGAAAAGCCATCTTAAATGGTTGAAAATAGTTGATGGGTTTAGAAAATAACAATATAATTTTAAAAAATTGATGTTTCTTACTGACATTTCCCCTTAGGAGAGTGTGTTTGTTAGGTTGGAAACTAAAAAATAAGATTAGAGTCTCTGGCTTTTGTGTTTCCAAAGGCACAGCCACACTGGAGATTTTATTAGGTGCTCTTTGAAGCAAAAACATCTGATAAAAAAAGAAAAGATTCTTCTACTCTCAAAACAAGATTACGGGTGGAAGTTTCAAGTGGAGATAGCTGAAGATTACCCCAGACTTGAAGCTGGGAGCTGGTGATTTTTGGTCACAGAGAAAGAGATGTATACCCCTGCTTCTGAGATAAAATCTTCAATTTTCAGACTTAAAGGCTTGGGATTTGGCAAAGCTTCAGAGAGGAAATGACTGCTTGATGTATTTGGATAGAAAGAACAGAGAGAGCCTGGTGGAGATGATTCCTGGGTCCCTAAGTACTATGGACTTGAGTGTTTATATTCCCCTCCCCCCAATTCATATGTTGATTTTAATGCCCATTATGATGGCATTTGGAGGTGGGGCCTTTGAGCACTAATTAGATCATAAGGGTAGAGCCCTCATGAATGGGGCTAGTGCCTTTATAAAAGAGCCCTCAGAGGTAACTCACCATGTGAAGTCCCTTCCACCTTATCAGGATCCAGTGAAAAATCAGCAACCTACCTTCCTTCTGGAAGGGGGCCCTCACCAGAACTTGACCATGCTGGTGCTCTGATCTCAGTCTTTCAGCTTCCAGAACTTTGAGAAATAAATTTCTGTGGTTTATAAGCAACCCTCAGTCTATTGTATTTTTGCTACAGCAGCCCTGAAATACAAACACACTAAGATTAATATAGAGGCAGTGGAGAGAACTTCTGAACCTAAACCCTGGCAAGAATGAGGATTTCCTAAGTGTCCCATGTGAGCTGATGATTGGATGGGATGCTGGACATCCTAGTGAATGTCTACATATCCTCTCAATTGAGGACCAGATGTGTTCTACCCAATCCTGTGGCAGTACGTAAACACCCAGGATTTAGAGCTCTAGAAAAATAAAAATTGGGATGTCAAATTAGCTAAGATTAAGGTTTATCATCCTGATGAGACAGATATTCAAAATAGAAATTGGGTTTCAGGAAAATAGACAATTATACTTTTGTATATAAGTCTGTGGAACTATATTCTTTAGGAATCTGAAAAAGATGAGTATTTATTACCATTTACATTCTTTTAATGGCATTAAAAAATCTTGTAACTGTAAAAGGCTTTAATTACATAGTTTTATAGCCTCTATTTCTTTTTTTAAGAGCTTTGTAAAATTTATTTAATCATTTTTAAATCTTTGGTCTAACTATTTATTCTGGTTCAGCCTGACTCAGTTTGGATGGGGGATAACAACAGAAGATACCTCCACAATGTTACAATATTCTTGGAAGAATAATTTCCCATATACATCTTAATAAATTTATAGGTGCTATGATCAAAATCAAAAAATTGTGGGAAAAAATGGATTTCAATTAGATGTTTAAAACAATAAATGAAGACCAAAAGCTATTTTAAAAATCATTAAAAATAAAATAATTAAAAATCATACGAATATAAATATGCATTCCCATCTATCTACTCAAATAGACTCATTTAATTAATATTACTATTGAAAAAATAAATACATTAAAAAATTATATTTTATGGGATCCTGCACTTGGCTTAATTCCCACTAAAAAGCCCAGCAAATCTTCTCTGAAAGTCCAGTGGCATGAAATTCTCCTGAATTTGTATGTATTATGACTCTAATGTATCAGAAGGAAAATTTGATAAAAGGAACAGAAATATTTTTCATTTACAGGTTAGTTACAGTGATGTAAAAATCTTAGAATATCAGTGTTTCACAAAGAATATTTCCCAATTTCAAAAACCTCTCTGGAGATTTTTTTTTTTTTTTCATGGTGGGGTCATGTAGCCACTCTGTGTGTGGCTCTGACAAGGTCTGCAGCATTTCCCTCTGTTGCTGTGGTTTGCTCACATGACTCTGCTCTTCTGGTCACTGGGGAACATAACTGACTGCACATTTCTCTGCTTGTTTGGGTCACACAGTGTCTTCTCAGAGCTTGCTCATTCTCATTTTCTGAGGCATTTATAACTTGAACATCATGATCAGTAATATTCTCAACTTTTGTAAAATTCTCAACTTTTGAGAATTATCATAGTGTTATTTTTCTATTTGGCCAAGTGAGTATGTTAATAAAACAAACTAATTACTACCCATTTTTATTATATTGGGCAAATGAATGTTTTTGTAAGGGGAATAGAGAAAACATAATGGAAGAAGTTAAGAATGTGGAATTAATTTACCTTCAGGTTAAACTTATTGTAGTATTTTTCTTTTCTTTAACAGAGAAATCAATGACAACTTAGTAACTGACTGGTGCTGGACTAAGGCCTGGAATATGGGAGTCATTGCACTGGATAATTCCTCCTTCTTATTATGGCCAATTTCAATGGCACCCATAATTCTAACATGGTGTCAAAACAGGAGTTGTCTTTCTCCAAGGTTTATCTTCTCTTTGTAGGGCACTCATTTATTTAACTAACACAATCCAGGCCTGTGCTTTGTGCCAGGGACATAGAGATAAAAGTCCCTGCCTCCTGAAACTCGCAGTCTGTAAATAGATAATTTTTTAGTTGAATCTTGTTACTGACTCACGTTCCTGGAAATAGCCATGTACACTGAAAATACATAAAACAAATGTAATGCGTACCATCTTTTAAAGCAGTAAACCTGTTGACAATATGCAGAAAAAGCTTTCCATTCTTTCTATATTTATTAAATTCCCATCTGCATCTTCTCATTTTTTGTAAACAATTATCATTTTTATGATGATAAATTCTGTAAATTACTGTAAATTCTTTGGCTCCACCACTCTTTGACTATCATTGTATTGTTTGCCTTATTCATCAAACCCTTTCACTGCCTCTACTTTCCCTTGGAACCAGTAAATTATTTTCCAGTCTTTTTTCATTTTTTTCTTTTCTAATTCCTTCTCTGAGTCTCATATATTTTTAATTTTTTCCAGCAATTTCTCACAAATAAAAAACTCAAACGTAATAACACAATGCCCATGACCTTAAGACATTGAGTAGGGAGCAAAGCAGGGATGAGAAAGAGAGTAAGATGGATATGAAATCTTGAAGTTCCTCTGATGCTAAAATTGGGGCTTCATCAAAGTCCTCTCAAAGATATACGAATTTGGAAGAAAACAAAAATACCAACCCTCAGACTTGAGTGTTCTAATACCATAAGTATATGTTAGATGTGAGTATGAGGTCCTATGAGAACAGGAAGGGCTAAGATATAATCCAGGTGGGTTGTGGAGGTTTCTGGAAGCAAGTGACACTTGAGACAATTTATAACAAATGAGGAAGAGTGAATTGGTGATGGAAATGAGTAAAGGCATTCCCAGAAAGGGAAAAGCTGATGCAAAGGCATAAAGATATGACAGAGTGCTGGGGCTGCACTCAAGCAGAGTTACTCAGTGTGGATTGTTGGTGTCTCCACAGAGACCATCTGAGCCCAGTGAACTGGATAGGCCACACACAAAGTACAGGAAGTCCCCAAGACCACCCTCATTTCTGATCTCAACTGCAACTTCGAGGGTCCCCCAAACCATCCTCAGGTTCAGTAACTTACTAGAAGGACTCACATAACTCGCTGAGGTGATAGCTTATTACAGAAAGTTTAGAGATTAAAATGAAACAAAGGAAGTGGTGCATAGGGCAGGATCCAGGAATGTTCCAGGCACAAGCTACCACATATCCCTTCCTAGTAGAATTTTGAGGACAACACTAACTTTTCCCAACAACAATGTGCAACAGCATTCACAAAGTACTGCCAACCAGGGAACTTTACTTGAGCCTTGGTGTCCAGAGTTTTTATTGGTCATGTAGATATGTTTGACTACCCACATGGCTGATCTCAGTCTCTAGCCCCTCCAGTGGTCAAGCTGACACTCTGTGACTTAAGGTTCCTCAACCATAATTGACATTGTTAGCACAGACCATCTGACATGGCCCATTGTTCCCAAGAAAACAAACAACAAACAAACAAACAAACAACACTATTATCTGGCAAGACATTCCAAGGGCATGATCTCAGGCAAAGGCCCATCTCTCTTTGTGCAAGGTTAATGCTTTATTACACACCAGAAAACTCTGAAGTTCCAGTCATATTTCCTTTAGAGGAAGTCTTATGTAAGGCATTCCTCATTGGACCAGGGGTCAGCTTCTGATTCAGAAATTCACTGAGGTCTGGTGGATATCAGCCCTGGCTGCACATTGGGCTTACTTAGGGGCACTTAATATTGCTCATGTTTAAGTCTAAACCCCTGACCCAAGAGATCCTGATTTAATTTGTCTGGACCAGATCCAGGATTTTTTTTAACAATCCAGGATTGTTTTTAAAGTCCCCCCTGGGTGATTCTAATTTATGGGAACCACTGCATGGAAGACCTGGGAGAATTCTGCCTAGTGAAGATGCTCTCAGGAGCATGATGCTCTTTATCCTAACTCTGGCAGTGGATGTGCACAAAGATGCAGCCTCAGGAGAAGAAGCATAAACAAAGAAGCTGAGTCAAGAGAATGATTTTCTACCGGAGTTGCTGAGGTATCAAGACAGACATGCCAGTTTTCATGAGGCCTTACTCTACTTCTGCTAAGTTGTACCTTATCCTAAGAGTGGACATCTATCATCAGAGGTAACCTGTCTTTTGGCTGTGCAATCTGGATGAATTTACCTAATATTCCAGCTGCTGCCTTTCACCTTCTGGGGCAGGTTAGCTAATCTTTTGAGCCCCAGCTACCTCATTGATAAACTGGAAATAATAGTAGGTACACACATAAGTCGTCCTAGGATTAAATGGTTGAAACCTTATTACGGCCACAGTGCCAAATTATTTAGTTTAACACATGACATATAAATTAGCTCATTTAATTTTTATAACAGCCATTATAACAGCGAAATAGATGTCATTATAATTTTCATTTGATAGCTGAGAAACTAGGACTTATTAAAGTTAAATAATTTGTTCATGGCTTTAACATTAATAATGCTATTAATAAAACTGATATATTGGGATAAATATATTTAATCTATTAACAGGGAAATTGCTTACTTAGTATATGACAATGTAAGGTTTTGTATTGCTTTTGAACTTTCCCAAGTGTTATAGTTTTATCTTCCCAATTAGATTGTAAGTTTTATCTTCCTAATAACATATCTTCCCCAAAAGATATAAGATATAAAAACCAGCTTGTATTTTGTTTTCATCCCTTACTAATCTTGGAGCATGACAAGAACTGATCTTGTCATTTTAGAGGAAACAAAATTGACACCTAGGGATGTCAAGTGATTTGAAGTTACTCACTGAAATGGGAGTAGAATCTCAATCTATTGGCTTTTATTCAGGAGTCTTTCACTGGACCTTATTCTCATGGAAATGGAAAAGAAATTTATTTAATAATTTCACATATCCTCAAATCATCTGTCATAGCTACATAGTTACAGGAAGCAGTGAACATGGCATGAAAATGAACTCAATTCCAAATGAACTTTCAGGAAAATAGAGTATTCTAGTTAATCAAAGATTCTGGTTAACCAAGACTTTCTATACATGTCATATAGGAATTATCTATTTTAAATATCCCCTCAATACTAAAATTCTACAGGGCAGACTGTACTTTATGCTTACTAGTTTGTAAAACAGTTTGCTGCTATGGTCTAGGATCAGAATACCGTCTCTCCAGGTATGACTGAATAGATACACTAGATTATTTTAGATATATAATAAAGTGGTACTTTCATAAAGCTTTCACACAATGTTGCAAAAATGAAATGTTCAATCATTCAGGAAATTAAAGAATTAAAATTTATACTTTCTATGGTTAATACTTTTACATGCATTATGCACTCTTTCACAGCAGCTCTGTGAAATTGGTTTTATATTCATTTTGCACACACAGAAAATGTACCTCCAAGGGATTAAGTCAGAGGTTCCTAAATTTTTTCAGTTCACTATATCCTTTGTGTTCTAGTAATTTTTCATGGCACCATTCTGCCAAAAGACACACCTAAAAGGTTGCTTTATTAAGTTGTCGGTCCCAACTTAGGTTCTAACAATTTAGTACCCACTTGAAAATAAAAATACACAAATTAAAACCAAAATTAATATTTATGCTTCATTTTTAAATGCCCACAATTACTAGTAGGATGTGTGTGCCTGTTGGAATCTGCACAACTGTGCAAACTTTGCACAGATTACACACTACTGCTTTCATTTTCTGTTCTACATTGACTTTCAAATGATACTTGCTTTTTATTGCACCAATTGTTTAAAATTTGCGAAGATAGGGGCGCCTGGGTGGCGCAGTCGGTTAAGCGTCCGACTTCAGCCAGGTCACGATCTCGCGGTCCGTGAGTTCGAGCCCCGCGTCGGGCTCTGGGCTGATGGCTCAGAGCCTGGAGCCTGTTTCCCATTCTGTGTCTCCCTCTCTCTCTGCACCTCCCCCGTTCATGCTCTGTCTCTCTCTATCCCAAAAATAAATAAACGTTGAAAAAAAAATTTAAAAAAAATAAAATTTGCGAAGATATGTCATCATTCAGAGAAATGTGGCATTGTCCGATGTTGAGACCCTAAACTAGCTTGAGTTAGTAGTTTGCACTGTATTGAAAAGATGTCAAGTACCATCGTGAATCCCTCAAAAATGTAAACTATCCTATGGTGCCGTGGGAATTCTATCATAACACCAGTTTCGGAACCTCAGGGTTAAGTAATTTCTCAAAATTAAATATCTAGTAAGTGTTGAAATTAGAACTTGAAACCATAGTATGTTTATACATTCAAAATACCTTAATAACTGAAGATATTTGATCTTATTGACTAAGGGTTTATCAGGATGGCATTCAATGGAATCCTATTTAAAAACTAAGTAAACTTAAATTTTACTAATGTCATTTGAAGTCACGTGTAGAAGAAATGAATGAATCATTGAAAATTGTTCCTCAACAATATAATTTTAAAAACATATTAAAACAACTATCAAAAATAGTTTCATGCATGTGATTTATCTCCAATAACAGAGGCAGAAATGTTTGGATCTCTTATATTTCATTTAAACTAGGATTATTTAAACCAGGATATTAAATTTACTATGAAATTAAAAAAAAATTTTAACGTTTATTCATTTTTAAGAGACAGGGAGAGATAGAGCACGAGTTGGGGAGGGGCAGAAAGAGGCAGACACAGAATCTGAAGCAGTTCCAGGTTATGAGCTGTCAGCACATAACCCTACGTGGGGCTTGAACTCACGAATTGTGAGATCATGACCTGAACTGAAGTTGGATGCCCAACAGCACGAACCATTCAGGCGCCCCAAATTTACTGTGTATTTTTAAACTTGAATTTTCATGGCAACACCTGGGTGGCTCAGTTGGTTAAGCGTGGGTCCAAGCCCTGCGTCTGGCTCTATGCTGACAGTGCTGAGCCTGTTTATGATTCTTTCTCTTCCTCTATCTCTGCCCCTCCCCTGCTTGTTCTCTCTCTCTTTTTCTCTCAAAATGATTAGATAAACATTAAAAAAGTAAACTTGAATTCTCTTGTGAAAATTTGTAACCACAGAATTTGCATTTCAAAATAGTTTTTGTCTTGCAGATTTGCTTCAGATGGTAAAAGCTCATGATCATGAAACTCATAAAAAGATCAAGAAACTTCAGAAATGAAAAATATTGGCAGTTTATGGATAAAACTGATCCCACAAATGATTTTTCCCATTCTCTCCTGTTGGATACATAATTTTGCTAGAAGAAAATTTTGTAAAATAATACGGTTTGTATTCATTTAATTTTTATGCAAATATTTTAGATTGGACCTACTTTCCTTTTGTTCAAATTAATTGACATCTTAACAAGTAGGGACAGAAAATATAACATGTTTACTTTTTTGTTTCTTTAAATATTTGCAGGGTCATCAATGAAAAGAAAAATAGAGTATAATGAGAGCCACTTTGACTCTTGCCTTATAACTAATTTATAAACAAACTGAACAAAAATATTTGGAAATCTTTATATTATATGGCTTTTTTTTTCCTGTTTCCATACTTGGATATGATCTGACTAAAGACATGCAGGTTCCAGATACAGTCCCGGTTACAGGTGCTCAAAATATAAATAAATTCCCATTGTTGCATTTGCATATGGAAGCATAAATATGTGGGATTTATGCGAGTTAAGTATTAGAGTTTGTTCACTATTTCTGAACAGTAGCTTATAAAAAGCTATTTCAATCCATAATATTCCTTCTTTCTGATATTTTCCCGTCCCGAATACCTATGAAATTGGTTTCTGTCTAAGCAACCTGATAACACAATTCATAAGGACTAAATTGTTAAATATTAACCACATACATTAAGAATACAGAATTTCTATAAATGAGATTATTTTGACATTAATTTACAGCTTGTTCTGAATATTAAAATACTGTGCATAGTTCTTTTGGGCTGGAGTCTTTTGTGAAGCAAAGTGGATTTGAGTTGACTCTTTTTCATCTCATTAAGAGTGACTAGAGAATGTGGAGCTGTTGGTTTGGTGCAGAGTTCAGTGTTGAGGTTGATATTTTGCGAGCGGCATGGAAGATATCTGAGCAGCAGGCCTGGCTATTCTTGTTTTGAGTAAAGTAGTCGTTTGGCAAACATCATCTTTCATTTATATTTAACTTGTTACTTGAAGTCAATCATCAGTTTCAAATATTATAATTCCTAACATTTGGTTATTTTTGTACTTTCCAATTCTTTTGGTTTTTAAATAGACCTGATTTTTTTTCCTCATTCTTTTCCCAATATATATTTCTTGATGGTGTAAATTGTTGAATTTAAAAGTAATTACTAAGGGAAACTGCAGAGTCACCATATTTGGAAATCTTTAATCATAGGGTAGATTTTTCTGGGGCTTTTTAGGCTATAGTTTAAGGCAGAGGAATAAGCTTATGTAATTTTTAGAGTCTACTAGCTTTATGGTTCTGGAATCCAGAAAACAAACCATGTTTGTTGTTGTTTCAAACAAAATAGAAAATGAATTGAGATTTAAATTTGCTGACTGTTGATACTGGTTGAGAAGACTAGACTGATGAAAAGCATAATCAAAGAGAACTACCATGCCTTGGAATTACTTTACGTCAAATCTACCTTTTGGCATATATATTTAAGACACATTTTTTGAGGGGGAAGGTGTTTCTTCTCTTTGAAGTCACTTTCATCTAGTGCTGTTTTAAGGCTTAGTTTTCCTAGTTTCTGCCCATTCTTAGCTCTCTTCCCCACACCCACACTGTAGGTGGTAAATAGTTTGGAATTCTGAGTGGCTTAGGTGCTAAGTAATTCTATGTTATACAGCATCTCAAAATGGCAGTATATGGAATTGGCAGTGGGCTGAATCAGTTAATTGTGCATTTCAGTTATGGAGGTCAGGGAACTGGAGGTTGTGGGAGACATGAAGGAAACTGGGCATAATAAAGGTAGAGCCCACATTTACTGCTTGAGGAGTGCCCAGGAGGGAGAATTGTGGGAAGGAGGGACAGAAATGACAAAGGTCATCCCTAAAGGCTCTCATAACTTCAGCTTTTGTTCTTCATCTAAAGACTTCACTTGGGAATCTTTTCAAAGAGATTTGTATCTTCAGATGGCAAGTAAGTAATCAAAACAGAAATTCTTGACATCGTCTGCACTAAGCTTACATTTGCTTTCCTTATCTCTCATGCACTTTGGAACAACTTTTATTTTTTTATACTTAGTCTTTATGCATTAATAGCTTATATTCTTAATTAAGAGTGTGTCTTTGCCTTCTATCTTCTAGTTTGTAAGATACCTCATTTACTTTCACTTTTCAATTTATCTTTTTGCTTTTTTTTTAGTCTTATGAGTTTCTTATAATTTAGTTTTATCTAATAATATTAAATTTTGAGCTGTTGGTCTTGTCTTACATTTTTATAAAATTAGGACAATTTTTTAAGAGTAGTTTTAAGTTCACAGCCAAATTGAAGGGAAGATACAGAGATTTCCCATATATTCCTTGCCCTAACACATGCATGGTCTCCTCCATTATCACCATCACTCACCAGACTGGTACATTTTTTATGAAGGATGAATGTGCACTGAATCATCATAATCACCCAGAGTCCATAATTTACACTAGAGTTTACTCTTGGTGTTATATATTCTACGGCTTTGGAAAAAAGAATAATGACATATAATCCATCATTATGTAATATGGGCATTATAACTCAGAGCTCTCCCAATAAGATCAAGTACAAGGCAAAGATATCCCCTCCTATGACTCTTTTTCAGCATTGTATTGGAAGTCCTTGCTAATGCACGTCAAAGAAGAACTAAATAAGTGGAAAAATATTCCGTGTTCATACATAGAAAGACTCATATTGTCAAGACATCAGTTCTTCCCAACTTGGTTTATAGATTCAATGCAATTCTAATAATAATTCCATCAGTTATTTTGTGGATATTAACATACTAATTATAAAGTTTATATGAAGGGGCTATAGACTCAGAATAGCCAACATAATATTAAAAGAGAAATAAAAGTAAGAGGCTGATGCTACCTGACTTCAAGACTTACTAAAATACACAGTAATGAAGACAAAGTGGTATTGGTGAAAGAATAGACAAATAGATGAATAAAACAGAATACAGAGCCTAGAAATAGATTCCCATAAATATAGTCAACTGATTTTTGGCAAAGGAGCAAAAGCCATACGATGGAGCAAAAATAGTCTCTTAAACAAATGGTACTGGGACAATTGGACAGCCACATGCCAAAAGATGAGTTAGACACAGACTTCACACTTACCACAAAATTAACTCAAAATGTATCATAGACCTTAATGTAAAATGCAAAATTATAACATTCCTATAGGATAACATAGGAGAAAACAGATGATCTTGGGTAAATTCATGTTTTTTATTTATTTTTTATTTAAATTAATTAGTTAACATACAGTGTAATATTAGTTTCAGATGTACAATACAGTGATTCAACACTTCCATACAATACCTGGTGGTCATCACAAGTGTCCTCCTTAATCCCTATCACCTATTTAATCTATGTCCCTAACCACCTTTCCTCTGGTAACTATCAGTCTGTTCTTTATAGTTTTGAGTCTGTTTCTTGGTTTGCCTCTCCCTTTCTCTTTTCCCTTTGCTCTTTTGTTTTGTTTCTTAAATTCCAAATATGAGTTAAATCATATGGTATTTGTTTATCTTTGACTGACTTATTTCACTTGGTATTATACTTTCCAGCTCCATCCATGTTATTGCAAATGACAAGATTTCATTTTTTATGGCTAAGTAATATCCCATTACACATATTCTATGATATATATATATGTACATACACATACATATACATATATATACACATAAAACATACATATACATACATATACACACACACATCACATCTTCTTTATCCATTAATCAATCAGTGGACACTTGGGCTGTTTCCATAATTCAGCTATTGTAGGTAATGCTGCTATAAACATTGGGGTGCATGTATCCATTTGAATTAGTGTTTTTGTATTATTTGGGTAAATATCTAGTAGTGCAATTGCTGAATTGTAGAGTAGTTCTATTTTTAACTTTTTGAAGAAACTTCATACTGTTTTCCAGATTGGCTGCACCTACAAAAGAATCAAACTGGGTCACTCTCTTACACTATACACAAAAATAAACTCAAAATGGATTAAGGACCTAAATATGAGACTTGAAACCATAAATATACCAGAGGAGCACACAGGCAGTAACCTCTTTGACATTGGCCATATCAACTTCTTTCTAGTTATGTCTCCAGAGACAAGGAAAACAAAAGCAAAAATAAACTATTGGGACTTCATCAGAATAAAAAGCTTCTGCACAGTGAAGGAAATAATCAACAAAACTAAAAAGCAACATACAGAATTGGAGAATATATTTGCAAATGACGTATCTGATAAAGGGTCAGTATTGAAAACATATAAATAACTTATATACTGGAGCACCCCCAAAATGATTAATCAAATTAAAACTAGGAAGAAGACATGAATACACATTTTTCTAAATAAAACATGCAGGTGGTCAACAGACACATGAAAAGATGCTCAACATCACCGATCACCAGGAAAATACAGATCAAAATTACAATGACGTATCCCTCATGCCTGTCAGAAGGGCTAAACTCAACAACACACAAGAAACAATAGATGTTGTTGAGGACGTGGAGAAAGAGTAACCCTGTAATGTGGTTGGTGGGAATAATCATGCATTTTAGATACAATACCAAAGACACAATTCGTGAAAGAGATAATAGACTAGACTTCATTAAAATTAAAAATTTCTTCTCTGCAAAAGACATTATCAAGAGAATGAGGAGATAAGCTACAGACTACATGGAAATATTTGCCAAAGACATATCTGATAAAAGACTATTAGTCAAAATATATGAAGAACATTTAAAACTCAACAATAAGAAAACAATCATACTTAAAGATAGGCCAAAGAACTTAACAGACACTGTATTAAAGAATATATACAGATGGAAATAAGCCATGAAAATATACTCATCAAGAGTATTAGGAAAATGCAAATTAAAACAACAATGAGATGCCACTAGACACATATTAGAATGTCCAAAATCTAGAACAGTGACAACAATAAGTTCTGGTGAGGATGTGGAAAAACAGGAACTTTCATATATTGCTGGTGAGAATGCAGAAATGGTACAGCCTCTTTGGAAGACAGTTTGGTGGTATCTTACAAAATTAAACATACGTTTACCATATGATCCAGCAATCACACTCCTTGGTATTTACCCAAGGGAGTTGAAAAATTATATTCACACAGAATCTGTACATGGATGTTTATAGCAACTTTATTCATAATGTTTAAAACTTGGAATCAAACAAGATGTCCTTTAGTAAGTGAGTGGATAAATAAACCATGATACATCCAGATAATGGAATTTTATTCAGTGCTCCAAACAATTGAACCATCAAGCCATGAAAAGACATGAAGGACACTTACATTCATATTAGTAAGTGCAAGAAACTAGTCTGAAAAAGCTGCACACTATATGATTGCAGGTATATGAAATTCTGGAAAATGCGAAACTATGGAGACAATAAAAAGGTCAGTGGTTGCTAGGTGTTAAGGAAGTGGGAAGGATGTACAGGTGGAACTCAGAGGATTTCTAGGGCAGTGAAAATACTCAGTATGATACACTATGTTGGATGCATGTTGTTATACATTTTTCTAAACCCACAGAATGTTCAAATCTATAGAATGTACAACACCATGAATGAATCCTGATGTAAACTATGGGCTCTGGGTGATAATGACATTCAGTGTAGATCCATCAAATGTAACAAATATACCATTCTGGTAGGGATTATTGGTAATAAGGAAGGCTATACATATGTGGAGACAAGTGGAACATGGGAAATTTCTATATTTTCCCCTCAATTTTGCTATGACCCTAAAACTGCTCTGAAAACAGAAAGTTAAAAAAAGCTTGGTTTTTGAAAACCTACAACTTCTGTCATTGATTTTTTTTCCTTAATGTCTCCCTGTGTTCTCCATGTTCTTGGGCTTAGCAAATGATTACTTTTATCATTTTAAATGGTTCTTCATAGGAAATGCTATTTTTCTTTTTCCTGAATATAATTTTATCTTCTCTGATAATTATAATGATTGACAGCATGTTTAAAATAAAGATCATTCAGTTAGTATTCTGGGAGATTTTCAAGAATTAACAAATTTCCCCTTGAAATTTCTTGTGTGATATCTTAAATTTGTGATTGCTAGCTTAGTAATGGCTCAAAAAGCTGATAACACTTTGAGATAATGGGACTAGTTATCCAAACACTGTTACATGTAAGTGGGATATATATTTTAATGCATTGACACCATAAATTAACTAAAAAGTATTCCAAAAAAAATTAAGATAAAATTTGCTTATATCTCATTAGAATTCTTTTCAAATATTATTTTTAAATTCTTATTATGTAGTATTCTTGCAAATTCTTTGCAATTTATAGGCACTTTATGTATAGTTCTGGCCATTCTTTAGGAAAAGTGGAAACTGTATATATTTATGGAAACTATATTCTTAGAAATAGTATGTAATTTATTTTAGAATATATCTATAAAAGTGGTTTACTTTTGGGGTGCTTGGGTGGCTCAGTTGGTTAAATGTCTGACTCTTGATTTTGGTGCAGGTCATGACTCATGGTTTGTGAGACTGAGACCCGAATTGAGCTCTGTGTTGACAGCACAGAGCCTGCTTGGGATTCGCTCTCTCTCTCTCTCTCTCTGCCCCTCCTCCCTACTCTCTCTTCCTCTCTCTCAAAAAATAAACATTTAAAAAGGTGGTTTACTTTTAACTTAATGAAATATTAGTGGTTTGAAATATTTCAAAATGAAATGAGAATGTAGATATCACTCTATGAAATTATAGAGGCTTAAATTGTTGCAATTTTAAATATTATTAATATTCTGCTGCTTTATTTTTATTTTATTTATTGATTTTTTTGCTTTTTTCTTTTTTTTAATTTTATTTTTTATTTTTTTAAATTTAAATCCAAATTAGTTAGCATATAGTGAAACAATGATTTCAGGAGATTCCTTAATGCCTCTTACCCATTTAGGCCATCCCTCTTCCCACACCCCCTCCAGCAACCCTGATTTTTCCTTCATATTTATGAACCTCTTCTGTTTTGTCCCCCTCCCTGTTTTTATATTATTTTTGTTTCCCTTCCCATATGTTCATCTGTTTTGTCTCTTAAAGTCCTCATATGAGTGATGTGCTTCTTTCTTGGTATAGAATTTACATTTTTGGATAATGTTTCCTGTTAACCTGAGTTCTGTCTTTAAAAATGAATTTAACTGAAGGCCATATCTTGTTGAACAAAATAGACCTTCAATGACTTGTTTAATACAAACTTTCTATTTTGCTACTCTCATGGTCTGCATTTTATCTGAGGACTTTACCTGCATTCTACAAGTATTAACAAACTTCAACTCACCCCTCCTATTCCACCCTCTTCTGGTCACCAGGGTGGTCATAGTTAATACCATTTTCATGGAGTGAATATGAGCAAATTCAATGGTAAATTCTTAAACAACTACTTACTGATAGGAAAGATAAAGGAACTTCTAGAAGCAAGAAAAAACATTGTGCACTTCAAGTACAGCCATGGATATGGTTAATCTTTAGTCCTGACCAAGTTACCTTTAAAACATTTTTTTTAAGTTAATTTATTTAATAAGTAAATTCTTTATTATTCAGGGGCTGGGGCAGAGACAGAGAGGATATAGAGAGAGTTCCAAGCAGGCTCCACACTGCCAGCACAGAGCCAGAGGTGGGGTTTGAACCCACCCGGAGGTGGAGTTAATGACCTGAGCTGAAATCAAGAGTGGGTCATTTAACTGACTGAGTCATCCAGATGTCCTATGTTGCCTTTCAAATTAATTTCAAAGATGAGTAGACAAAATGAGTATATTTTAGCCTCCCCATTATATCTTTATTATTATTATTATTATTATTATTATTATTATTAACATATAACCCATGTCAGCCTCTTAGATGCTCAATAGGTCTACTGGGTTATCTTGTATTTTTATTATTATTTTTAATCAATCTCTTCATAAAATTGGCTCCAACTTCCAATCCAGTGTCATTTTTTAAAGCTTCAGTTTCATGAATGCCAGTTACTACTGGCTTGAGTTCTAGATGTTATGTTATCCTCTTTGTCTGTTGTACTATTTATCTTCTGCCTATATTAATTCTTTTCCCATACCATGTCATCCAATTGTTCTGCCTCTAAATTACCACCATTGTCCAATTTTATTCTGCTTCCTAATTGTCACCAACATGGGCTGATTCTCTAGAAAATTTTTATTGCATATTTAGAACAAAGGAAAGTTTACATTACAGAGCAGCATACCATTTAAACTCAGATAATATTTAGATCTGTTAGATTTTGCTCCATGACAAATCACCTCAAAACTTTAAGGTAAGGTACCAATCATTTTATGGTTGTTCTATTTTATGTTTAAGGTAACAACTCATTTTATGAGTCTGTGGGTTGACCATGTAATTCTACAGCCATCTGTGGGCTGGGTGTTCTAGAATGGCATTTCTCATTTGATGTTGGCTGTTGGCTAGGGTATTTGGGTTGACTGGGCCATGCGTCTATTATCATCCAGAAGACTAGCCTTGGATTTTAACATGGTAGCAGCAACAGAGTTCCGAAGAGTAGCAAGAGATAAACCTTTAATAAATAGGCACTTTCCAAATCTCTGCTTATGTCAGTTTTGCCACAGCGAGTCACGTGGCCAAGCCCAGAATCAGTGTGGAAGGGAAATAGTCAAGGGCAAGGAAATAGGAAGGAGAATTATTAAGCCAATTTCTAAATAATCTATGAAACATTGTCTAACTTCTATATCTTTTTTTTTTTTTTTTGGTCATCTATTCTTATAGAGCACGTATATCCCATTACATTGCTGGGCTTCTTTTCCTCTGAACTTTTCTCTTTCTACCCTGTCTCAGTAACTCAATCTTGCCCATTTCTTGTTTATTTTATGCAAAGCACTTTATCTCTTTTAAACTCTTCCTATGTCATCTATTTTAATTATTTTATTTTATTTTATTTTAATTCCAGTATAGTTAACATACAATGTTATATTAGTTTCAGGTGCACAATAGAGTGATCTTGTGTCATCTAAATCCCGACCTCCAAAGAACCTAATTTTTGTTAAAAAACTTACTGATGACATATGTTTATAAATAAAATAGCTCTCTCCATGATATTTCAGTAGACAACTTAAATCTTTTTCTCATAGCTAAACAAATATAAAGATGAAAATGTGAATTCTCACAAAATAGTTATAGTACTTTTATCTAATCAGTGTATAAATAAGGCTTAGGATTTATAAACTTATAATAGTGTTGGAGTCCCACTAAGTGCCCTCTATTGTTGAAAATTTTATAGCACATTTGGCAAGAATCTTTCAGATAACGTAAACTCCAAAACAGAAGAAAGACAACTGTTCAATGACGACGGAAGAAAGCATAAACATTTTGAAGTAGTGTTAATTGTTATTTTTAAAAACAAGCTGTATAAAAATGGCCAATTTTCTTTTAAAAACTTAAGAAACCTTTGCTGTGGAGTTTTCAAATCTAATGGCAACTTTAAAATCTGAAAAATTTTACTTAATAACTTATTTTGTTTCTGGAAGCAAAGTAAGATTGTGCCCAGATCAGGCTCTAAGGGTCTTCCTTATCACGCTGAGGTAGCAACCTGAAGATCTGGGTGTAGAATAGGTGATTTCACTTTATGATTCCTGTATAGGGAGTAGAGTTTAGTGATCTGGTATATGTAGTTATTCAGTAATATAATCAGATACAATATTTGGGTCGATAACAGGTATAACTGAATCTCTCTGATACCTATGGCACAGAGGTATATGCTTGAGTAGGATTATCTGCTAAAACAAAGGAGCATCCACTTTAATTTGAATTTCAGATAAACAACAAATAATTTTTTAGTATGAGTATGTCCTATATACTGGATTGGAGATACCTATCTATGCTAAAAAAATATTAATCTGAAAGTCACATTTATTGGGGAGTTCCATATTTTTATTTGCTATTTCTGGCAATTCTATCAGCTTAGGACAATATGAAGCTGAAGAGCCAAGACATATACATAAAAAGTAATGACATAAGGAAATGCATTGTAGCAGTTTAAAAACATATATCCACAAATTGTTTGACATCCCATAAGACGTGGAGTGTATGTCCCTTCCCTTGAATCTAGTTAGATTCAGGAATTTGCTTGTAGCCAACAGAAGGCAGAGGAAATGCTGCTGCATCACTACAGAGGTGGCTGGGTCATGAAAAGCATTGCAGCTTTTGCCTTGCTCACTGTTGAAGCACTGAGCCTCCAGACAGAAGACCACCACTAACCTGAGGCCATCATGCTGTAAGAAAGCCCAGGCCACATGGAGAGGCTGAAGTAGGTCCTTTGGTTGACAACCCCTGTTTAAGTCTCACTGAGGTAGCAGCCTAGAGCCAGTATCAACCACCAGGCATGTGAGTGAAATCATCTCCAGATGATTGTAGCCTCTAGGCATTAACTCCCTGCTTAAGTGTGGACGTCGTGGAACAGAGATAAGCCATTCCCACTGTGTGGTATCTGAATTCTTGACTTTCTTAGTCCTGGAGCATCATAAAGTGGTTGTTTTAACCCACTAAATTTTGGGGTAATTCTTTTGTTACTGTTATGCGGTAATAGTAAGTGTAATACACATATTAAGTACAAAGTGAATGTTTAACATAATCTGTGCCATAGGAGTTTAGAGGAGGAAGCAGTCACCAAAAGTTTGGATAGGGTGGAACTTCCCTCCTGGCTCCCGCCCCCACCACACTTTAAAGGCAGAACTTGACAGACAATATAGGACATGGACAATGAGAAACGGAAGTGTGAAAGCAAGGTGAATGGCAAAGATCCGTGTTCTTTTTCTTTAAAATTCTTTTCTTAGAATAACTGTAATTAAAAATAAATCCGTTTACAAAGCACTGGAAAAAAGAATAAGAGTTGAATGGAGAAGAAATAAATTAAGCTCCCATCTTAATTTCCAGGCTATGCTTCTGAGCATTTAAAATGAAACTATTGTGGTTGTGCATAGGACTTAATGGTCTCTAGGGAGACTGATAAATTGAGAAACAGATTGTAATAATTTTGGATGGGTGATCCACCATGCTGACTTAGTTACTTAAATTTAACATTTCTTTAAAATTCTGAAACAAGGGCATCTAGGATTTTTTTTTAATTTTTTTTCAACGTTTTTATTTATTTTTGTGACAGAGAGAGACAGAGCATGAACGGGGGAGGGGCAGAGAGAGAGGGAGACAGAATCGGAAACAGGCTCCAGGCTCTGAGCCATCAGCCCAGAGCCTGACGCGGGGCTCGAACTCACAGACCGCAAGATCGTGACCTGGCTGAAGTCGGACGCTTAACCGACTGCGCCACCCAGGCGCCCCTAGGATTTTTTTTTTTTTAAAGAACAGAAAGTTTCATGGGAGAACAAAGAAATTTGGTGAAAAGAGACTTTCATGTTTTAATGTCTTTGAAGAAGTCTCCAAACTGCCAAACAACAAAAGAAAAAAGCAAAAGAGAATATTTGGCCTTTATTTTGTGAGAGGATTTTTTAACAGACATCATGTGTGGATATTGTAGGGAAAGATTTTGAAGGTTGAGTCTTTTTCCTTGAGGACTTACAATGTCAGGAGATGTTTATACTGTAAAGGACATTTGTACATTACTCAAAATAAAGCTAAAACCTAGAGTACTATTTACATGTACAGCAGGGTTCCCTCTTCTGAAAGAGTTCCCTCTTCTCCTGCCTGAATTGTTTTTCTCCTTACTTCCCTTCCCTTGAACCTCTCTGGACCTTCCCAGGACCCTTCAGTTCTCATGCTGTGTGTGGGCCTATTAGTCCCTCTCTTCCTCTGCTACAGTCTAACAGCACTGGTTTCTCAGAGTTTCCTTCAGGCTATCCATCGAACCATGATAGCTCCTTCATGTGTGTCCAAATGCATTTCCCCTTAGGAAGGCATGGCAACCACATACACTGGATTTTCCAAGATAGATAGTATACAATTTCATTATCTTCATGTATTTAAATTTTTCAGAAATCCCAAGGTTTTGATATTCAACTACATCTACAGAATATTCCTTAAGTCTAAGAGGGACACCAAATCCCGGATCCTGTATTTAGATTCCTTGTATGAAAAATTCTTATCCTCCACCCCTCATTTGCCTCTATTATTATTAACTTTTAAAATCTGCTTGCTGGTTACTTTTCAGCTTTCCTTGAGACCTTGGCATTTGCCTTACTCTCTTTGTCTTTGCCAGACAAGATAAATTCTGGCATTTTATCTTCCATCCATCCATCCATCATCTAGTTTATTATTGATGTGAACAGCTCATATTATACAATAGTCTCATAGTTACTTATAGTTCTTAACTTTGATACCCTTATTTCTTTTTAAATTTAGTGACCTGGCACATAGTGAACATTACGTTAAAAAAATAAAAATACTTAAAAGGCAAATCAATTGTTAAAAATCATCACCAGACTCTGGTAATAGATGGGATCATCTGTCTATTACTAATAGCTCAATTTCACTGTCCCTTGCTCTCCCCTTACCTATAAGAACTTGCAAGTTTTCACCAGTTTAATACGTCAACCTTAGTTGAATGTGGTGGGGTGGTGCCTCATATGTGTCTCAGAAAAGTGTGTCATGTGCAGTCACTGGTATATTGTCTATCGTGGTTTTATTCTCTCCTTCAGTGGGCTTCGTGCTGTACCTGCAGGTATCTCCATGACCATGCCCAGTGTTCACTTTCTTTGAACTTCCATAGCTGCCAAATCCCAAAGTGGGAGAGAACACAGCCTACTCAATTAGACTTTTATCTTGGAGACTGAAGCAACACCCTTTATGCGTGTTCTATTTTAGATACTCCTTTATGAAACAGTTTTTTTGTTTGTTTGCTTTTTTCAGCTTTTGATTTCATTTGCTTGTGCTATAGGTTTTTTTAGTAATGGTTCTCAACCTTGGCTGTGCATTAGAATCATCCATTTAAAAATGCTGACGCCCCACCCCGGGAGGTTCTGATTTAATCCACCTAGGGTGGGCCCAGCATTAGGTGATTCCACTGTGTTGTGAAGGTTGAGAATCTATGGTGTATGGTCATTGACAGGAGACCAACATTGTGCTCCTCTCCACATTCTCCCAGTCTCTATTTCAGGTGCCTTCAAAATAGTGGTCTTCCTTTGGATCCTAACAAACAAATCATATAGAAGCACCCACCTGGTGGCCAGACAAATCTGAATTTTAGTTTGGTGCTCAAAGTATAAGTGCATGGCAATTTTTATAAGGAAAGAATTCCAGACACAGACTTCTAGGGGAGAAAAAGATAGCCTTCCTGGTGTTGGAGGTTTCTCCATTCTAAGGCATGAGAAAAATCTTTGACCCAGTTTTGGAAAGAATTGATTAGGATAGAAAACTATATATTACCTAATTTTCATCTTTGACCTATTGATTTTCCTGTTCACATATATGAAAACATAGTTAATGTCATATACGATATTAATTCTGGATTTTAATAGATATCTCAATTTTCCAGGTTCATAATTTATATTGTGCACAGGAGAATCATTTGAAGAGTCAATTACACAACTTCCTCTGAATAATACATAGAGGTGGATTTAGTGATGATAATGAAGTTGAAGATTTAGGCCTCTAGAAGGACCTCTAGGAATGTGTTCATATAAATGTATGTTTTTGTAAAATTTGCATAAGACAGGTGTTTTCTTTTTTTCTTAAGAAAAAAATTTCAGAAACTTCAGACCTCACTTAACCTGATTACGTGGAATCACAGAATACTACAAGATGGGACTTCGTCAAAGAGAAACAGTTATTATTTCAGCCGTCTTTATCTTCCATTTTCATTTCTATTAGAAAAAAATAACAAAATAACAAAAAAGACTTAAAACAGGTTTACTTTAAACCTATATGTACTATTAACCATGTATAGTTGTTAAATTATCGAAATATCACTCTACCTGTTGATAAACAGACATTGCCATAAATCCCCTAGTACCTCCTACTACCATTCCATCTAATCCAGATGTTCCCCTGAAACTTATCCCTGCCTCCCATGATTCAACCCTTAACAAGGTAACATCTGGCACATTAAGGAGGCCTCCAGGGCCCAGGTTCAGTGCTATGGCCACCAGATCCATTCAGATTGGTCAATACCTGTGCTAAATGAGTTATTAAATATATTGAACATCACCTTACTTAAAGACAACTTTTAAAAATTCTGTAGTTATACATTGTAGGTAAGAAGACTAAATGTTTAAGGAAACTAAATGTTTAATAAGGTATATTTATACATGAAGTGATCCTATTAAAAAAAAAACCAACTTTTTTTTTTTTTGAAATTATTTTTGGAAATCTGTTTGAAGTCCATTTAATATCTGGTTTATGTAGGACTAAGAAAAGGCATGCCATGTAGAAACCAAATCTTAGATTAGTCAAAAAGAATTTGAGGAATACCTTAATGGCGCTTTAGTTTGCAAGTAGGACGGTTCTTAAAATATATTGAAAGGAAGCCAGCTGCTAACACAAAGGAGTACTACTCAATAGTCACTGTGTAGGAGTTGTTATGAGGGCTAGAAAGGAGACAGTACAGATACTCAACAATTGCTTAAATCTTTACCAAGAAATACTTTGGGGAACGGGCCATACTTTATCTAGAGATGAGGTTTAGAGAGTTATAAGCTGATGGTATTCTCTGCATAATTTGGTAACCTAGGAATGAATACGTTATTTGGGTCAGATTTAATGTACACAAATATTGAATGAAAGTGAAAAATGAATTTGAGGCTAAGTTGTTTTAGAAATACAAGCTCACTTTAGAAATAAATCATAGCATAAACTTTGGTAAGAGTGACTCCACATTATTTTCACAGACATTTTTGTTTGTAAGCTGAGAAGAATCTATGGTTACACTATATTTATAGATTCAAAGATGTTTTGATAAGTTTAATTTTTAATAAACAGGTAAAAATAAGCAGCAAAAGGAATGGGAGAAGGATAGTATTGGGTAGAAAAAGCAATTCTCAGGCACTTTTAAGGCAGTTTCTTCTGAAGTTTCTCAAACACCTGAAAGCACACAGGGAATGCTCAAATTTGCAGATGCACTAGCTTTTCTGAGTAAAGACTCATGTGTTTATTCAGCTCTCAGACAACAGTTATTGGATACTTAACATATCCCAGGTATTGTATTAGACAACAGATATGAAAGGATGAAGACAATGCAGTCCCTGTCCCAAAGGACACAGGCCATGAAGTGGAGACAAGTTAGGTAAATATATAACCTCATCCAACATAACATCTAAGAGATCTGCAGAAATGAATTAGTCATTCTATATAATTATATATCTTTTTAGTATAAGATGCTGCTTGGCAGAAACTCTAAAGGAGTTTTCAAACCCAACACTGATTCTCTCCCACGAGTCTGACTCATCAGGAGGGATTATTCTGTCCTGTGTTAAGTGGAATCACATTATGCCATCTTGGAGCCCAAATTCCTTGAGTACAACATAATAAAACAGTGGAACAATGGGAATTCTATTTGACCTCTGCCAATCCCTCCCATTTTTTCTGGTCTGGCTATCATGCTCTTCTGTTCGCCTTCCTGAGACGTAATATCTGCCTTCTAATCTTTTAGTAATGAAAGGAACTTTATCCGTAACTGGATTCAAGGGCATACTTGTCCAGTTTAAATCCCAGGTTTGATCCCAAGTTCCACCAGCAGGTGGTAGGGAAGTCAGAGTTAACCTGTTTATAGGGGGCAGAGACCTCAAGGACAGTAACCATTATGATACTTCTGAGTCAATAACACCTATGTTTATAACAACACCTGTAGATAATGTTCTCACTCACTTTATTTGACTTGTAAAATCTGTGTATTTTTTTTGAGTCACATTTTTAGTTTCAAGTGTCAGCATTATTATTATTGTTAAAAACTACTGTCTGCGAATGTGTGTACATATGTGGCTTGCCTTATATAAAGTAAACATAGTCTTTATATCCAAGAATAGTATAATTGAAAGGTCTGAAAGTTTAATTTATATGTGCTGATATTAATATCTAGGAAGATTTGCTTTCTAGAATAAAAAACTCGGAGAATGTATTTATCCATTTTCTATTTCATTTCTTATTCTGCAAATGACCCCAAAGGGACAGGGATTTACTGACCATCATGGTCTGCATGTACTTGGAGACATTCATCTGCTTTTGGCATCCATCACCCCAGGATTCCTAAGGTGCTTTAGCATTCTCTGTGACATGGAAACTGGTGAACAAACATCAAACACCTATGGGTTTTTTTCCATCTTTTTTTCAAATAATTTTATACAAGTCCCTGCATGTCTAACGTTAAAATAAAGAAAGCAAAGGTTGAAGCAAAGGTTAATTAGAAGTCAAACATCAATCGGGGCACATGGGTGACTCAGTTGGTTAAGTGTCTGACTCTGGATTTACTCAGGTCATGATCTCATGGTTTGTGAGTTCAAGCCCTGCCTCTGGCTCTGCACTGACAGCATGGAGCCTGCTTGGGATTCTCTTTCTCTCTCTCTCTCTCTCCCTCTCTCTCTCTCTGCCTCTCCCCTGCTCATGCTCGAACACTCTCTCTCTTCCAAAATAAATAAATTTTTAAAAAAGTAGAACATCAAGCTAATTCTCCTTAACTGGCAAAGTTTCTGCATATGTATGGGACTGTAATATTGCATTTTTTTAAAAAAAGTAAGTGTTTTTATTTATTTTTGAGAGACAGAGAGAGCATGAGTGGGGGAAGAACAGAGAGAGAGAGAAGGAGACACAGAATCTGAAGCAGACTCTAGGTTTTGAGCTGTCAGCACAGAGCCCAACGTGGGGCTCAACTGGTGAACCACTAGATCATGACCTGAGCCGAAGTTGGACACTTAACTGAATGAACCGCCCAGTACCCCAGATTGCATTTTAAATATACTTTGAATACTACTCGGTGATGAAAAAGAATGAAATCTTGCCATTTGCAAAAATGTGGATAGAACTGGAGGGTATTCTGCTAAGCAAAATAAGTCAGAGAAAGACAGATATTCTATGATTTCACTTGTATGTGGAATTTGAGAAACTCAACAGATGAACATAGGGGAAGGGAAGGAAAAATAAGATAAAAACAGAGAGGGAGGCAAACCATAAGAGACTCAAACACAGAGAACAAACTGACAGTTGCTGGAGGGGGCTGTGTGTAGCGGGACGGGTTAAATGGGTGATGGGCATTAAGGACGGCACTTTTCAAAATGAGTGCTGGGTGTCATATGTAAGAGATGAATCACTAGGTTTTACTCCTAAAGCCAAGCCTACACTGTATGTTATGTAACTCAAATTTAAATTAAAAAAAATACACTTTGTGGCAAATATCTCCATGAATTATCCTAAAAGGAAATTAATTTAACGAAGCATGTTTGTTTCAGAACTTCTTTGTTTTTTTAGGAAGCATTTTGAGACAATGCATTGCTTTCTTTAAGCATATTACTTTAGTCAAGAAAAGTGTTTCTTTTCCAGCTTTTTGTTTCCTTTTTTTGTTTTTGTTTTTTTTTTTTTTAATTTTTTTTAACGTTTATTTATTTTTGAGACAGAGAGAGAGCATGAACGGGGGAGGGTCAGAGAGAGGAAGACACAGAATCTGAAACAGGCTCCAGGCTCTGAGCTGTCAGCACAGAGTCTGACGTGGGGCTCAAACTCACGGACCGCGAGATCATGACCTGAGCCGAAGTCAGCCGCTTAACCGACTGAGCCACCCAGGCGCCCCCCTTTTTTTGTTTTTGTACAACAAATATTTTCTTGATTTTGGGGCAACTCTATTTTAATAAAGTAATGAAAATGATCATGACAAATGAGTCTTTCTTGATAATATATTTAACCATTATCATATGAATTAATATTTGGCAATTAGAATGAGAAGTCACTTTTCTTTTGATACAATTTTCACATTCAAAAACTTAGTGTTAGGAAATAAAGTTAACTTGTCTTGATCTATTGCAATCAATATATTTGATACATGGAATATTTGTCATTAGGCATGTAGTGTTAACTTGAAATCTTAAATAATATTTCCTTTTGAACTCTGATGACATGTCATCATAAATTATGTTGTTGAAAAATCATTTGATGGGAAGATAGAGATGATTTTTGGATCTCCCCAAATCCCCACATAGAAGTTAACACAGCAACTAGATAGCAAAACCAAAAATATTCATGGGCAATATTTATAATAAAATTAGGTGGCATGGTCTTCTCTTGAATTCCAAAAGTACAAGTAGGTTCAAACTACCAAGAGGAAAAATACAAAAGATACTGGCTTATGTTCAGGAGAAAGCAGAGGGAAACAATGGAGAGTCTGAAGGACCTGGGACAGGAGATCCTAAAATAACGCACTAATGTTCACTAGAAAATATAGTGGAGGCAATCTGAGAGCAGCAGCTGACACTGGGAGTGGGTTTTGCCCACTGTCAAGAGTGCTTTCAGTAAGGCCTGAAAGCACTAAAGAAGTCTAGGGCCTTTGGACTCTTAAAGTTGACCAGCTAAGATTTCCTTTCAAGACAGGATCCCACACCAAGGAGAAACTATTTAGAGTGGATTAAAAACTGGCCAACAGAGAGACAATCATAGGACCAAAGGACAGTGTTTAGATAAGACTGGGGGAGGAGACAGAGGCAGGAAATCTCAGCAAGCTGCTTATTATTTAACACTATACAAACAACAGTGGATCAGGAAGCCCTAAAATGAAAAAAATAGCTGAATTCTAAAAATTCATGAGAACCAATTTTACATAAAATACCCAGAAATTATTGAGATTAAAACTCAAAAAGTTGTTATAAGGGGCGCCTGGGTTGCTCAGTCTATTAAGCAACTGCCTCTTGATTTCGGCTCAGGTCATGATATTATGGTTCCAGAGATAGAGCCCTGTGTCCTGCTCTGCTCTGACAGTACAAAGCCTGCTTCGGATTCTCTCTCTTCCACTCTCTCTGCCCCTCCCCTGTTTGCGTGTATGCACTCTCTCTCAAAATAAATAAATAAACAAACATTAAAGAAAATGATACAAGTTATGAAAAATAATACAAATAAGAATGAGAAATTCTAACAAAGTGACAATGTAAGAAAGAATTGGAAGCAGAAGAAAAATCACTTCAGAAATGAAAATTAAATTGAAGGAATACAAGACTGAAGAAACACAACAAATAATGCTTTAAAAGAAATATAAGGCAAAGAAAGAAAAATTTCAAAAATCAAAAAGAAATTTAAAATAAAAGATTTGAGAGAAAGTGATAGATACTGAAGATAGACAAAGAAAATCTAACATAAGGATTTTTTTAAGAAGAAAAACCAAAGAAAGAAAGAATAAATATCAACATATAAAGTTTAAGAAAAAAATTCTTAAAATTACAAACTATATATCTGAACATATATTTTGAAAGAGCTTACCTGGGGATATTGACCCAAATGACTATCACTAATTTACTAATTACTAATTTACACTAATTTAGTGAAAGTACTAAAAGAAGAGGATATCTTATATTTCCCAACTAATTGATCATCAGAAATTTACATATTATATAATTACTATTTAATTGATGAAACTTATATTTGATTATGTAAAAGTGTGAATGTAACAAACTTGTTTCTGAAACCGAGTTCAAAAAAGGAATGTTCCATTTATCTATTGTTGCATAGAAAACCACACCAAAACTAAGTGGCTAAAAACATCAATCGCATTCATTTTGCTCACGGATCTGCAATTTTGTCGGAGCTTGGTTGGGTCGGCTCATCTTTACTCTATTTAGTGTCATCTGCGACAGCTCAAAGGCAAAGGAGTTGGAATCATTGAAGACCTACTTGCTCATTCATATGTCTGGCAGTTGATGATGGCTGATTGTCCAAACAACTACACATCATCGTTTCATGTGGGCCTAGGCTTCCTTACAACATGGTAGTTGGGTTTCAAGAGTAGCATTCCAAAAGGGACAGATCCAGGTAGAAGCCCACTATCTATTATGATCTAGCCTTGGGTGTTATGCAGCATCATTTCCACTATATTGTATTTAAAGAGGACTCACAAAGAGTTCATCAAGCTCAGGGAACGGAAACTGTCAATCTTTTGATGGAGGGAGTGGCAAGGTGCTGGATATTTTTGTGTTCCTACAAACATTTTTGGGCTTTGTTTTGGGATGCAGTAAAGTTACTAGAAAACAGTTTGATTCTTTCAAATCTTATTTTCAAGATATGTTAGCCGTTCTCAATCGAGGGCTGATCATTCTCCAACCCTGAGGGAAGACCTTTTTGTATACTCTACTCCATGTCCTGTGAAACATGAATCTTCCACTTTGGCTGGTGGGAGCCAGCAATATCTCTGGTCCTGTGTGAATTCTAAGCACAGGAACAACTAATCTTCTTGGTAGTTATTTTCTTGGCCCCAGGTAGTCTCCTTACATTCCTGGTTGGTTGGTACTCAGGCAAATGCTTGACCGGGACCTTCTGCTGTTTTCTGGAGTTCTCTCTCTGCACAGTTCTTTCACCTATGGAGCTCTGTCCTTCAAATCCTAGCTGCCTGGTTCACCCAGGACTCTCAGTTCTGTCTTCTCAAATCAGGGAGTCAACTTGGTTCTTCTTAGATCTCCCTCCTATGCTGCAGCTTGGAAACCCTCTCAAGGCAGTAAGCTGGTGCAACATAGGGTATACCTTATTTGTTTCTCAACTCTTGCCATCCCTAAACTGACCCTTCGTTGTCTAACATTCTGTGTCTTGAAGACCAATATTTCAGATATTTTGCCAATTTTTTGGATGTTTCAGGCAGGAGGGTAAGCTATATCCCTGTTATTCCATCTTGATTGGAAATGGAAATCCTGCTTGGCTGCCTTTTAGTTATGCCTTAATTTATTATCTGTGCCTCCTGCAAAGACTCTTAAACCCATATTTACAGAATGTTTCTCGAAGCACAGTAAATACCTGTGTTCCTACCTAATGTTTCGAGTGTTTTTCACTGATCTTCTTTGTCAAATCACTAAATTATCTCTTTTTATTTCTGTCTCAATCTCTAAGGAATGTTATATTGTTTTTCTAGTGTTGCTGTAATAAATTGCAAGCAACTTTACAGCTTAAAACAACCCAAGTTTATTCTCTTGCAGTCTGTAGGCCAAAGGTCTGGTCCAAGAGGGGCCTGGTTTCAAGCTCCTTTGCTTCAAGTCCACAAGGCTGAAATCAAAGTGTCAGCAGGCCTGTGTTCCTTTCTGGAGGCTCCCGGGGGGGAGAATCTGCTCCCAGGCTTATTTGCGTAGTTGGCAGAATTCAATTCCAAGTGGTTGTAGCACTAAGGTCTCTATTTCCTTCTAGTTGCCAGCTGAAAGCTGCCCTCATCTCCTGGAGTACTCCCTCCAGTCCTTGCACAAAACCCCCTATATTTCAGAACCAGCGGTGCTGCCTTGAACCCTTCTCATGCTGCCATGACTCTCTGTTTTGTCTTTTCCTGCCACATCCTTCTGACAGACTCTTTTGCCTTCCTGTTCTAATTTTAAGGGTTAGGCCAATCTGGATATTCCAGGATAATCTCCCTATTTTAAGGTTCATAATATTAAAAAGCCCCCTTTGCCATGTGGCATAACATATTCACAGGTTCTGGGGAGTAAGGTGTGGATATCTTGGAGGATGGACATTATTATGCTACCACAGAAATAAGTTTGTAATTATTTTTATGATAGGTTCTATTTCTCTGAAGCTTTAAAAAGAAAATACTGTGTGTTTTTGAATCTGGATTTCCTTTGGGGGCCAGTCTGCTTTTTGAAGAATTAGGTCTTTTCCTTTGTCAGATTGTTGAACCCCAGTCATGCTTTCTGAAAAGGTAATAACTAAGCATCTTCATCTTTTCAACATCCCCTCTTTAAGAGAACTAGACTGGGGTCCCTCTACTTTTCCCATTTATATACATTCAATATGATTTCCAAAATCTCATCCTTTTCTTCTAGCTCAATCTTTTGCTTGCTTCTTGCCTTCCTTCATTATTCTTTCATTATCATGCTTCTGTCTAAGCATATTTTTACAGCTAATTCAATCTCTTCTTTTTCTGAGCAAATATGATTTCTAGAGACAGATTGTTCCAGGAACAGTTATTTTAAGTTGCCCACATAGCTGTTGTATTTCCAATAATTTTCTTGAGTTATTTATATATATCAACTGAAGAAGATGGCATATTTCCTATATAATAAGGTCTCATAGTCATGGATTATATAATTAATAAGTTAGAGCCAGTTTAAAACCATTATGCTGTGTGGGTACATGTGTGTACATGTAGGTACATGTGTGTGTGTGTGTGTGTGTGTGTGTGTGTGTGTGTGTCTATGGAGACTTCTAGCCTGTTGACAGCCTTGTGAACATAAGAGTTTAGCCTTTGATCTGTGGGTAAAGCTACAATAAACTGCTGGGAAACCACAACGTCAGAATCCCACTTAAGTCTTTCTAAACTGTCAAACTTTAGAGCCACCTACAATGATCATGCCAGAAATCCCAATATTTAAGTGTTATGTTGGTCTTCATACGCTAGTCCCTGTTCCTATTTCTCAAGGTTTCTTGTGTTTTATTCTGTTGGTGATTTGGCAAATATTTATTATTTTATTATCTTGCTGAGTACAGAACCAACAGAGACATAGATAAGAGAACAGAGAGAAATCAAGATCTCAGCTTCATAACAGGTGAAAACTGGACTGAAGACTGTAGTGTAGATGTACTGCTGTAATGAGTTTCTTAACACGTCACTCCTGCCTTAGCCATTCAGGAAGTGACACATCTAAACAACGGTAACTTAGCACTATGGGTTTCCGATAGGGTTGAGAGCAGCCTAGAGTGTTTTCTCTCTATTGGCAGGAAGGTCCAAAAGAGAAAACCCAAACATACTAAGTCAAGCAAACTCATTTATTTTCCCAGATGCACTAATTAGGTACATCAATTTTCTTCTTATGGGGAGGTGGAGTGAGTAATGAGGGATTTAAAGGACTCAGAAAAACATGAGACGAGAGGAATAAGGTTTTCCCTTTTCCTAACCAATTTATAGAGGGTGTGTTTATCATCTCTGTCTCCCCCACTCCAGCCATGTAAGTCAATGAAGGTAGATATAATGTCTTGTGTAGATAAGTCTAACTATTGGGTAGCATTTACTCCTCTTTCTCTTAAGATGTTCAACTAGATCTCTTACTGGGTGGGTGCTTTCCTCTGTGTTCAGAGACTATTGCATTCTCAGAGATAAGACCTCTGGGTTACCTAGATTGTTAATGCTTTTGGTTCTTCCCTGGGTGGATCAGCAGGTATAGGCACATTGTCCAGAGATGGAGAACAGTGTGTATGAAAGGTATGTGTGCCTTGACAAATGTATCAATTGCCCTCTTTACCTTCTCTGACTCATTTTCTGATTCCCTCATTCTCTTTCTCAGGGTTAGGCGTAAAATCTCTGCTGCCCTGGCAAGGGGCATACTTTATCAAAAACACCTCCATTGGGCTGTGATTATTTAATTGGATTCACTTGGCTTGGCCTATTCTATTTTTGCCTGTATTTTGTACACAAAAGACTAGCTGACTTTTGTCAGCATAATCATCGTTTTACTCAGGCCCTACTTATAACAAAAACCAAAATTGAAATAATATAAAACTATAATGCCTCTCAATTTTGTCTCATTGAACCTGATAATGGGAAGATACTGATCAGCCCTCAGGTGTAAAGAAAGGCATCCTATATACAGACATCGCCCACTATTCAAATCTCATTATCCATTTACTCTATATTCTTGCAAAAATTTTACCCATACTTCATTCCTTGAGCTGAAAACCTGCTATAATGAATATGTTTGTGCATCAACAAAATCATTTTAATTGGGCAGGACTCAGAGCTAGAAGATGTAAAGCATGCCACATCTTAGCTGTTCTCCCAACAGAATTACAGCATGTGGATTTGTGTTGTTCAATATGTTTGCACTATTGTTCTCAGTTTTATTACTTTTTCCCTGAGAGTTCAGTCTTTATGTTTTCTAGTGGTTGCCTCTGCAAAGTGCCTGTAAGTACTACCAATCTGGGGTCTAAATTAGATACCAAGTGTTAATTTTATTTGAAGTCAAAGGCATGGTTAGTTAGCATTTGAAATACTCTAATCAGGCACACACTCAAGCAGTTAGTTAGCATTTGAAAGAATCCAATCAGGAGAACATTCTCCGGAGGCACCTGCTACCAGGACTCTCACTATCTAGATCTTGATCAGTACTATAGTAGGTGTCCTTATTATAACATACGGAATGTTGAAATGAGTTCTCACTGGTGAAATGAGAATGTTCAAGATACATGGGTTGGTTAGAAACATTGCATAAAAAGAAACAGAGTATCCAGTGAACCAAGCAGCCTAGACCAGGGGTTCTCCATTAGGGAGTGACTTTGCAATTTGACAATGTCAACATTTATGATTTTTCAACTGGGAAAGGGGTTGCTACTGATATCTAGTGGGTAGATGCTAGGGATGTTGCTGAAAATGCTACAATGCGCAGAAATCTCCTACCCCTTAGCCCTGTCCCCCTCCCCAACAAAGAATTATTGGCCCAAAATATTGGTAATGTCAATGTTAGAAACTGTAGCCCACACTCTTCAGAGTGGTGCCCTAGGTCTAGGATTCTATTTATTTCTATGTGTAGCCATTAACTGAGGAGTCTGTCTTCTGCTTCTAACTAGAAATTTAGTTGACATCTGCTACTAAAATATTGCTGCAATTCCTTCCAGTAAACCTTTCATGGGAGGTGCTAGTTGGAGTTCCTATGAGGTCAGAGAACTAGAACTTAACTATTTTTGTGCCTACTTGCTAATGTATGTTTGGATGTGTTGCAGAATTCAGTCTGAGACTTACTCTCTCTGTAATAAACACCTGATGGATTGAGAGATCTTCAGAGCAAAGACCTATATAATTTTTACCTACTATTTATATTGATGAAAATAGCCTAATTGTTGAGCATAACTAATTTTACTTAGATTAGTTCCCAAAGGGCAAGGGACAGCTTCAATCTTCTGTGGCACTGGCTACTACAGGATCTTGTGATGCTTTTTACATGCTTAAATATTTGTGCATACATTCAGTACGTTACACTGAGCATCTTATATGCACTGTTATAGTTCCTAGAGACGCAATGGTATACAAAACAGACATAGTGCTTGCTTTCCTGAGGATTATATTAGAAGTATGTCTGAGTTCCTGTTGTGAACACGGATGAGTTCTTTCGCTAGTAGGCAAGTCATTTCCAAAACAAATTGGTGGATGCAAATATATGTGAGAATGCGGTGGGGGGGGGGGAGGGAACACATGCTATTGTCAGTTTTTCAAACATAAATTTTACCCCCAGAACAAAGATTTCCCTAAATTTTAGTGAAAATCTTTGCCTATGAAATATCTGGGCTAATTATTCATAAGTCAGAAAATTTACAAGTACAAGATCTGCAATTCATTGGTACATGAGATAGAAAATGTAACAGAATATTTGGTAAAATCTCTTGGGTCTCCACTTGTTTCAATTTCACCTCTACAAACTACCATTGTAGTGTTTTCATACCACATCACATTTATGCACATTTCTGTCTCTCCTGCTAGGTTGTGAACTATTTCAAAGTGGGAATGGCACATTCCCAGGACTTACCAAAGAACCTAGCACAAAAAGGTAGCTATGTTTAAAGGATGAACGAAACTGATGAACGGATAAAGAAATTGTGGTTTATATATACGATGGAATACTACTTGGCAATGAGAAAGAATGAAATATGGCCTTTTGTAGCAACGTGGATGGAACTAGAGAGTGTTATGCTAAGTGAAATAAGTCATACAGAGAAAGACAGATGCCATATATTTTCACTCTGATGTGGATCCTGAGAAACTTAACAGAAGAACATGGAGGAGGGGAAGGAAAAAAAAAGAGAGGGAGGCAGCCACACCATAGGAGATCTTGGAAACTGAGAATAAATTGAGGGTTGATAGGGGGTGGGAGGGAGGGGAAAGTGGGTGATGGGCATTGAGGAGCATACCTGTTGGGAGGAGCACTGGGTGTTGTATGGAAACCAATTTGACAATAAATTTCATATAAAAAAAATAAAGGATGAATTAATACATTGATACTTATATACACTTATTTCTACATTCAGAAAGAACACATATTATTTGTATTTATGGTTTGAACAGATGATTTAATATTCAGAAGAAATGGGTGAGTGTTTAGTTGTAGAAATTTCAAATGGAGAGAGCAAATAGCTAATATAATAGTCAAGGTGTCCACTTAAGAAAGACAGGCTGATAATTGGCCAAGGAGACTCACAGATGGCATTTATTATCTTGATAAGTATGTAATCCTAAATCTTGTATAGTTAACTCTGACAGTGGATGTGCTAACCACTGATGTGATGAATTGCCATTAAATGGATTCATGAGGTTGATATATAGCATATAATTATTAATGCAACAATATTCAGAAGTATTGGCATGATCAGAGTATTGACCTATAGGCACATTCATTTGGAAACAGAATCAGAGCAGTGAGATTTAGATACAAATTTCTTTAGTCTGATATATCCATCTCCCTTAAAGGGAGAGCATTTTTCATGGGATTGAGTACTCCAAGTGTAATTGGTTAGGATGTTTCCTTCCTTGGATGAAGCTTGGTGGGGCACCCCCAGTTTTTGCTATTTCAATTTTCATTTTTAAGACTTTCATTACAGAACACTTCTGATTTTCCATAACCTCCACTAATTCATGATGGAAACTTGCTTTCTTTAAGGATATTATTATATTCGGTCAGATTAAATTTTGTCTTTTTTGGCCAGTAATCTCCGCATTCATGCATTATTCATTGACTCTAAATCTCAGTGGAGACTGTCACACTGTAGCACCTATGAATTATGACATAAACTGTATTACTCCCCCTTTTCTCTCCCTTCTTCATGTCCCCCTCCTTCCTTCTCTTCCTCCCCCCCTTCCATTCTTCCTTTCTTTTTTCTTCTCTTACTCTTATATCCTTTCTTCTTCTTTTTTTCTTTTTAAAAATCAGATCTAATGTTGCTAAATTAAAGAAATGATAACAATCTAATAGTGGCAAAAGATAATTTAACTTTACAATTTTAAACTTTAACTTAACCTTTATTGAATACCATTGAAAATTTAAAAAATTAGGAACAGAGAATTAAGTTCCAATCTTCCCCTCGTAGGTTTTATTATCTTAACTGGACATTTAGATATAGCCACATACAAAGGATGAGCTCCTTTCTAAACCTAGATGGCAGATAATATGCTGATTTTTAAGGGCCCTGCTGTGAAATTTAAATTTAATTTTTAAAAGAAAACTTAGACAGAAGTAGGAGTTTTAGGGAAGGTCAGGTTTCCAGCACTTGAAGGCTTTGTAAACATTTAGAATTAAAAATGCAAGAGAAAGAATTTATGGGAAATTAAAACTCCAGGAACTTCTTTTACCTGTGAGAGAAAAGTCAATCGACAAGAATTGCTTTGAAGTGTGTGCTAAGGTTCAAAGGTAGAGGTCACTGACCCACTTTTCTAGATGTAAAGGTGGCTCCTTACAGAACTGGAGGGAAAGCTCATTCTTGTTTTATTTTCCCCAGAGCTTTCTTTCCTCTGTTTCATGCTGTAGTGAACAGATGATGAGGAGGAAATGAATTCAAACGTATTTACTTGCTAACAGATATATTCTACAAAGCTTTGCTTTGAGTAAGAATACTAAACAGCAAAGCAACCCTACCATTTTTCGTCCTTCAAACTCCAAATTGATTCTATCAAAAACACATTCTGTTAAAATACAGTCACTGCTTGGTTAAAAAAGAAATTCTCCCAACATGTTGAGCATTCATTTGACTTTCTTGTATGTGACTCAGATATTACTCAAAGTCACATCAAGTTGTTTTCTCATGCTAAATGTCTTCTTTAGTTCTGTGGTATATGGAACTAACATCACCTGCCTATTTAATGTTTTAAAGTTATTATTTTAAAAAATGTTTATTTTCTTATTTTGAGAGAGGGAGAGAGCATGCACCAGCAGGGGAGGAGCAGAGAGAGAGAGAGGGAGAGAGAATCCCAATCAGGCCCCGTGCTCTCAGTGTAGAGCCCAATGTGGAGCTCGGTCCCATGAACCATGAGATCATGATCTGAGCTGCAGCCAAGAGTCAGATCCTCAACCAAATAAGCCACCCAAGTGCCCCTAATGTTTTTATTAATGTTTTTTTTTTTTAAATGTCTATATATTTTTGAGAGAGGGAGAGAGATAGAGAGAGGGAGAACAGGGAAGGGGCAGAGAGAGAGGGAGACACAGAATCTGAAACAAATGCCAGGCTCTGAGCTGTCAGCACAGAGCCTGACATGGGTGTGGCTCGAACCCTGACTGAAGAGATCATGACCTGAGCCAGTCGAACGCTTAACTGACTGAGCCACCCAGGAGCCCCATGATGCCCCTAATGTTTTTAATTCACACAAAGAACCAAATCTATTGCTTATGTAATATATATATTAGACACTTTATTTTAAAAAGTCTTTATAATTCAGAAGTTTCCAGTTGCATTCTAGAGAAACCTAATAAGATATAACACCTCAAGGCTTGGAGAAGGGGAAGTCAGCAGGCTTTGTCCAAACTTGACATGCCATTGATTTGCTTTTTTCTTAGTTTTGTATGTAAATGGCAAGCTAGGGGCGCCTGGGTGGCGCAGTCGGTTAAGCGTCCGCCTTCAGCCAGGTCACGATCTCGCCGGTCCGTGAGTTCGAGCCCCGCGTCGGGCTCTGGGCTGATGGCTCAGAGCCTGGAGCCTGTTTCCGATTCTGTGTCTCCCTCTCTCTCTGCCCCTCCCCCGTTCATGCTCTGTCTCTCTCTGTCCCAAAAATAATAAATAAACTTAAAAAAAAAAAAAAACTTAAATGGCAAGCTAACTATGCACTTTTGTTATCTTCTCAAAGAACTTTTCCTTTTTTTTTGAGCTCTAGTTTAATTAGTACACAGACAACTTCATACTTTGGTAACAACCACATGGAATATCTTTATAATTTAGAGTTATTTGTGTAATAGTGAAAAATTTAGGATAGCTTCAGTTTTAATTACAGAGATAATTTTACATTTTTAAATGATAGACTAGGAAGGAAGATTGATGTTTTGTGTTTTGTTGCTGTTAAAAGAGTACAGAATTTGGGGATGTTTTGGGCTGGCATACAGGTACTCAAGACTGACTTACATTGGAAGGACATTTATCTGAAGTTACGAAAGTTAGCCAACCAGAGTGACTGTCATGAAAAGCAAGATCATAGCTCACCACGATCATTAGAAAAAGGTCAAAACTCCTTAATATGAAACATATCACCTCATGTGACTTGGTCCTTGCTTACAGTTCTTAGTGCCTCAGTAATGTTGATCTGCTTTCTCACCTACAGGCTTTCACTCAATTGTTCTCTTTGTCTGGAACACTCTGTCCTTTTTTAATTTTTCACTGAACTAATTCCCACTCATCTTTTTGGTGTCAGGTTAAGTGTCTCCTCCTCTGTGAAAAGCTGGACTCCCTACCCCCTCCCATACTTGGTTAGAAGTACTTACCTTATAAGTACCTTTTCATTATGCTACAGTAGTACTTTGTTCTTACCTCTGTGATAATATTTTATATATTAAGTTGTAATTGACAATTTCCTTATTCACACTTATAACTAGACTTCAGGATAGGAAGGGCAAACACTACATCTTTCTTATTGTTGTAGTCCAGTACTTGACACAAAGCATGCATCTGAATAGACATTTATTTGAAGGGATCAATGCATAAATTAACAAATGTCATTGTAAACCAGTGTTTTTCAAATGTGGGTGATTGATTGACCTTGCCTACCAGTGAATATTTGGTAATGTCTAGACACATTTTGATTAACAAGATTTGAGAGAGGTAGTGCTATGGCATCTAGTGGGTAGAGGCCAGAGATGCTGCTAAAAATCGTACAGTGCACAGGCTCAGTGCCCCATAGCGAAGTGTTATGTGGTCCAAAGTGTAAACAGTGTCAAGACTGAGGAACTCTGCTATAAATAACACTGTGCTTATTATAACACAAGTGTCCTCAGGGGAAAGTAGTAGAAAAAAATGGGTAGGAAATGTAAATAACTGGGATGTTTGGAAGCAGTTCAAAGTGTGGTACAATTGGTTCACAATCACGGTCAGTGAGAGCAATGGGAGTCAATCTTCCTATGTTAATGGTGTTTCCTGTGGTGCCTGAATAGAGGAGTTTAAAAGGTTCAAGCTTAGATGTGCTGTCCAATATATTTACTATGATGGTGATGATGAGGATGATGATAATGATGGAAAGAGAGCAGAGGAAGGGCAGAGAGAGAAAGAGGGAGAGAAAGAATCCCAAGCAGGTTCCACTCGCTGTCATCACAGAGCCCAACGCAGGGCTCACTCTCATGAACCGAGAGATTATGACCTGAGCTGAGATCAAGAGTTGGATACTTGACCAACTGAGCCACCCAGGAGCCCCTACTATTATCTTCTTATTCCTTCTAGTTACTGCTCTTTTGTGTTGCTTTAACTTTCTACTGTCCATAAAATATTTATCACTCAATTGTGAAGTTTTAAAAAATATATTGTCTTTGAACATTCTAGGTTATATGCTGAGGAGGAAAACTGGAAACAAATAGCCCATAATTTATAGGAGAAATATGGTGGAGACAGAACCTGAAGCAATTCTAATACAGGGTTAGAGAAAACATTGTCTTTCTGACCTGTCTCCCTAAAACAAGGGATACATTACTTCATATGATCTGTATTACATCTTTCTTTGATCATATTTTATCTATTGCCAAGCATCTTAAGACCACTGTTTTTATATGTACATCTGAAATGAATCTAAATTTATATCAAACCAGCTTTTAAAATCATATATGGCATAAAAAAAATGGAACCAATTAGTAAATAAGAAAATGTTTGGAATATTAAATAAGGACGATGATATTCAACTGGCTTCATAATTTATGGTCTATCATTCTGATTAATAATCAGATGTACTGTATCTATGGAAACGAAGAGGAAAATTATTTCTGCTTCCAACAAATGTACAAAGATGAGAAATATTGTGCTACTCTGAATAATCAGCACAGATGTTGCCCTCCTTGTTAACCTTGTGTTATTATCTATTTCATCATGAGAAAAACAAAGTCACGTGGGTGGAAATCAAAAGTTGTAAGATAAAGAAAATGGATTGATGTTGCCTTAAAGAAAGTTGTATTTGGGGCGCCTGGGTGGCGCAATCGGTTGAGCGTCCGACTTCAGCCAGGTCACGATCTCGCGGTCCGTGAGTTCGAGCCCCGCGTCAGGCTCTGGGCTGATGGCTCAGAGCCTGGAGCCTGTTTCCGATTCTGTGTCTCCCTCTCTCTCTGCCCCTCCCCCGTTCATGCTCTGTCTCTCTCTGTCCCCCCAAAAATAAATAAACGTTGAAAAAAAAAAGAAAGTTGTATACTGTCAGTTAATTTGGAATTCTGAATTGCTTTTTGAATTAGGGCATAAAAAATGCTCAAACTTACATAGTTTCTAAGTTAATTCTGTGATTTGACTCATGAATATGCCCAAGTTCTAAAGGCAAATTTTAATGGAAAACCACTAAGAATATGAACATTGAAGAATGAAAAGTAACCAAAGAGGGAAGAGACTCCTAAAATACATTTCATAAACATAACACACCATTAATTTTAAAATGGGATGTCCTATGGGCCATGTTGATGTAAATCTGGTTTTCATCAGGATATGCAGCTTGATAAGATTTCTTGGAAGATACCATTACTTTCAAGGTGATTTTCACCAGATATTAAGGACTAAATGGGATTTGTATGAGAGTTAGGGCTGAAATACAATGCCTATCACCCCCATATCCACATCTTATCCCTCTACTGAAGTTAAAAGGTTGTTGTGTTCCTCTCTTTAGGTTTAAAACAGGGAAGACCCTATGAAGACACTGGGAGAAGATGGCCATCTACAAGCCAAGGAGGAACCAACCAAACGTCAGAAGAAACCATCCCCATCAACACCTTGATCTCAGATTTCTTGTCCCCAGAACTGTGAGAAAATAAATTCTGCTGTTTAAGCCATCCAACCACTCTGTGATATTTTATCATGGAAGCCCTAGAAAACTAATATGGCTCTTGAGGCTAGAATTCAATAGCCTATGAATGACGGATCTTATTTTGACTTGGTAATAGGAAAGAGTTCATTAATATTTTTATGTCATTTATAAAAAAAAGATTTTATATCAAGTTTAAAATTAGAGTATCCTAAGCATTTTAGATACACTGCAATTCACCACAGCTGGCCTGGTGAAGGATTACATCTGTAATGAAGGTGCAATATGTATCTGTTTCCTAGATTTGCTGTAACAAGTAACAAAACTGGGGTGTTAAACACCAGAAGTTCATCATGCAACAGTTCTGGAGGCTGGAAGTCCAAAATTAAGGTATCATCAGGGCCATTCTCCCTCTAAAGTCTATAGGATAATCCTTTCCTGCCTCTTCCTAGCTTCTGGTGGTCAGCTGGGAATCTCTGGTGTTCCTTGGCTTGTGGCAGCTGCATAACTCCAGTCTTCACCTCTGTCATCACATGGTGTTCTTCCTGTATCTGTGTCTCTGGTGCAAAGACACCAGACATATTGGATTAAGGGTTGATCATACTCAAATATGACCTCATTTTAACTCAATCAATTACATGTGCTATGACTCTATTTCTAAATAAGGCCATATTTTGAGGTATCGGAGGTTAGGCTGTCAACATACCTTCTTGGGTCATACAATTCAACCTGTAAGGGATTCTTTGGAATATGGTGAATTGTCATGGAAGAGGTAAATTTAGGAATTTCAAATGGTTAATATGTTTATTTATTGTTAGCAATTAAGGGAGTAGTTACAGTTTGTTTTGCAAATGTCATTAGCCTAAGTGGATTACAAATAAGGTCTGGATATTTATCTGCATTTAATAAAATCGTAGTGCTTATGGTGAGCCATTAATGAAATAAAGTGCTGATGGCATCAGTAGGAATAAAAAGGTTTTTACCAGACAGACATTTTCTTACTACTTGCTTTTCTCATGGAATGAATGCCCAAAGTCATCTTTTTAAAATTCAAATCATTCTAGTTTATATTGGTTTGCTATAAAAATTTATATGAAAGTAATTAAAAACTCCAACTTAAAAATTTTTATCTTAATTCCAGTAGAGTTAATATTACAGTGTTATATTGGTTTCAGGTATACGATATAGTAATTCAACAATTCTATATATTACTCAGGGCTCATCCTGAGAAGTGTACTCTTAATCCTCTATCTTTTCCACTCACCCCCCTGTTACCACCAGTTTGTTCTCTATAGTTAAGAGTCTGTTTTTTTGGTTTGACTCTTTCTTCATTTTTTTAAAAATTCCACATATGAGTGAAATCGTATCATATTTGTCTTTCTCTGACTGACATTTCACTTAGCTTTATACCCTCTAGATCCATTCATGTTGCTGCAAATGGCAAAATTTCATTGTTTTATAGCTGAGTAATATTCCTTTGAATATATACCACTTCTTTATCCATTCATCTATCAATGGACATTTGGATTGCTTCCATACTTGGTTACTGTAAATAATGCTGCTATAAACATATGGATGCATATATCCTTTAAAATTAGTGTTTTCATATTCTTTCAGTAAGTACCCAGTAGTGCAATAACTGAATCATGATAATTCTATTTTTAATTTTTTGGGAACTTCCCTACTGTTTTCCACAGTGGCTGCACCAGTTTGCTTTCTTACCAACAGAGCATGAGGGTTCATTTTTCTCCAGATCCTCAACAACACTTGTGCTTTTGATGTTAGCCATTCTGATAGATGTCAGGTGGTATCTCATGGTGGTTTTGATTTGCATTTCCCTGATGAGGAGTGATTTTGAGCATCTTTTCATGTGTCTGTTGGCCATCTGGAAGTCATCTTTGGAGAAATATCTGCTCATGTTTTTTGCCATTTTTAAAATTGGATTATTTATTTTTTGGGTGTTGAATTATATAAGTTCTTTATATATTTTGGATACTAACCCTTTATCTGACATGTCATTTGAAAATATCTTTTCCCATTCAGTAGGTTGTCTTTTAGTTTTTTGTTTCCTTTGCTGTGCAGAAGCTTTTTATTTTGATGTAGTCTCAATAGTTTAATTTTGCTTTTGTTTCCTTTGTCTTGGGAGACATATCTAGAAAAATATTCCTATGGCTAATGTCACAGAAATTACTGCCTGTGCTCTGTTCTCAGATTGTTATGGTTTCAGGCCTTACATTTAGGTCCTTAATCCATTTTGAGTTTATTTTGTGTATGGTATAAGAAAGTGTTCCAGTTACATTGTTTTGTATGTAGCTGTCCAGTTTTCCCAACACCATTTGTTGAGGAGACTTTTTTTCCCATTGCATAGTCTTTCCTGCTCTGTTGATGATTAATTGATCATATAATCATGGGTTTAATTTCTGGGCTCTCTATTCTCTTCTATTGATCTACATGTCTATTTTTGTGCTGGTATCATACCAGCTGATTATTTCAGCTTTGTAGTATATCTTAAATTTTTTAAAAAATATTTATTTATTTATGAGAGAGATTAAGACAAAGCATGAGCGGTGGGAAGGGCAGCAAGAGAGGGAGACACAGAATCTGAATCAGGCTCCAGGCTCTGAGGCGTCAGCACAGAGCCTATTGTGGGGCTTGAACCCCGTGAACTATAAGATCATAACCTGAGCCAAAGTCAGACACTTAACCAACTAGCCACCCAGGTGCCCCTTTATAGTATATCTTGAAAGCCCGGATTGTGATACTTCCATTTTGTTCTTTTTCATGTTTACTTTAGCTATTTAGCTTTTGTGGTTCCACACAAAATTTAGGATGATTTGTTCTAGTTCTGTGAAAAATGCTATTGGTATTTTGATAGAGATTGCATTAAATCTGTAGATTGCTTTGAGTAGTGTGGACATTTCAACAATATTTGTTCTTCCAATCCATGAGTATGGAGTGTCTTTCCATTTGTTTGTATCATCTTCAATTTCTTTCATCGTACTTTCATAGTTTTCAGAGGATGGGTCTTTCACCTCCTTGGGTAAGTTTATTACTAGGTATTTTATTATTTTAAATTATCTTTATTTTTAGTTTTTTAATGTTTTAATTTAATTTTGAAAGAGAAAGAGAGAGAGAGAGATAGGGCGCAAGTGGGGAAGGGGCAGAGAGAGAGGGAGACATGGAATCTGAAGCAGGCTCCAAGCTGAGTGGTCAGCACAGAGCCTGACACGGGGCTCGAACTCACAAACTATGAGATCATGACCTGAGCCGAAGTTGGATGCTCAACTGGCTGAGCACCCAGGAGCCCCTAGGTATTTTATTATTTTTAATGCAATTATGGGTGGGATTGTTTTCTTAATTTCTCTTTCTACTACTTCATTATTAGTGCATAAAAATGCAACAGATTTCTGTATATTGATTTTGTATCCTGGGACCCTACGAATTCATTTATAAGTTCTAGTAGTTTTTGGTGGAGTCTTGAACTTTTCTATATTTAATATCATGCCATTTGAAAATAGTGAAAATTTTACTTCTACCTTACCAATGTGGATGCTAATTAATTAATTAATTAATTAATTAAATTTTCTTGTCTGATTGTTCTGGCTAGAACTTCCAGTACCATGTTGAATAAAAGTGGTGAGAGTGGACATCCTTGTCTTGTTCCTAACCTTAGGGGAAAAGCTCTCAGTTTTTCACCATTGAGTATGATGTGAGCTGTAGGTTTTCATATATGGCCTTTATTATGTTCAGGTATATTCCCACTAAACCTATTTTATTGAGGGTTTTTTTTTAAATCATGAATGGATGTTGTACTTTGTCAAAAACTTTTTCTGCATCTATTGAAATGATCACATATTTTTAACCTTTCTCTTGTTGATGTGATGTATCATGTTGATTGATTTGCAGATGTGAACCACTCTTGCATCTAATTAATATCTTCCACTAGATTGTGAATGATTTTTTTTAATGTATTGTTGGATTTGGTTTGCTAATATTTTGTTGAGGATTTTTTGCATCTATTTTCATCAGAAACATTGGCCTGTAGTTCTCTTTTTTTGAGGTGTCTTTATCTGGTTTTTGTATCAGGGTAATGCTAGTCTCATAGAATGAATTTGGAAGTTTTTTTCCTCTTCTATCATTTGAGAAGAATAGGTATTAACTCTGTAAATGTTTGTTGAATGCCTGTGAAGCTGTCTGGTCCTGGACTTTTTCTTGTTGGGAGTTTTTGATTACTGATTCAATTTTATTGTTGGTAATTAATCTCCTCAAATTTTCTGTCTTCCTGATTCAATTTTGGGAGGTTATGTTTCTAGGAATTTATTCATTTCTTCTAGGTTGTCCAATTTGTTGGCATATAATTATTTATAATATTCTCTTATAATTCTTTGTATTTCTGTGTTGTTAGTTACTCTTTCTCCTCTTTCATTTCTGATTTTGAGTCCTCTCCCCTCCTGTGTGTGTGTGTGTGTGTGTGTGTGTGTGTGTGTGTGTGTGTGTTTATTATGAGTCTGGCTAGAGGTTTATTAATGTTGTTGATCTTTTCAAATAATTAGCTTCTGGTTTCATTGATCTGTCCTATGTTTTTTTGTTTCTATTTCACTTGTTTCTGTTCTAGTCGCTCTTATTTCCTTCCTTCTACTGGTTTTGGGTTTTATTTGTTCCTCTATAGCTCCTTTATGTATAAGGTTAGGTTGTTTATTTGAGATTTTTTTCTTGGTTCTTGAAATAGACCTGTATTGCTATAAGCTTCCCTCTTAGAACAAGATCCCAAAGATTTTGGACTATTATGTTTTCATTTTCATTTGTCTCCATGTATTTTTTATTTCCTCTTTGATTTCTTGGCTGACCTATTCACTGCTTAGTAGCATGTTATTTAACCTCCAAAGTATTTATGCTCTTTCCATATTTTTTCTTGTGTTTGATTTCTAGTTTCATAACGTTGTGATCAGGAAAGATGTATGGTATGAGTTCAATCTTTTTTAATTTGTTTAAACTTGTTTTGTGGCTAACATACAATCTATTCTGGAGAATGTTCCATATGCCCTGGGAAAGAATGTGTATTCTGCTGTTTTGAATGTTCTGAGTATATGTGTTACATACATGTGACCCAGTGTGTCATTCTTTTTGGATGATCTTTCCATTCTTTTTGGATGATGTTTCCATTGATGTAAACAAAGTGTTCAAGTCCCCTACTATTATTGTATTACTATTGATTACTTCTGTTATGTCTTCATACATGCTTTATGCATTTGGGTGTTTCCGGGTTAAGTGCATAAATATATACAGTTACTATATCTTCTTGTTGGATTGTTCCCTTTATGATTATATAGTGTCATCCTTTGCCTCTTGTTTTAAAGTCTATTTTATCCAATATAAGTATTGATCTATCCCTGCTTTCTTTTCACTTCTATTTGCATGATACATGTTTTTCCATCCCTTCACTTTGAATCTGCATGTGTCTTTAGGTCTGAAATGAGTCTTTTGTAGGCAGTATATAAATGGATCTTGTTTTTTAATCCATTCTGTCATCCTACGTTTTTTATTGAAGCATTTAGTCCATTTACATTCAAAGTAATTATTGATAGGCACATACTTATTGCCATTTTGTTATTTGTCTTGTTGAATTTGAGTTCTTCTCTGTTTCTTGCTTCTCTTGCTCTCTTGCAGTTTGCTGGCTTTCATTAGCAATATACTTGGATTCCTTTTGTTTATTTTTTGCATCTCTACTACTGGTTTTTTCATTTGTGATCATCATTGGTTTATATATAACATCTTGTGCATGTATCAGTCTATATTAAGTTTGTGACAGCTAAAGTTTGTATCCATTCTTTACTCCTCTCTTCCCAATACTTTACATACTTTTATTTTGTGAATCCCTTGACTGATTTTTAATAGATATACTTAATTTTACTGCTTTTGTGCTTCTTAGTTTTCTTACTCCCACTTATGGTCTGTCCTTTCCACTCAGAGTCCCTGCCTCACCCCCACCCCCCCTTTTTTTTTGCTACTTGTCTTTTATTTATTTTTTTAAAACTTTATTTAAATCCAAGTTAGTTAGCATATAGTGTGATAATGATTTCAGAAATAGGATTTAGTGATTCATCACTTACATACAATGCCCAGTGCTCATCCCAAGTGTCCTCCTAATGCCATCATCCATTTAGCCCATCTCCCTACCTAATACCCCTCCAACAACTCTCAGTTTGTTCTCTGTATTTAAGAGTGTCTTAGGGTTTGCTGCCCTCTCTCTTTTTACCTTCTTTTTCCTTCTCTTCCCCTATGTTCATGTGTTTTGTTTCTTAAATTCCACATTTAAGTGAAATCATATATTTGTCTTTCTCTGACTGACTTATTTTGCTTAGCAGAATACACTCTAGTTCCATCCATGTTTTTGCAAATGGCAAGCTTTCATTCTTTTTGATCGCCAAGTAATATTCCATTGTGTGTGTGTGTGTGTGTGTGTGTGTGTGTGTGTGTGTATGTGTGTGTGTGTGTGTGTGTATACACACACACAATGGAATATTATATATATATATACACACACATATACACACACACACATATATATATATATTTAGACATACAATGGATAAAGAAGATGTGGTCCATTCATCAGTTGATGGACATTTATGCACTTCCCATAATTTGGCTATTGTTGATATTTCAAAGAGTCCCTTTTAACATTTCTTGTAAGGCTGGTTTAATGGTCATGAATTTTGGTAACTTTTGTTTGTCTGGGAAACTTTTTATCTCCCCATTTACTCTGAATGATAGCATTGCTGGAAAGAAGATTCTTGCTTGCTGTTTTTTTTTTTCTTTCAGCACTTTGAATATATCATACCAGTCCCTTCTGGTTTCTGCTAAAATAATCATCTAATAGCTTTACTGGGTTTCTCTTGTATGGAGCTATTTTCTCTTGCTGCTTTCTGAGTTCTATCTTTACCATTACTTTTTGCCATTTTAAATTCTATGAGTCTTGGTGTGGACCTCCTTGGGTTGATTTTGTTGGGTGCTCTCTGTGCCTTCTGGATCTGAATTTCTATTTCCTTCCCCAGATTCAGGAAATTTTCAGCTATTATTTTTTTAAATAAATGTTCTGCCCATTTTTCTTTCTTGTGCTTCTGGGATCCCTATAATGCAAATGTTATTATGTTTGATGGTGTTGCTGAATTCTTTTAATCTATTTTCATTAATTGTTATTTTTTTCTCTTTCTTATTCAGCTTGATTACTTTCCATTATTTTATCTCCCAGTTTGCTAATCCATTATTCTACTTCCTCTAGTCTACTATTTATTTCCTCTGGTATATTATTAATCTCAGTTATTGAGTTCTTCATCTCTGTTTAATTTTTTTTATGTTAATTCTTTGTTGAGGGTCTCACTGAGATCTTCCACTTTTTTTCTCAAGTCCAGTGAGTATCTTTATGACCATTACTTTAAATTCTGTCCCAGGCCTATAGCTCATCTATTTCATTTAGCTTTTTTGCTGTGATTTTTGTCTTGTTATTTCATTTGGGACATATTCCTCTCTCTCCTCATTTTCTCTAACTCGCTGTGTCTGTTTCTATGTGTTAGGAAAGTCAGCTATGTCTCTTGCTCTTAAAAGTACTGGCCTTATGAAGAAGAGGTCCTGTAGTGCCCTGCAGTGCAATGTTCCCTATTCACCAAAACCTGGTGCTTCATTAATGTTTTCTATGTGTGTCGTATGTGCTCTACTTTTGTGGCTCAGATGCTTTTCCCTTCAATGTGGTTGTCTGCAATGGCTCTTTTTGTTTGTTGTGGGCAGGTTTTGGTCCTTGTGCTGTGAGTGGGCCAGTCTGGTGCTGCCTTGGGCTTGAGTTGGGTCAGACCAGGCATTGCCATAGATAGTAGCACTAACTGCAAGGCAATTTCCCTGTGTTGTCCCCTGAGAAGTTTTCATTGGTGGGTAAGGCCTGCAGTCAGAGCAAATATCTGCCCTGGCCCACTGTTAGGGCTGCAATCAGATGGGTATGTGTGGTTATCTTCCTCTTTTCCTGGGGCAGGAGTCACTTTGGAGCACTGCTGGCCTCTTGGGGCTGCTTGCACACTGCCAGGTTTATGGCACTGTTTTGGATGAATTTCAGCCAAGGGATATCAAAGGTGGGGCCAGGTCCACAGGAGAACATGGGGGTGAGGTATGTGGTGCCACCAATGTCCACCCTGGTCTGCTGCAGGAGGGGGCCTATAGCTGCCTGAGAAAACTCTGGGTAGATCTGCTGGGTTGGAGGGGGCAGGACCATAGAAAAATATGAGGGTGGGCACACTGTTAGCAAGCTAGGTAGAGAGTGCTGGTACTGTGTTGGTTTCTGCAGGGGTACACGTATCTAGGTTGGGGAGCGGGGATGGAAAATGACACTCACCAGCTCTTTTGTTCTTGGAGAAATTTCCCAAAGAACCTTTGCCCCTACAGCACATGCACTGAGATTAGTAAATAAGTCCCCTTCCCGTGTACCGGTATTTTTCGTACTGGTGACTCTATACTGTATCTCAGTGGGGCTCTTTGTTGTGCTGTCTCTTTAAGGGCAGGGACTTAATTTTCTCTCACCCTTCTGGCTCTCCCAGAGCTGAGTCTGCTGATTTTTGAAGTTTCAAGTGTTAAGTCCCACTGATTATAAGAACTAGTGGAGTTAAGCCTTTCTGGTTTTAAAAGCCAAATATTATGTGGATTCATCTTCCTCATGCTTGGTTTGGGGGCCTACTCCTCTCCCTTCTCTGCACCAACCACGTTCTTCCTAACTATGGACAATTCTGTGGGTCAGTTTTGTTCTACACCATGTCTTTACCCTTCCTGCCCTCTTTGATGTGGCTCTTCTCTACATTTAGCTGTGGAGAGTCTGTTCTGCCTGTCTTTGGGTCATGTTCTGGGTTATTTACACTGCTACGGGTGTTATCTAGTTGTTTTATCTGTGACACGAGGTGAGCTTAGGATCCTCCTACTCTGTTATCTTCCCAGGAAGTCTCTCATTTCAACTTTCTGAATATACCATATGCTTATTTCCAGGTATGAGAGAAAAAAGTCATCTTTCTCTTCTCAGATTTGCTCTCCTTTCAGACTTATGCCAACAATGACATTGTAAGTGACTATATACACTGATAGTCCTTGGCTGATCTCCAAGCTCCCACAGACCATGTCACTTGAGGGACAATTAAAAATATTTGTGATCCTTTGCAGAAGGAATCTTTCAGTAGCTTATTCACTTGTTAATTTTTAGAAGTTTGTCTCCCTGCTTCACTATGGGCTATTGGAGAGCAGGGACTGAATCCTACAGGAGAGTGCCTAACTCATTTACTGAAGATTCATTATGTGCCTGCACAGCAAGTGAGTGGCAGATAGGATTTGAATATAGGCAGTCTGACTGCAGAGTTGATGCTCCATTAAGCATCTCTGCCTTCCAACACAAATGGCCAACAAAAAGCATTTCTTAAATCCATGGTAGGATATTTATTTTAGGATATGTTAGGCTCACTGTTTCCCTCTCATACTCAACCAAGTTAGAATTAAATGTTCATGATCTTGCAAAACTGTTTTTGTGTTATTTATATCACTCAAAGTAAAAACATTTTTTTCCCCTTATATGTGATTAGAAAACAAAGTGCCTTTTAGGAAAAAGAAAGTGGAATAACTCCATTGCTTAGAATTTGATTTTAGGAATTGTATTTTTAAGGCCAGAGCAGAATTTTACATTCTTTTCTTTACTATATGCAAAGTTACAAAGTAGTACTTAGTTGCTGCAACAAGATGGCAATATGAGATCTAAAAACATGGATCATATCTCCTTCAACTCTTCCTCCAGTCCTAAAGTAATCCATGTTAACATTCCACTGTTTACCCTTCCTTTCTGAGCTCACAGTAAGGTCAAAATATATACATTTCTATAACTTGCTATTTTCATTGAACAGAAATTTCATTTCTTCAATTTCATACATAAAGATCTAATTTATTTTTAAACTAGCAGTATAATTTCCCATTGTCTAAATGCACCGATTCAAGCATTCCCCTATTGATGAGCATTAGGGTTGTTGCCAATCACCCTGGCCTCTTGGCTGTTAAACAATAAGCTTATGAAAAGTGAGTCTTCTGGTCAAAGTACCTGTATATTTCAAAATCGATGTTGCCAGATTTCATTGCCCAAACCTTAGTCATTTAAACCTTTAAATGTAGATGTTTCTTTTTGAAATTAGACAATATTGCCTTTCTGATATATTGGAAGCCTTTAAGTCTTCATTGCAATGTTTTCATTATCTCCTATAATCAGAACAAAATTCTTAAGAAACTCAGATGGTAAGCTTGACAGATATGTAGGGTATTAAGGAGGATCCTTAAACTTGCTTCCTCTTCCCTTCCAAAAAATAGAAAGGAGTTTAGAAGATAATAGATTCAGGTTATGCTTTGTTGTGTGGGACACACGATTTGGGTTAGTTTATGGCCTTGGGCTCCTTCTAGACTAAGGCTCATGGTTCAGAAAACAGGGAAAAAACTTCCTTTATGGTCTCTATGCAAAGATACTTTTTATTTTAACTAAATTATTCCTCACTCTTATCTACTTTGAAGGTATACATCCAACTCTCTTTAGCAATTCTACAGATTGTTGAGTGTAATTTTTGAGAATATCTCACACAATAGACCTGCTATCACATTCAGACAATTCCTTTAGTAATATCTGACCCCTTCAACTCTTGTCTTTTTCATTCCAAAAAATGACAATCTGTCATAAGTCTTGTGTGACTATCCTTTTCTAAGTACTTCATATGTCAAAGAAGATAATATATGAGACATTTGGCTGTCCAAGCTCTGCCATCTGGGGAAGAATTTCTCTTAATTCAATCAAACTCCATGTTTGTAGAACTGACAAATCTGCACATTCAGGATGGCACAGAAAGTTTATTCTAATTAATTCTTAATTTTGTAACAGCATAAATATTGAAGCCAGTACTACAGAATAGTTTAGTAGAAAGATGCCACACAGAACTGAATTTGAAACTCAGCCTCACCTTGTAGTAGTTGGTGGAACTGTCCACATTAACTGTTTCTCCCAAGCTTTAATTTATTCATGTATAAAATGTGGCTATAATATCAATCTCTCAGAGTGATATGAAAAACAAATCAGGTTGCAAAAGTGGAGAAAATAGATAAATTACACTTTACCAAAATTAAAAAGTTCTGTGCATTAAATGGCACAGTCAATAATGTGAAAAAGCAACCCATGGATTGGATAAAATGTTTGCAAATCATACACCCAATACAGGGTTAATATCTAGAATATATAAAGAACTCTGACAACTCAACAACAATAAAACAAATAACTCAATTAAAAATGAGCAAAGTACCTGAATAAGCATTTCTTCAAAGAAGACGTACAAATTGCCAATAGACACATGAAAGGTGCTCAGCATCACAAATCACTACAGAAATGTGAATCAAAACCACAAAACTACTGATACCATCTCATACTCATTAAGATGGATAGTATGAAAAAAACTCAGAAAATAAGAGATGTTGGTAAGAATATGGAAAAATTGGGACCCTCTGTACTGTTTGTGGAAATGTAAAATGGTGCATCTGCTATGAAAAAAGTATGGTAGTTCCTTAAAAACTGTGAACTAGAAGTACCATGTAATTCAGCAATTACACTCTGGGTATATATCCAAAAGAGGTGAAAGCAGGATCTTAAAGGGATAATTTGTATACCCATGTTCATAGTAGTGTTATTCATAATAGCCAAAAGGTGAAAATAATATAAGTATCCATCAATGCATGAATGGATAAATAAAATTCAATACGTTATACACTATATATACCACACACACACACACAGACACACACACACACATACATGCAATGGAATGTTATTCAGCCTTAAAAAGGAAGGAAATTTTGACATGGATGAATTTTGAAGATATTTTGCTAAGTGAAATAAGTTGGTCACAAAAAAGCAAACACTGTATGAGGTACCTAGAGTAGTCAAATTCATAGAGACCAAAATTAGAATGGAGGTTGTCAGGGGCTGGGAGGAGGGGAAAATGAGAAGTTATTGTTTAATGGGTATAGAGTTTCAGTTGTGCAAAATGAAAAGAATTCTGTAGATGGATGGTGGTAATGGTTGCACAAAAATGTGAATGTTCTAAATGCCATTGAATTGTATGCATAAAAATGGTTAAGATAGTAAATTTTATGTCATGTGTATTTTACCATAATTAAGAAAATGCTTCTAAAAAAGTATTTTACCACAATTTTTAAAAAATGAATAATGAGAAGAGGGAAGATGGCGGCGTAGGAGGACGCTGGGCTCACCGCGCGTCCTGCTGATCACTTAGATTCCACCTACACCTGCCTAAATAACCCAGAAAACCACCAGAGGATTAGCAGAACGGAGTCGCCGGAGCCAAGCGCAGACGAGAGGCCCACAGGAGAGGGTAGGAAGGGCAGCGAGGCGGTGCGCGCTCCACGGACTGGCGGGAGGGAGCCGGGGTGGAGGGGCGGCTCGCCGGCCAAGCAGAGCCCCCGAGTCTGGCTTGCAAAAAGCGGAGGGGCCTGACGGACTGTGTTCCGACAGCAAGCGCGACTTAGCGTCTGGGAGGTCATAAGTTAACAGCTCTGCTCAGAAAGCGGGAAGGCTGGAGGACAAAGGGAAGGAGAGCTGCTGAGCCCCCTGACGACAGAGCTCAGTTTGGTGGGGAACAAAGGCCCTCACCAGCGCCATCTCCCCCGCCCATCCCCCAGCCAAAATCCCAAAGAGAACCAGTTCCTGCCAGGGAACTTGCTCGCTCCGCGCAAGCACCCAACTCTGCGCTTCTGCGGAGCCAAACCTCCGGCAGCGGATCTGACTCCTTCCTGCTGCCACAGGGCCCCTCTTGAAGTGGATCACCTAAGGAGAAGCAAGCTAAGCCTGCCCCTCCTGCCCCTGTGCACCTTGCCTACCCACCCCAGCTAAGATGCCAGATCCCCAGCATCACAAGCCTGGCAGTGTGCAAGTAGCCCAGACAGGCCACCCCACCCCACAGTGAATCCCGCCCCTAGGAGAGGGGAAGAGAAGGCACATACCAGTCTGACTGTGGCCCCAGCGGTGGGCTGGGGGCAGACATCAGGTCTGACTGCGGCCCTGCCCACCAATCCAGTTATACACCACAGCACAGGGGAAGTGCCCTGCAGGTCCTCACCACGCCAGGGACTATCCAAAATGACCAAGCAGAAGAATTCCCCTCAGAAGAATCTCCAGGGAATAACAACAGCTAATGAGCTGATCAAAAAGGATTTAAATAATATAACAGAAAGTGAATTTAGAATAATAGTCATAAAATTAATCGCTGGGCTTGAAAACAGTAGAGCTGACAGCAGAGAATCTCTTGCTATAGAGATCAAGGGACTAAGGAACAGTCACGAGGAGCTGAAAAACGCTTTAAACGAAATGCATAACAAAATGGAAACCACCACGGCTCGGATTGAAGAGGCAGAGGAGAGAATAGGTGAACTAGAAGATGAAGTTATGGAAAAAGAGGAAGCTGAGAAAAAGAGAGATAAAAAAATCCAGGAGTATGAGGGGAAAATTAGAGAACTAAGTGATACACTAAAAGGAAATAATATACGCATAATTGGTATCCCAGAGGAGGAAGAGAGAGGGAAAGGTGCTGAAGGGGTACTTGAAGAAATCATAGCTGAGAACTTCCCTGAAGTGGGGAAGGAAAAAGGCATTGAAATCCAAGAGGCACAGAGAACTCCCTTCAGACGTAACTTGAATCGATCTTCTGCACGACATATCATAGTGAAACTGGCAAAATACAAGGATAAAGAGAAAATTCTGAAAGCAGCAAGGGGTAAACGTGCCCTCACATATAAAGGGAGACCTATAAGACTCGTGACTGATCTCTCTTTTGAAACTTGGCAGGCCAGAAAGAATTGGCACGAGATTTTCAGTGTGCTAGACAGAAAAAATATGCAGCCGAGAATCCTTTATCCAGCAAGTCTGTCATTTAGAATAGAAGGAGAGATAAAGGTCTTCCCAAACAAACAAAAACTGAAGGAATTTGTCACCACTAAACCAGCCCTACAAGAGATCCTAACGGGGACCCTGTGAGACAAAGTACCAGAGACATCACTACAAGCATAAAACATACAGACATCACAATGACTCTAAACCCATATCTTTCTATAATAACACTGAATGTAAATGGATTAAATGCGCCAACCAAAAGACATAGGGTATCAGAATGGATAAAAAAACAAGACCCATCTATTTGCTGTCTACAAGAGACTCATTTTAGACCTGAGGACACCTTTAGATTGAGAGTGAGGGGATGGAGAACTATTTATCATGCTACCGGAAGCCAAAAGAAAGCTGGAGTAGCCATACTTATATCAGACAAACTAGACTTTAAATTAAAGGCTGTAACAAGAGATGAAGAAGGACATTATATAATAGTGACAGGGTCTATCCATCAGGAAGAGCTAACAATTATAAATGTCAATGCGCCGAATACCGGAGCGCCCAAATATATAAAACAGTTACTCATAAACATAAGCAACCTTATTGAGAAGAATGTGGTAATTGCAGGGGACTTTAACACCCCACTTACAGAAATGGATAGATCATCTAGACACACGGTCAATAAAGAAACAAGGGCCCTGAATGAGACATTGGATCAGATGGACTTGACAGATATATTTAGAACTCTGCATCCCAAAGCAACAGAATATACTTTCTTCTCGAGTGCACATGGAACATTCTCCAAGATAGATCATATACTGGGTCACAAAACAGCCCTTCATAAGTTTACAAGAATTGAAATCATACCATGCATACTTTCAGACCACAATGCTATGAAGCTTGAAATCAACCACAGAAAAAAGTCTGGAAAACCTCCAAAAGCATGGAGGTTAAAGAACACCTTACTAAAGAATGAGTGGGTCAACCAGGCAATTAGAGAAGAAATTAAAAAATATATCGAAACAAATGAAAATGAAAATACAACAATCCAAACGCTTTGGGACGCAGCGAAGGCAGTCCTGAGAGGAAAGTACATTGCAATCCAGGCCTATCTCAAGAAACAAGAAAAATCCCAAATACAAAATCTAACAGCACACCTAAAGGAAATAGAAGCAGAACAGCAAAGGCAGCCTAAACCTAGCAGAAGAAGAGAAATAATAAAGATCAGAGCAGAAATAAACAATATAGAATCTAAAAAAACTGTAGAGCAGATCAACGAAACCAAGAGTTGGTTTTTTTGAAAAAATAAACAAAATTGACAAACCTCTAGCCAGGCTTCTCAAAAAGAAAAGGGAGATGACCCAAATAGATAAAATCATGAATGAAATGGAATTATTACAACCAATCCCTCAGAGATACAAACAATTATCAGGGAATACTATGAAAAATTATATGCCAACAAATTGGACAACCTGGAAGAAATGGACAAATTCCTGAACACCCACACTCTTCCAAAACTCAATCAGGAAGAAATAGAAAGCTTGAACAGACCCATAACCAGCGAAGAAATTGAATCGGTTATCAAAAATCTCCCAACAAATAAGAGTCCAGGACCAGATGGCTTCCCAGGGGAGTTCTACCAGACGTTTAAAGCAGAGATAATACCTATCCTTCTCAAGCTATTCCAAGAAATAGAAAGGGAAGGAAAACTTCCAGACTCATTCTATGAAGCCAGTATTACTTGGATTACTAAACCAGACAGAGACCCAGTAAAAAAGAGAACTACAGGCCAATATCCCTGATGAATATGGATGCAAAAATTCTCAATAAGATACTAGCAAATCGAATTCAACGGCATATAAAAAGAATTATTCACCATGATCAAGTGGGATTCATTCCTGGGATGCAGGGCTGGTTCAACATTCGCAAATCAATCAACGTGATACATCACATAACAAAAAAAAAGAGAAAAACCATATGATCCTGTCAATCGATGCAGAAAAGGCCTTTGACAAAATCCAGCACCCTTTCTTAATAAAAACCCTTGAGAAAGTCGGGATAGAAGGAACATACTTAAAGATCATAAAAGCCATTTATGAAAAGCCCACAGCTAACATCATCCTCAACGGGGAAAAACTGAGAGCTTTTTCCCTGAGATCAGGAACACGACAGGGATGCCCACTCTCACTGCTGTTGTTTAACATAGTGCTGGAAGTTCTAGCATCAGCAATCAGACAACAAAAGGAAATCAAAGGCATCAAAATTGGCAAAGATGAAGTCAAGCTTTCGCTTTTTGCAGATGACATGATATTATACATTGAAAATCCGATAGACTCCACCAAAAGTCTGCAAGAACTGATACATGAATTCAGCAAAGTTGCAGGATACAAAATCAATGTACAGAAATCAGTTGCATTCTTATACACTGACAAGGAAGCAACAGAAAGACAAATAAAGAAACTGATCCCATTCACAATTGCACCAAGAAGCATAAAATACCTAGGAATAAATCTAACCAAAGATGTAAAGGATCTGTATGCTGAAAACTATAGAAAGCTTATGAAGGTAATTGAAGAAGATTTAAAGAAATGGAAAGACATTCCCTGCTCATGGATTGGAAGAATAAATATTGTCAAAATGTCAATATGCCCCAAAGCTATCTACACATTCAATGCAATCCCAATCAAAATTGCACCAGCATTCTTCTCGAAACTAGAACAAGCAATCCTAAAATTCATATGGAACCACAAAAGGCCCCGAATAGCCAAAGTAATTTTGAAGAAGAAGACCAAAGCAGGAGGCATCACAATCCCAGACTTTAGCCTCTACTACAAAGCTGTCATCATCAAGACAGCATGGTATTGGCACAAAAACAGACACATAGACCAATGGAATAGAATAGAAACCCCAGAACTAGACCCACAAACGTATGGCCAACTCATCTTTGACAAAGCAGGAAAGAACATCCAATGGAAAAAAGACAGTCTCTTTAACAAATGGTGCTGGGAGAACTGGACAGCAACATGCAGAAGGTTGAAACTAGACCACTTTCTCACACCATTCACAAAAATAAACTCAAAATGGATCAAGGACCTGAATGTGAGACAGGAAACCATGAAAACTTTAGAGGAGAAAGCAGGAAAAGACCTCTCTGACCTCAGCCGTAGCAATCTCTTCCTCGACACATCCCCAAAGTCAAGGGAATTAAAAGCAAAAGTGAATTACTGGGACCTTATGAAGATAAAAAGCTTCTGCACAGCAAAGGAAACAACCAACAAAACTAAAAGGCAACCAACGGAATGGGAAAAGATATTTGCAAATGACATATCGGACAAAGGGCTAGTATCCAAAATCTATAAAGAGCTCACCAAACTCCACACCCAAAAAGCAAATAACCCAGTGAAGAAATGGGCAGAAAACATGAATAGACACTTCTCTAAAGAAGACATCCGGATGGCCAACAGGCACATGAAAAGATGTTCAGCGTCGCTCCTCATCAGGGAAATACAAATCAAAACTACACTCAGGTATCACCTCACGCCAGTCAGAGTGGCCAAAATGAACAAATCAGGAGACTATAGATGCTGGAGAGGATGTGGAGAAACGGGAACCCTCTTGCACTGTTGGTGGGAATGCAAATTGGTGCAGCCGCTCTGGAAAGCAGTGTGGAGGTTCCTCAGAAAATTAAAAATAGACCTACCCTATGACCCAGCAATAGCACTGCTAGGAATTTATCCAAGGGACACAGGAGTACTGATGCATAGGGGCACTTGTACCCCAATGTTCATAGCAGCACTCTCAACAATAGCCAAATTATGGAAAGAGCCTAAATGTCCATCAACTGATGAATGGATAAAGAAATTGTGGTTTATATACACTATGGAATACTACGTGGCAATGAGAAAAAATGAAATATGGCCTTTTATAGCAACGTGGATGGAACTGGAGAGTGTGATGCTAAGTGAAATAAGCCATACAGAGAAAGACAGATACCATATGGTTTCACTCTTATGTGGATCCTGAGAAACGTAACAGGAACCCATGGGGGAGGGGAAGGAAAAAAAAAAAGAGGTTAGAGTGGGAGAGAGCCAAAGCATAAGAGACTGTTGAGAACTGAGAGCAAACTGAGGGTTGATGGGGGGTGGGAGGGAGGAGAGGGTGGGTGATGGGTATTGAGGAGGGCACCTTTTGGGATGAGCACTGGGTGTTGTATGGAAACCAATTTGACAATAAATTTCATATATAAATTTAAAAAAATGAATAATGTATGATAGCAACTAGTGTGGTTTCTAGTTCTAGTAGGTGATCAACAAAGAGTTATGAATAACAACAGTGATGGTGGTTAATTTCAATGGGTTACTACTTTTCTCTGGCTTGTTTTATCATTAATTTATAAAAATCCTTTTATGTACATCAGCTTTCAAATATACAGAAAAGGTGAAATAGCTCACTAGACACCTGTATGCGTTTAGCCAAGATTCAACAAAGTTAACATTTTGCCATATTTGATACATGTAATATGTGTGTGTCTGTCTGTGTGTGTGTAAACACATTGTATAAGTATTACAAAATGGGAATGTGTTCCACTCACTTAAATAATACTGTGATAAACCTTTCTTACAAGAAGCCTTTTGAATCATCTTGTAAGAAGTGTTCTTAAGCACTTCAGTACATATATTATAGATGTATATATATCTTTCACTCACTATAATAGCACTGTGCATGTATATTTGCATACATGTTTTTTAATCTATTTGATTTCTGTATTGTTAGAATTTATATATTATATAAAATATATTTTTACGAACCATTTAAAATAAATTGCAGGGGTGCCTGGGTGGCTCAGTCAGTTAAGCATCTGACTCTTGATTTTGGCTGAGGTCATGATCTCAGGATCATGAAATCGAGCCCCACATCGGGATCCACACTGAGCGTGGAGCCTGCTTAGGATTCTCTCTCCCTCTCCCTCTGCCCCTCCCCTGCCTGCCTCTCTCTTTCTCTCTGTCTTTCTCTCTCTCCAAAAAAGTAAAATAAAAAATAAAAAGCATTTAAAAAAATTGCAGAAATTATCACACTTACTAAGTATTCTAGCATGGATTAAAAATCAGAACAAACTTCTACATAATTACAATACCATTATAATAACTAAGAAAATGAAAAACTATTCCCTACTGTCATATATTATTTATTCATAGACAAATATCTCAAGCTGTCTCCAAAATGTCTTTAATAGGTGATTTTTTTCAAAGCAGGATCTATTTAATGTTCTTGAATTACATTTGGTTGTTATGTCCCCTTAGAATCTATTCTAGTTTACTCACAATCTCCCATGTTTGTTTTACTCCATGACACTGGCTTTTTAAGAGAAAACACTGTTTTGAGGAATAGCATACATTCTGGATTTGAAAGAAAAAAAGATTTCCTTATGGTACAATTCAGTTTGTTCTTCTATGTCCTCTATTTCTGTAAAGATAGAAGTTAGGTTTAAAGCCTTGATGCAATTCAGATGAGATTTTTAAAAATAACTTTATCGAGATATCTTTGACATATAAAATTATATTTAAGGTGTAGGATTTCATGTTTTGATACATGTATACACTGTGGAAAGATCATTATAATAACCAAGGTAAATAACATGAATCACTTCTACATAGTTACCATTGCATGTGTGTGTGTGTGTGTGTGTGTGTGTGTGTGTGTGAGAGAGAGAGAGAGAGAGAGAGAGAGAGAGAGAGAGAGAGAGAGAGAGAGAGAGAGAGAGAGAGAGAGAGAGTGATGAAAAAGTTTAATTTAAGATCTATCCTGTTAGTTGGCACAAAAACAGACACTCAGATCAATGGAACAGAATAGAGAACCCAGAAATGGACCCACAAACATATGGCCAACTAATCTTTGACAAAGCAGGAAAGAATACCCAATGGAATAAAGACAGTCTCTTCAGCAAGTGGTGCTGGGAAAACTGGACACTGACATGCAGAAGAATGAATCTGGACCACTTTCTTATACCATACACATAAATAAACTCAAAATGGATGTAAAACTCTTACAAAACTCAATGTAAGACAGGAAGCCATCAAAATCCTCGAGGAGAAATCAGGCAAAAACCTCTTTGATCTTGCCCACAGCAACTTCTTACTCAACACATCTCTGGAGGCAAGGGAAACAAAAGCAAAAATGAACTACTGGGACCTCATCAAAATAAAAAGCTTCTGCACAGTGAAGGAAACAATCAGCAAAAGTAAAAGGCAATCGATGGAATGGGAGAAGATATTTGCAAATGACATATCAGATAAAGGGTTAGTATCTAAAATCTATAAAGAACTGATCAAACTCAACACCCAAAAAAAAACAAATAATCCAGTGAAGAAATGGGCAAAAGACATGAATAGATACTTCTCCAAGGAAGACATCCAGATGGCCAACCGACACAGGAAAAAATGCTCAACATCACTTATCATCAGGGAAATATAAATCAAAACCACAATGAAATACCACATTATACCTGTCAGAATGGCTAACCTTAACAACTCAGGCAACAACAGATGTTGGCGAGGATGTGGAGAAAGAGGATCTCTTTTGCATTGTTGTAGGGAATGCAAGCTGGTGCAGCCACTCTGGAAACAAGTATGGAGGTTCCTCAAAAAACTGAAAATAGAATTACCTATGACCAAGCAATTGCACTACTAGGCATTTATCCAAGGGATACATGTATGCTGTTTTGAAGGGGTACATGCACCCCAATGTTTATGGCAGCACTATCAACAATAGCTGAAGTTTGGAAAGAGCCCAAATGTCTATCGATGGATGAATGGATAAAGAAGATGTGGTATATATATACAATGGAGTATTACTCGGCAATCAAAAAGAATGAAAGCTTGCCATTTGCAACCATGTGGATGGAACTAGAGGGTATTATGCTAAGTGAAATTAGTCAGTCAGAGAAAGACAAATGTCAGATGACTTCACTCATATGAGGACTTTAAGACACAGACTGGATGAACATAAGGGAAGGGAAGCAAAAATAATATAAAAACAGGGAGGGGGACAAAACATAAGAGACTCTTAAATATGGAGAACAAACAGAGGGTTACTGTGGGAGAAGGGATGGGCTAAATGGGTAAGGGGAATTAAGGAATCTATTCCTGAAATCATTGTTGCAGTATATGCTAACTAATTTGGATATAAATTAAAAAAAATCTATCCTGTTAGTAAATTTTAAGTATATAAGATGAAATGTTTTTGGCAGGAATATTTCATCAGTGTTGACTTTATATTAGTTCCCAAAAGGCACATAAGGCAGGTTGTCCTTCCAAGAGTTTGCTCAGAAAGCACAGTCAAATGTCTGTGCTGTAAAAGATATTACATAATTCCCAAGCAAACTATGGAATAACATGTGGGGCAAAGCCTGCTCCCTACCATCCTTACCCCAAGTGGTTTTAACATTATTTGATATTTGAATAAATTAGTATTTCATTGGCAATTTAAAAATGGTGATGAATTAGGCTTCCCAAAAAGGCAAGTTAGATACTTAATTCTTTTTTTTTAATTATCACTTTTCAGAGTGAAGATTGGATGTAGTTATCTCCTCCAGTGGTGGCATATGAGATTGTTTGTTATTCACTTCTAAAACACCATATAGACTATATAAATGTTTAGCAATAGGTTTTATAATGAAACAAACAATTTCTTAGTAGGTGCAGGACTGATATATTGCCTTACGCCTTAAGGTAAGTCTCAATTCTGAAGAGAAGGCTGGCTGTTTAAACAAATAGAGGTTTAAACAACTTTCTACTCTTGCCTTTCTCCCTTACCAGATACTTTCAGTTACCTTCCTGAAGCATTCTCCTTGGCTGAGAGAAAAGGAGACATTATTGTATGAATCTCTCCACCACTCCTCTTTAGGGAACACTCACTCTTCCCATTTCCTCCATCTCATAAAATATACTCCTGGAAAGACATCTTGCTGACTTCCACTCTCTCAATAATAAAGAATTACTGAATAGTTGTCGAATGTCAGGCACAGCATCATTTCCTAAATCTATAGAGAGATAAAAACCACGGTCTCTGCTTTTTAGAAGCTTATGAAACATTCTGAAATTATCTTTCCAATAGGAGCCAGATGATACCTTACATATAAGAGAAATGATGATCTGTGGACTATCATGAGGTCTTACAAAGATGACAATTAGCTCTTCTTAGGAAGTTAACACAGAAAAAGGTCAATTTTAAAAAGGACCTCTTCTGGATAATGAGATAGGGTTGAGTTATTGCTAGGTGGTATATTTAGGATTCTGCTGGCATAATGGATCCTGATTCCCTTCCCAATAAGTTGCTACTGCATTAGAGACCTGAAAATTGTTCAGGTTTTGTTGTTACTCTCAGACATCAATTTTACTGAAATTTAAAGTAATTTTTATGCTGATAGTATTTAAAAATATATTATATATTTAAACATATATATATTTTATTCATTTTTTAAAATGAACTAACCTTATATAATTTACTTTTTTAATTAATTTATTTTTAAATTTACATCCAAGTTAGCACATAGTGCAACAATGATTTCAGGAGTAGATTCCTTAATGCCCCTTATCCATTTAGCCCATCCCCCCCCCCCCCCACAATCTCTCCAGTAACCCTCTGTTTGTTCTCCATATTTAAGAGTCTTATGTTTTGTCCTCCTCCCTGTTTTTATATTGTTTTTGCTTCCCTTCCCTTATGTTCATCTGTTCTGTGTCTTAAAGTCCTCACATGAGTGAAGTCGTATGATTATTTTATATACATTTTAAATATTATTGTTTTTAAATATAAATTTGTTGTATAACTCAGCGTTTAGCACATTCTTTCACTGTAACATAACAGGAAAGTATCACTGTATATTACCTTTGATTCACTAACAAGCAGTTCTTGTATTTTACCAGGATCTTCATTTTAACAATGACATAGAGAGAGATTATCCTTCTTATAACTCATGACATTTGCCTTCACAATTCCACATTCACTTTAGATAAAGAAATAGAAATAATAAGAGGTTAAATGAGTCCCCAAGATCTCAAAGTTCGTAGATGACTATTTGCCATTTTCTTAAGCTTTTGTCTTGTCACACTATCTCTTCTTTGATTTGATCTGTTGAATTATATTGAAAATATTTGCATTTGCATTTTCCATTCTCTCCCACTTGATAAGACCTCAGTGACCCAAATTTTAAAAGAAAACATATGAAAAACATGATTCTAAAATTGTGAATTACAAAGTAAAAGTTTCATCAATGTTAATAGCTCTTGCCATTCTCTTCGTAATCAGGAAGAATTGAATGATCTGTGGGCCTCTATTGAAATAAAAACCCCAGTCCACAATCTCAATTTTTATGTATTTCAACATTACTATCTATGTAAAATGAATGAGCAACCAGTTTTATAGCAGTAAGTTTCTAAGTAAGTAAGTTTCCAAGAACCTTATTAGTATTACTGCTATAATGGTCACATAAAGTCAATGAAATAGGTACTATTATTATTCTCATTTTATAGATGAATCAAAGCAAAGATAACTTAAGTAACTTACCCGGTATTCTACAGTAAATAAGTGGCAGAGCCTGTGTGCTTTATCTTGTGCCATCTCCCTATATGATGTCACGTGTCAAATACATAGCTATCTACACCCTTAAACTCTCCACCATCTAGCCTAACTCAGAAGTCAGGTTAAAAGAATATTAGGTATTAATGACTGTTCGAAGTATATGCATTGCTCCAATTATGTTATTGCTCTGATTATTATTTTTTTCTTACCCTATTTGAAAACAATAAGAAAATGACTACTGAATCTTGACCCTCTATAAAATGACATTCACTATTGTGTTTGGTATCATGCCCTTTATTGATGGGTGCTATAAGAAACAGCCTCATAAGTCCATCACCGTATTTGACATGCAAATGCTACTAGGGACATTCTCTAATATATTTCTTAGTCCTGCACTGTAAAGCATTTAGTGGTAGGAAATAGATTTGCTTCTACTGAAAATTCTTCCCTCTTTCAACAGTAATTTACAATTGGCCATATCTCCTTTTTCACTTAGGTTACCAGGAATAGCATATGTATCTCAAATCCGTTATCTTAGAGTCAAATATGTAGCTCAATATTTAGAAATTTAAAAATATATTCTTACAATCTGTATTTTCCTATTTTATACTTTGTACTTCTTTCCTCTTTATGTGTGGCTTCCCATTTCAGTTTATACTTTCTGTGCTCCAGAGTTTTATTGACATTTTATAACCCTTTTGAATGTTTTGTGCTACCTCAAATCTCTCATGGAATAACACATATATAATCTTGTGTCTTCTAAGATCCAGAGATGCCAAGAAATAATGGGCATAGTCTCTGATCTCATGAAGCTTAGACATGGTTGGGAATACAGCACATACAGGCACATACACAGAAATGAGTATTTCTCATTAATTAATAATTAAGGATTAATTAATAATGAGACTGAACACACTGTGAGTTCCAAATAGGTGGTATAGATTTAAAATAAAATATTATCTGACTTTTGAATGAGGTCTGGGGCAGTTGGAGAAAACAAGAATCAATAGAAACTAAGTTGGCCATTGAAGAAAGGCTAAAACTTCAAAAAGAGTAGTATGCAAAGGGAATTAGAATTTTTAGGAAAGGACAGTTTCCTGAACCAAGATATAGAAATGGAAATCCAATTTATTCAAATGACAATGGGCATATAAACATGGGAGGAGATTGTTAGCTGCCTGCTCCATCATCCATTCTCCTACTCCATCTCAATTGTTGAACCTTAATTTTATACCAGAGCAACCATGCAAGCAGTCACAAACTATCTTCTCTTCTCCACTCTGAAACTAGGCTCATTTAAGTAATAAGTTGTTGGCAGTGAAATGCAAGAAGTGCTGTGTCACTGTGTAGGAGTTTTGGAAAGTCTCAAAGAGAGGGAGTATGCCTTTCCTACCACCTGGAAGGCCAGAGGACCGTGACTCAGGTGAGGATCATAGACCCTGAGGATAAAGACTACACACAGGAATAGTGGAACAGGGAGCCAAAAGTAGCCTGGGTTCCTGATGCTTTCCTGCAGCTGCCAGATAGCCTTAGACTGACAATCTCTAGATTCTTTTAGGTGAGAGACTAAAGCCTGGTGAGTTTAAAGGGCTATTTTCCAGGTTGCCCTGACTCATATCTAAAAGAAGTTCCGCTGGGATAAAACCATTTGGCCCAAGTAGAGAGGCCCAATATAGAGCATAATGAAAAACTGAGGGTCAGAGCTAAATGTCCAGCAACCAAATGCAGGTTTCATTTTATTACTGAATGAAATAAATTTGATTGTAAACTTTCAAGCAAAATTTTCTAAGCTGTTTTATTCAGTTAAACTTTTATGAAGTGAAATAATTTTCTGAGTTTTCATAATTTTCTGAGTGAAATTATGTTTTATACCAGTGACAAATATGGAAATATATGCCTAATCTGTGTTTACTGTTACTATAAAAAAAACACTTTATGAGCGCACAGAAGACACATCTAGAACTTATTCTAAATAGTTCTAAATATGTTCAGTTTCAGTATCAGCTAAAGAAATCAGAAATATTAGTTCAATAAAAAACATTTTCCTTCTTTATTTTTAAAGTTTATTTATTTATTTAGAGAAGAGGGAGAGCGTGTGCATGTGCATGCATGCGAGTGGGTGAGGGGCAGAGAGAGAGGGGGAGAGAATCCCAAGCAAGCTTTGTAGTGTCAGTGTGGAGTCCGACGTGGGGCTCCGACTCACGAACTGTGAGATCATGGCCGGAGGTGAAATCAAGAGTCTGATGCTTAACTGACTGGGCCACCCAGGCACCCCCCAAAACATTTTATTTCTTGAGTTTATAAATATAACTTAAGTTTAATAACTCATTGTTTAATGACAGAATAAAAATAGAATAAAAATAGGCCAACAGTATTAAATCTTAAATTGAAAATCTAACTCAAGGTAATTATATCATACTGCTGTACAAAAGTTGTTTATAAAACATAAGCATTACAATAATTTGTTATATATAAGGTACTGAAAACTCATTATAAGAAAAGTTAGATTTTCTTTTAAACCAAGAATGTAAACTACATCTAGATAACTATTATGTTTTCCTTTTCTACTTTTGCAAGCTGAGATTTACAATTAGTCTCTTAAAACACTTTTTCTGGTCTCTGCATGCTTCAAACCTGCGCAAATTAAAGAAAGAATCACTGTATTTGCTTTAGAAATCCTACTAAAACCATTTTATTTACTGTGAAATGTGGGGAAGATGAGAAGATACATGCTTTTGTAATCTCCCAGTTTGGTGGTGTTTCACATTTAAATGAATAAAGATTTTATTTTTTACAACTATTTGACCCTTGGTTTGAGGGGCAAGTGTATCACATTCCAGATTTTTTATGTAGACACCACAGAAGTAAATGGATAGTACTCCTGCTGTAAAATTCCTTCCCCTTCTGGAAAATTACCTTAGAGTATAAGGTCACCAGCTGTCAGAGATATCAAGCACAAATATGTATTGGCTGCCAAGAAAATGAAATTTCTTAGTCATCTGATTGGATGATTCCAATTGAATCAAAACCTTTTGTGGTAACCAGGTAATTTTCTTACTAACTTCCTAATTCTTGACTTCTCATGGTAATGTTGTAGCAAATTGTTATGAAATGGCATCAGTGGGAGTGATTCAGAATATCATGCAGCTAAATTTGGTTATGGCAGAAAAGAATATTTCTGCATTTAAAAGAGAATAACTAATTATTAATTAATTAACAAGGCTAGATTCTTCTAGCGCTTTTAACACTTCAGATTATTCATTCCAAATTATGACTATGTAAGAAACAAAATTTATAAGGTTACTATGGATTACTTGTGCATTGCAAAGCAAGCATAAATGCTGAGCCAAATCTAGGTGCTCACAGAAATAAATTAAAAATTTGATTGCTTGAATTTTTTATGCAAAGGTCAAGTTTATAAAATATATTTGCATAGCAGTGTAGCTATTTAGAGAAGATGAAAAGCAAAGTCATAACTGATAGATGGTCTTAGACTGTCAAGAAAGGCAGTAAAGATCTGGCACATTTACTATAAATCACTAATACCAGCTTCCCAGATGTATAGAAATTTCTGCTCAGACAAAAACTTCAGAACTGAAACTGCTTAAAATCATAAAGTTGAACAAAAATCAAAATGGCTGCACTAATGCTTCAGGGAAGCTTGATTCTAAAGTAACCATTTTCCTTTCTTCCACAAACCTCCCCTCTGCCCTTTTTAGCCTTTTGTTTCAGGAACCCGGTAAAACCCTAAAGACATGATTAAGATGGCTGACAGCACTGTACTCAATTTCTGTCAAAACTGGCTAGATCCCCTATTTCCCTATAATCCCCCCCCCCCCGCCCCACCTCCCAGCCTCTTCCTCTGGGCAGGCTTACAGTTTCTGAAGGACATACCTTGCTGCAGCCTCCTTTGCCGGGTAAAGCAATAAAGCTACTGTTCCTCTTTATCCCAAATTCTGTCTTTGTGTTATATTTTGGTTTCAAAATGGCTAGGTCGGTTTTTGACAACAGAACTTTCGAGACATATTATCAAGGGAAAGACCTAACACTGATGCTTTATCCAGTTCCATGCTAGAAATCATACCTTGGGTAATTGGAAAGAAATATTTAAAATTTAATGCCCACAATTCACCTCTTATCTCCTAATCATAGCATTTACACATAGCATATAATATATATATACAATACATAGCATATATTATTATACAAAACAATATATATTTAGAATGCAAAATAAACTAAAATCTTTCTTGTCCTTTTTCCCTCTATTATTTCCTATCATGAATTCTTCTTTTATTTTTAAGATATTATTTATTTTTTGAGAGAGAAAGAGAGAGAGCAAGCAGGGTAGGGGCAGAGGGAGACAAAGAGGGAGAGGGAGAATCTTAAGCAGGCTCCACACCCAGTGCAGAGCCCAGTGTAAGGCTCCATCTCACGACCATGAGATCATTACCTGAGCTGAAATCAAGACTTGGATACTTAACTAAATGAGCCACTCAGACGCCCTTTCCTTCTTTTCTTTTTAAACTTGTGTTTAAAAATATGATGAATAAGAAGTTTCTCAGTTTAACATGAAATATAACTTCAAAAATTCCCTTATTAGAAGATGTAGGGACAAAGTTGAGGCAGACAGATCACTATGGGAAATGAATTGATTTAAAACAGGAGAAATTTGGGGCACCTGGGTGGTTCAGTTGGCTGGGCATCCGACTTCAGCTCAGGTCATGATCTCACTGTTTGTGAGTTCGAGCCCCGCATCGGGCTCTGTGCTGACAGCTCAGAGCCTGGGGTCTGCTTCACATTCTGTGTCTCCTCTCTCTTTGCTCCTGCCCTGCGTGTGCTCTGTCTCTTTCTCTCTTTTTCTCAAAAATAAATAAACACTAAAAAAATTTAAAACAGGAGAAATTTTAACAAGAGATTCTGACGAAGATTTTTTATGGCTCAATGAAGGGAAAATGTAGGAGTGGAATATGAAGGAAAGTTTGTGGCTGGGTAAGAATAAATGGCTTGTGTGTAAACAAGCCAGTGTTTTTAAAGTTTGAGGTAAGAATATCAACGGAAGATCTGGAAGCTACCTTGAACCATCCTTATAATTCTGTTGCAGGTCACTCAAATCATTGAGCTCAGAAGCAACCTGAACTCAGAATTCTACTTTTTTATGTACCCTGCATCTGCAGGGCTGACCCAACTTCCTCCTTCTCTCTTCCTCTTTTGGTAACATTTGCCAATGAGAGCTTTTCTGAGAGTGGCAGTTGGGATAGGACAGCATCTAGGACCTTCTGCAAATTTGTTCAGTGGTTGGAATTGCTGGGATGGAGTTCTTCCTTCCAGGAGAAAGGAAGACTAAGGGGAAAATATGTTAGCTGTCTTCAGCTAACATATTCAACCCATTAAAGAGTGTTCACTAAATTCAAATGGATTGTCCCATGTTTCAGAGAGAATAATTAGAATAACAAATCATATTTTGACTATTATAAATAACATTTGAACCATTAGATTTTTTCAACAAGAGAACAGTCTTCTTTATGGGGATGTGAGTTTCTCATCCCCAGGAGTGGTTAAACCAGACATATAGAAGGCCGATTCTGCTAAGGCAGATGGCTATGAAGAAGGAGTCTTTGAATCTGTGCCTTTTATGTATCTATCACTAGACAATACAAGAATGTCTTATCATTTCTTCATCATTCTTCTTTCCCACCACACTGTCATCTCAAATGCTAATGTGTTTACTACTTCTTTCTCCCAAGATGCTACCTTCCAGTCACTGGCCACTCCCTACCAGCAACAAGAGTAAACACTATTCTGTCCTTTAAAAATAGAGATTAGAGGGGTGCCTGGGTGGCTCAGTGGGTTAAGTGTCCGGCTTCAGCTCAGGTCACGATCTCACTGTTCGTGAGTTTGAACCCCGCGTTGGGCTCTGTGCTGACAGCTCAGAGACTAGAGCCCGCTTCGGATTCTGTCTCTCTCTCTCTCTCTCTGCCCCTCCCCTGCTCATGCTGTCTCTATCTCTCTCTCTCAAAAATAAATAAACATTAAAAATTTTTTTTAATATAGATTAGATTTACCTGTTCTTACAACATTTAAATGGAATTACTCAGTATGTATTCTACTATGTCTGGCTGTTGTTAAATGGTATCTGTGAGACTGATTCGTATTGTTTTGTGTAGTTGTAGAATACTCATTCTAATTGCTGTATAGGGTTTTGTTGTATGAATATTCTACACTTTATCCATTATACTGTTGATGGGAATGTAGATAGTTTCCAGTTTGGGGCTATTTGAATAATGCTATAACGATCATTCTATAACATGTTTTTGTTGTTGTTGCTGTTGAACATATGTATGCGTTTCTATTGGAAATACACCTAGGAGTGGCTTGCTGGGCCATGGAGTATATATATATATGTTCAACTTAGAAGACATTACAAAATATTTTTCTAAAGTGCTCATATTCACTTTACATTCTCACCAGCAACGTCTAAGAACTCTAGTTGCTTCATATCTTTGCCAACATTTACTGTCAGTTTTGTAATTTTAACTGAGCTGATGGATGTTTTGTAGTCAGAGTGACATTTTTAAAACTATAAATAAGATTACATCTCTTCCAATAGCCCTCCAATAGCTTCTAATTTCACCTAGAATAAAATCCAAACTCCTAATATGGCTTACAGACTTCTGAAAGGTCTAGCCTGGCCTATCTTTGATTTCATTTTATATCACGATCTCCCCTATTCTCTAGATTCTAGATCCACAGACTTTATTTCTGTCTTTTGAAAATTAAAAACTTTTTCTCACTTTAGAAATTTTATACTAGGTTCTTTATCTCAGATCTTCACTTATTCAGCTTATTGAGATTTTAATGCTAATATTATAATGTTTTGGTAAAAAGCTGATCATTTAGGTAGAAATAAGGAGACCAGACATGATTTGAAAGCTTACCTTGATTGGGGTAAATATCAAAGTTTGGGAACAGTGAGACTTTTAAAATCACTATTTTGTTTTCCCTCTGGATTTAGGCTTAGACTTTGCTGTCAGCAAAAATCATTCAGAATGGGGTGCTCGAGCAAGGAGGAGAGAAAACTGTCTTCAGGAGCCTTTTAGAGTCACTGAGGTTGAAGAAATGTTGACCTTGACTCAAGCTCAATTTCTGATCTGCAGAAATTTCTTTTCCAAACAGATTTAGAAGGAAGAGTACCTTTTCCTTTGTGGAAGATACATAGTTTGAGCACTAACAGTTTAAATACTATACATTGTGGGGGCACCTGGGTGGCTCAGTCGGTTAAACGTCCGACTTTGGCTCAGGTCATGATATCACAGTTTGTGAGTTCGAGCCCCATGTTGGGCTCTGTGCTGTCAGTTCAGAGCCTGAAGCCTGCTTTGGATTCTGTGTCTCATTCTCTCTCCACCCCTCCCCTGCTCGTGCTCTGTCTCTCTCTGTTTCTCAAAAAATGAATAAACGTTAAAACATTTTAAAAAAAATAAATACTGTACATTGTGATTTATTGAGAAATGAAAAGCACATTTATCATTTTTGGAAATCCTTTGTTTTTAGCATGGCTTTTATACATCATCCTTGTCATACACATGAAGGAACAATCGACTGTTTCACTTTTACTCTTTTTCGTTTTGTCAGTGTTATAACATTTTAATTGATTATATATTTATTGACAGGAAAAGGTGGACATAATCTTCTACTTTTCACTTATAACAGTCCTGGTTTTACATGGATTCAGGATAATTATGACTGCAGTATTATTTCTTATGCTAGAAGCATAATAATGATGATTATAAAAGCTTTCTGTTATTTTATATTATTAAGGATTGGTAAGCACTAAATTCTATTCTTGAAATCATTATTACACTATATGATAACTAAAACAAAACAAAACAAAACAAACAGGAAAAAAAAGAAAAACAGAGTAGCAGTCCATATAAACATCAAATAAGCATATTAGGTAGACGAGTTTGAAAAGACCAATATATTCTTTTTGAGGCAAAAATTATTAATAAAATCAAAATCATAAAATAATAATAGATATTAGACTATATCATAATTCTACTATTTGTAGATTCATTATGTGTACTTGTTTTATAAAAAAAATAGTTGTCAAATTGTTTCATACTTCTTTGAAAATCCTTCACATCTGGTGAGAATGGGGTAACAGAAAATGACCACCTTGTCGCTTTGAAATTTACAAGGAAGAAAATTCCTACAAAATGATATAAACATCTATGATCAATGATTTTCAACTCAAACATAAAAAAGAACATAAAAATATAATGAAGAGAAGAGTGTTACAGAAAAATAAGGTATCCAAAGCACATTTTGTACTCACTAATCAAACTTCAAAGCAACAGATTTTATAACACCAATTTAAAAAGAAAAGCTCCTAACGTTTTGTGGCCATGGCAGTTAAGCATTTCAGTAGGAATCTTGTTGAAGTGATTTCTACAAACTGCCAGTCATTTTCAGTACTTGATAATGAGGGTTTTTTAAGATTAGCTTAAGCTATGGATGTTAGTATAACATTCTCACTAGGAAATATGCTGCCAGAAACTGTTTCTAGAATTATATTCTTCAATGCATAGAAGAATTTAGACACTTTATTAAGTGGGCCAGTTAACGTAAGAATTTATGTCTGTGATTGCACAACAATGTAGAGACGACAGTGCTGAGAAATTATTATTCTCAGGCACTAATACAAAAACTTAGGCAATGACTAGAATTTTTAATAATCAGATAATATTTTTACAGAATTTTGTTTATTTGTTTTTATTGAAAATTTTTATAAATGTTTATTTATTTTTGAGAGAGAGAGAGTGATAACAGTGGAGGGGCAGAGAGAGACAGAGGCAGAATCTGAAGCAGGCTCCAGGCTCTGGGCTGTCAGCCCACAGGTGGCTCAAACTCAGGAGACGTGAAATCATCACCTGAGTCGAAGTCAGACACTTAACCGACTGAACCACACAGGCACCACAAAATTTTGTTTATTCTTATGTACCAGATATTCTTTCAATGATGGTGATATTTGGCTTTGAGTGAATACTAATTCTAATGTGCAGCTCAGTGAAAAAATATATTTCCTGCACCACTATTCATTAACATACGCATGTTACTAATAGTCTTTAACATTTTAAATACAAGGCCTACTATGTTAAGTACCTAGTCAGTTATGTATATTACAAGATGAATAGAGAAATAGAAATTGAAAAAGGTTGAGATAAAGATGATATAAGCAAAAATTTTAAATGTCAGCTTGCTAATTATCATGACTTCCTAAAATCATTAGATAATATTTTAAGAAATAAAATTAGGGCAATGCATTCATTATAAATGAAAGTTAATGTAAATCCATTTTATAAATAGTCTTTATAATCTTAAAATTTCAAAGGCCTAATTAGATTGTCATTGTCTTCCTAGCTGTGATGACTGAAGAGCACTTCCTGGTGGGAGAAGTGTCAGGTTCCTCTATTTCTTGTTATTTGCTTGTGCTTACATTATTATTGTACTGTCTTTAATCTTTAATTTATTTATGGGACTACTTTAAAGTTTATTTATTTTTGAGAGAGAGAGAGAGACAGAGTGAGTGGGGGAAGGGCAGAGAGAGAGAGAGAGAGAGAGGGAGAGAGAATCCCAAGCAGGGTCCACACTGTTAGCACAGAGCCCAATGCAGGGCTAGAACTCACAAACCATGAGATCATGACCGGAGCCGAAACCAAGAGTCAGATGCTTAACCGACTGAAGCACCCAGGCGCCCCAATTTACAGGATCATTTTAAAGCAACTTGTGCATTGTCTGAGAATAAATTTAGTTAACACCATATAGAAAAATCTACAAATCAATTGAACTTCTTGCAACTCACAATATCCTGGCGGCTTGAGGCTCTTTTACTCTCAGCACCCAACAGCCAAATTATCTTTCAGACCTCAGCCTAGAACATTGCCATGCTTTCTTTTGGCTGTGGTCTTTGGTGGGAAACTTTAAATGGTTTAAATAGATATTTATTTCCAAAGGTTCCTCTCACTTCATACTTGCAGCTACCATCTCAAATACTTTTATGCAGTTAGTTCTGATTTCTTTCATTTAAAGGAATAACAACTTTATAGTTGGAAAGGATTTTAGAGCTAATGTATATCAATCCTCTTATTTTTATTGTTAATTTCTTTCCAATAAGTTTTATTTTTATTTTTTCCCCTCTTCAACTTATCAATGCTTTTGTCTTCCAGTTGTAGATTGCCTTATTTTTAAGTCAAAACAAGGTTATACTCAAAGAATATTAACTTAAAAAGATTCCTGCTAACTAATAATGACATATCAAACATTTTCTGAGAATATATCTTTCAAAGTTTTTCTCGGTGCAAAGTATATGCATTCTCAATACGTGTTCTTAAATGGTGAAGAAAGGGTTAAGTGGTTTTTAAGATTTTTTTTGCTACCACACTATAATGTAGAAGACACGATTTTAAAGAATTGGATAATTTGCATGAAAAAAGTTCATTTACATATATCAGAATTTACTTGTTATGGCAAGTGTCATGAATTAGAAATAATTTATTTTATTGTAGTTCTTGAGATTTTGATTCTATTATCTTACTTCTATTATCAAACACTCCAAACATCTTGACAAAAACATTCACTGACAATATGTTTGAATGATGTCATGAATTCAGGTAGCATGGAAATTTGTTTTCTGTGAATTTAAGAGAAGCTTCACAGAAACCTTCTTTTGGTAAGGTTCTGTTTATTGTCTGGAGTACCTTACGTCAACTGAAGGCTCTGAAGTCAGGGAAGTGATTACCGTGAGTGCTACTGAAATTAAATTTGCCATATGAGTCACTACCCAGTTGTGATGTCAGGTAACAGATTATGTTTGCTCCTCTCTCCTCGCTTTACGTGAGTATTATGAACCAGATAGCACTGACAAGACTTTAAAGATATAATACTCCAAGTGCTTCTCTGTTTATGTTTTTGAAAAGATATCTTGAAATCCTAACAGGATTATCTATGAGATTATGTACACTTTTCACAAGGAATTTCTTTCAAATTTTATGATGAATTATGTCTAATGGAACACTGACTTTATTTTGCCAAATTATATTCTGAAACCAGATTTTTCTACAAAGTGGAAGAAAGAAGAAAATTCTAAGGCAGCTATCCAACATTAAAAGATGATGCCTTGGAAAATAATAATAATAGTAATGGCATGAATAAACATAATGATAGTATTATTAACATTTTTTAAGTGCTTACTATGTGTTGGGCATTGTGTTGAATGCTGTGTGTTTTTTCATTTGTATAACTCTGAGATAAGTAGTAATTATCTCCATTTTACAGATGAAGATTCTGAAGCTCTGAGAAAAAAGTTAACTTGCCAAAGTTCACATGAGTGGAAGTGATGGAATAGGAATTCAAATCTAGGTCTGCTTAATTCTCGAGCCCACGCTTTTAACTACCTCACTAGATACATCATCCATGGAGATGTTCAAGCCTAGTTCAGAAGATGGCTTGGCAAGAATATGCAAGAAAGGCTTCCAAAATCAGCTGGATGGTTGAACCAAGTGAATTAAAACTTTCAAACCCTGAGAATCTGTGATTCTATGTTTATATCAGTAAGAAATGTATTTTTATGTACCTTTAGACTTTAGAAGGAGAATCGTGACTAGAGTTTCATCAAAGATGGATTTAAAATCAGTTTTAATTTAAAACACTAAAAAGGAATATGAAATAGTTTAGAAAATTTGGTTCCAAAACAAATGTTCTCTTCAAATTGTGGGTTAAATTTAGTCAAAGAATTTGGTGCAACTTCTTTGAGAGATGCCTTGCTTCAGGTCCCTGTATCTCATCTAAATATCGATATCCCTTCTTCACTGGTCTCCCTGAGACTCATCTTGATATGCCATTTCCTGTTCATATCAGTCATCACAGAAAGCTCCAGTTTTCCTGGCCACTCCATCTTCAACAAAATCCTGACATCCTTGACCTCTTGAATAGTTCCTTTATGCTCTTGCTTTAGAGGAAACTGGCCTCTCCCATGAGGTCATTCCTTCCCTGCAGACTTCTCAGGTGGTGGCTACTTTTTATTCTATAGCTTTTACACAACTAGACCCGAAGATGGGGGCAGAGATTCTCTTTGTCCCTCACTGCTGCTTTCAGATAATTCATTTTCTATCCTCTCTAAAACTCTGAATTCCATGCCCAGTTTCCCACTGCTTCTCCTATTGCTGTTATCAACTAATGGGGGACACCCTCAACTCCCATTTCTCTATGATTTTAGTTCCTGGGTCACTATCACTTTCTCTAACATTGTGCTATTCTTGGTAAAGATGAAGCCTTCAATAATTGGCCTCCAATTTCTTAGATCTTCTTGTCTACAATGATCTATCATCTTCCCTACCTCAGCTACCTACAGTCATTGTTAAAAGACTCTTCTTCCTCTTACCCTGCTCTGCAATTTCTTTCTCCTTTCCCACCATCTCCAGCTGCAAGTGTGTTATTTATCATCTTATAACAGACTATATATTTTATAGTTTATTATGTTTGTTTTTAATTATTTGTTTCCCTTAGATTGAATGTAAATGTCTAAGGATCAGAGTTTTGTTTTGTTTTGTTTTGTTTTAATTTACTGATTATAGGAGATATTGGCTAGTTATTTTTTAAATCTGTTTCAATCTTCCCTGGGCACACAGGTATACTATATTTCCTTGCTACCCTTGCTGTGTGGTATATCCTTGTGACTTCTTTCTGGCCAGCGGCATGTACATGAAGTGACATGTACCATTGAGGCCTGGCCTCCATGTTCTCTTTATTCCCCCCTCTGCTGTATGGACACAGAAGTTCCAACCATTGACTGATGCTCTCTATAGGATAATGGAGCCACAAGACAGAGACAACCTGGGTTCCTGAATCACCTTCTGATGGTTGCCTACCAAACATACTCATTGATCTCTTACCTGACACAGAAGTAGAATTATATTGTGTTAAATCTTGGAAATTGTTATAGCAGTTAGCCTATCCTAAATCATAAAAAGGTGTATCCCAAGCACCTTGAATTATGTCTGGAGCATGGTAATTGCTTGTTAACGCATGCATTTTTCCTTTTTTTCCCTTCAATATGATGGAAATAAAAATGTCAAAATCACTAGTACCTGCTTAACTAGTATTTCAGAACTAGTAGTAGATTAAAGGCTAATAGAGAATATGGCTTGGCTTGAATTTCCCTGAATTCTTATGATCTATGCCAAATAAGTAGCTGCTAAGAGCACAATTTCTCTGGAGATAGGGTCCTCTTCTAGCTATAACAACAGATTAGAAAGGCTAATGAATACTCTGTGAATTGATCTATTCCAGAATAAGATCAAAAATTAATTTATTTCATGATGTTTGAAACCTTTGTTTAGAATTCAGGAAATTTTTGCTGGACTGAGAACAAACTGAACTGGTTATTTACCATTCTCACATTTCTTTCTTTCTTAAAAAAATTTTTTAATGTTTATTTATTTTTGAGAGAGACAGAGACAGAGATTGAGAGGGGCAGGGGAAGAGAGAGAGGGAGACACAGAATCCGAAGCAGGCTCCAGGCTCTGAGCTGTCAGCACAGAGCCAGACGCGGGGCACAAACCCACGAACTGTGAGATCATGACCTGAGTGGAAGTGGGACGCCCAACTGACTGAGCCACCCAGGCACCCCTCACATTTCTTTATAGTAAGAGTTCTATAGTAGGCTAGACAGAGTTAAAGCCTTTATTTTGATAGTTACGATTATCTTGGATATTTGAGGTCAGAAATACATTGCTTTTTTTCCCTAGGAATCCTCAAGATTTACCTAACATTTATTAAAATGTTTACTTTTCTTCAGAGATGGATAAAAATATCTGATGACTCTGAATGATTATGAATGTACAAATAAAAAATTTCCCTAGAAAAGCTAAGGTATAAAGGTAATGCCTAAATTCATAATTATCAGACTTACTGCTCGATTTCATGTGTATATCAATTTTCCTTAACCAAATGTTACTATTTGCACAAATGAAATTGTGTAACACAGACAAAACAAATTACTTAATGATCCTGTACATAAGTAACAAGAACATACATATGAATACATCAAGAAACATTATCCCATTGAAAGAACCCTAATAACTTGGTGAAGGAAGGAAAATGCTATATGTTAGGAACACTACTGCTGCCTTTCTTTTTGTATTATATGCCTTTTTAAAGTGGAACAGAATTCTTCAGTTTTGCCCTTACCTACAGTGAGTAATTTGTAGCAATAATATAATTGAGGATAAAAAGGGCATTTGTTTTTCTTTTCAAGTAGACAATTTGATCACATTTAGAGACATATACCAGAGATCTGCAAATCATATTTTGATTTTCTAATTCACTCTTTTCTTCTGCCATATGCTATACATTCTGTGTATAATACAATACCATGCTGTGATTATATTACCACTGTAACATGGTATTGTAATTATATTACCATTAATTCCTGATTTATGTGTAACATATGACTTTTCAATGTCCTGTGTTCTCTCAGAATTAATTAGTTTTGTGTCTTTTTGGATTGTTAGTATTATTTGTAATTTAAAGAGGCACTATCTGAACGAATAGAAAAGTTCTGGGGGCACCTGGGTGGCTTAGTTGGTTAAGCATCCCACTTCAGCTTAGGTCATGATCTCACAGTCTGTGAGTTTGAGTCCCACATTGGGCTCTTTGCTGACAGCTCAGAACCTGGAGCTTGCTTTGGATTCTGTGTTTCCCTCTTTCTCTGCTTCTCTCCCGTTCACACTCTGTCTCTCTCTCTCTCAAACATAAACAAACATTAAAAACAACAACAACGGGGCACCTGGGTGGCGCAGTCGGTTAAGCGTCCGACTTCAGCCAGGTCACGATCTCGCGGTCCGTGAGTTCGAGCCCGCGTCAGGCTCTGGGCTGATGGCTCAGAGCCTGGAGCCTGTTTCCGATTCTGTGTCTCCCTCTCTCTCTGCCCCTCCCCCGTTCATGCTCTGTCTCTCTCTGTCCCAAAAATAAATAAAAAAACGTTGAAAAACAACAACAACAACAACAAAACAGTTCTGGCTTGCAAGCTGAAGTAGAAGATTATCCTATGAAAAACTTCAATAGGAATTGACTGTGTTTGTGTTTGTTAGGTTTTTTTTCAAGATTTTTCTTGAAAAGACTATTCAAAAATACTTCTAACACTTTTTGAAGTACATTTCCCACAAGAATAGCTTTTTTAAAGTATTCTGAAATCTGGATGATTTAAAGATTCAACCTTTCTATAATCCAAAGTGTACTATATTTGAGAACTTCAAAGTAGTTTATGAATATTAATTTCTTTTTTTAAACTGTAATTTTTTTAACGTTTATTTATTTTTGAGACAGAGAGAGACAGAGCATGAACGAGAGAGGGAGACACAGAATCAGAAGCAGGCTCCAGGCTCTGAGCTGTCAGCACAGAGCCTGACGCGGGGCTCGAACTCACGGACCGTTAGATCATGACCTAAGCTGAAGTCAGACACTCAGCAGACTGAGCCACCCAGGCACCCCTACTAATTTCTTTTATAATGTATTCTAGTCTACAGGTATCTTCACTCTGTATTATAAACTGTATAAGCTGGGTTTAAAATCTTACACACATCTCTGCTTCCTGTTAGTTTTGTAAATTGTGATTTAGGAAATGTTTAGTTGGTTATCCACATGGAACATTCTTCCAGGAGTGGTCTGCAAACAGTTAGAGAATATGAACTAGTCAGTTTTTCCACTGTAGAGTTGCTGTTTGACCTTAGCGTGACCTGAGGGAACCCAGAACCACAAATGGAATCTGGTTCCAAGTGGGGAAATATATACTAGTGTTGCACGATCAAGAAAAGTACCAAAGAGGTCTAACCTAACCCAGATGGAAGTTTACTCACTGGGAGAAAGAACATCCTCCACACAGGAAGGTGGAAATCCTTACTTTGGGGAAAATATTCTAGCACCCTTATTAAAAGAAAAAAAACTCCCTAAAAATCCAAAGAGAAGCAGCATCTGCCTCCTTGGTCTGTATGTGCGTTTGAATAAACTCCCAAGTGTATCTTTGACCCGAGCAGTTTATTGAGAGCAGTTGGCAGGCACAGATTTGGGCCCACATTCCATTAATCTGCCTTCCAAATTCCTTCTTGCATTTTGCTTAGCTGTATCCTGTGTGTTTCCACTTGGCATTTCAGCGTTTGTCACTGATCCTATTTTAAAAATCAAGCTTGCCGTTGTTTTGGCTCAGGTAGTTTAAAAACAAAAGTTAAAAAGCAAAGAACTATTCAGGAGGTCTTGGGAAAGAAGGCAATGCCAGCTGCTTCCTGTTACTAAGAGTTAAATCTGGACATGGGTTGCTTGGGGCTCTGCTCTTGTCTTCTGTCCACTACTTCTCTTCTGGTGTCTGAGCAAGTATCACATCAATGGACTTAAGTTGAGAATAAAAGCAAATTCTCCTTCCAGATTTCAGGGAAATTAATTGGGAAAAACACAAAGTTAGGTACGGGGATGTTTATTTTATGTAAACTTGCCATAGGAATGAATTGATACAGAAGCCTGATCCTAGGAGGAATTGTGGTGACTGTTTCGGGACAAGACATTCCCACTGCTACGCTTCTCTCTCAGTTCCTACGTCCCTGACTCTCAGCCATTGCTGCCATAAGCCTTGTTATTTAGCTTTCTTGAAGATTCCTCTTCTTCAAAACTTACTTGTCCTATTTACTCATCCTTTCAGAGAACTAGAACTCATTAGTTGATCAACTATGTTGTGTGAAGGTGTTGAAGAATAACTAATGAATGCTTTAGCTTTTTAATTTAAGTAAGCATCATTTAAATGCCTTTTTTTTTAAATCCTAGAAATTTCTGGTTCTGTGACAGGACACTTCTGAGGGATTTTGGGGTCAGAGTGGGCCTTCCAGTAGCTGCCAAAGCATGTAACACAGGCAATGGCTTAATCTGCTTACATTCAGATGAACGTAGGCTTTTTTTTTTTTCCCCTAGGATGTTTCTCTATGTACACTTCCCATGTAATCTGAAGAGTATGCCAAGTGTCTGTATGGATTATGCATTTAAATTTTTTTAATGTTTATTTATTTTTGAGAGAGAGAGAGAGAGAGAGAGCGTGCACGAGTGGGGAGGAGCAGAGAGAGAGGGAGACACAGTGAAGCAGGCTCCAGGCTCTGAGCTGTCAGCACAGAGCTGAGTGCAGAGGCTCAAACCCAGGAACCGAGAGATCATGACCTAAACCTAAACTGGAGGCTTAACTGAGCCACCCAGGTGCCCCTGGGTTATGCATTTTAATTAGCACTTATTGGGTACTGTTGGTTAAGTAGGCCCGATTGATAAAAAAACAATTTATGTGCAATAAATTAGTTCTTAATTAGTTCTTGCCTGGAGTCCTTGCATTAAGCAGACGTTCTATGCTCATCATCAAAGGCAGGAAGGCATAAGATCTAGGGTTAAATCATATAAACCTCAGTTGGTTTCCTGTGACTTTGCTCTTCTCCTCTTTTCAGGAAGAGAGATTCATTTTAGGAGATGAAATCCTACTAGGCAGATATGAACAGCAAGTAGGTGATAGATTAGAAAGGATAGGCTAGAGATGTAGAATGGGAGCTCTACAGTGGGTTGGAAACCCAGCACTCAGAAAGTACAAAGGCCTCTGTATGTTGCAAACGCAGTTATTGACCAGGGCTGTCTATGAGGCCTTTTGTTGTTGTTGTTGTTACATCCTATTTTACATGTATTTACTCCTAATAATCCCTGACAGTGTACTTTCAATTTGCTTTTTGTTTTTGTTTTGTTTTTGTTTTACAATGTGAGTTCATCTACAGAGGAGGCTATAGTTAGTTGAAGTTAGTTATCTGGTAAAGACGGAATCATAAAAATGATTTGAAAGTAACCGTATTGGTGAAATTTTAGTTTGAGGGTAAAAACATGAAATGAATACAATTTTCAATAACTTCTACTACTCCTTCAGTAGCAGTTCTTTGAAGCTACCCATCTTTCCTGCAGGGTAGTGGGCTTCTTTAATAACATATCAGTTAAAATACATGGTAGTTTGTCATGCATAGTTAAAAACCATTTCATTTTGGTTATTAACGCTTCTTTCTTCTCCACACTCATCCCTGTGGTATTGGTTACACAAGGAGGGAAATGAAAAAGATTTTTCCTGCCCCTTCTCTATACCCTAGCTGTATCAGGTATTTTGCTTATCAGGTGCTCCGTCACTTTCAGATAAGAGATGATTACTAGTTCTTGCTTTAGTAGCAAGAGGAGACAGTTTGGATTCTCCCTTCTTGTTGGAAGGAGGGAGCCAGGGGACCCACCACCATTGATTTTCTTTGGCACAGGAAGATGGAAGGAGGAATGGTTGTTCTCCATCAATTCTGCAGTGCTGCAAAATATCACTCCTTATTTGCTTCTAGGTCTTCTCTCGTATCTTTCTATGGTAAAAGTCACCAAACCAGTTTGGCCTTTGCTAACTAATTACATTATGTAATTACACAAAGAACTGGCATAAACAGGTGTTGGAATAAATACAACTGCCTCCTGGCAAGAATGTACATCAGAGTGTAGGGAGAGAAGTACATCTGTCTCCTGGCAAGAACGTACATCAGAGTGTAGGGCAAGAACGTACATCAGAGTGTAGAGAAGGAGTCCCAGCTGTGAGCTTTCACCGTGCCATGGGTGTTAGTATGTTTTCTGAAGGAATGGAGGGCTCTTATGAACCTGGCAAGTCTATTACTGGAGGAGAGTTAGAGAGTTTTCACTGTAAGTATGATATTTGAGCCACAAAGCAATTTTATGAACCTGAGGTTGAATAACTTGACCCAAATTTCCAGCTAATTAGTCATACTTAGGATATGAAATCAGATCTTCTGATTTCATTTGTAGGGCTCTTCCTACTATACTGTTTGTATCCCTCAGGGTTCAGTCAGGAAAATAGAAACTGTTCTAGATATTTCAATATTGTATTGTGAATTATATTATATTATTCATAATAGCCACATTTGTGCCTTGACTATTGTGACTGATATAATGTTTATTATTTTTGTAATAATTAAGTACCCATCTCACTGGGAGATTGCTTCTTTTTACTCTTCAAACATGCCCCTTTTGAGCTAAGTTATTAGACATGCCATGTTTTTTCATACTCCATAGCTATGTATTTCCCCAGGTAATACTATTAGAATTACTATGTATCTCTTCTCCCAAAGTAAGAATTGTACACACACACACACACACACACACACACACACACACACACACTCAATGGAATATTATTCAGCCATAAAAGGAAGAAAATCCTACCATTTGCAACTACACAAGTGGACCTTGAAGGAATTATGCTAACTGAGATAAGTCAGACAGAGAAAGGCAAATATGGTATAAACTCCCAGAAACAGAGTCTAGAGCAGTGGTTGACAGGGGCTGTGGGGTGAGGGAAATGAGATGTTTGCCAAAGGATGCAAACATCTAATTGTAAGATATGTAAGTTCTGGGAAAAAAACAAATATTACACAAATAGTAAATAATAAAATTAAACATGGCCACTGCATCACTTATTCCTCTCTATCTTTATCATACCTTTTATACCTCTTTGTCTTTTCTCATCACAGGAAAAGAAGAGAAACAAAGAAGAACCAGAAAGAAGAGAAGAGGGGGTGGGGGTCATCAGAGAGGCAAAATGTGGAGAGAATCAAGAGGGCTCAGATAGTACAGGCAGAAAAGCAAGGCTAGTAACTGCAATTATGAATAAAATGCTGAGACGGTACTATGTATTTAGAATTTTAATGGATATTTTTTCCCTTTATGTAAGAGGAAGGAGGAGGGATTGGGAAGGTGAATAGGAAGATCATATGAAACAATTCCTTCCCCCACTGCATTATTTTCCCTTAGGTTGATTTTGATTGTCTTGCCACCAGAACAGGTGTCACAGATGTTTAAACCTTTGAGTTGGTGGTATGTCCCCAATCTCATATTTTTGTGATTATTTTTAACTTTTTTCTTATGACTTAAGTGCATCTAGACTGAAGGATGAATGCAGACAGCAGAAGGAAGCATAAACAGAAAAAGGAAGCATTTATTTTCTTATAGAAGAGAATATGCTTAAAACTTGCCCATAAACAGAGGAGACAACGGTGTTGTGCTTCAATTCACAACCCCCCCCCCCCCCGCCCCCTACCTCTCTCTTGTACATGTCAGGGTTAGTCTAGCTGCTGCTCTGAGCATTTTGCTCTGTTCATCACCTAGCTCCAGTCTCTAATTGTGGTCAGATAACTGTTTATCACCTCTTATCCCCATCTGGAAAAGTTTATACACTGATAGTCTTGTAAGTTGAAACAGGTCACTGATTTTTAATAAAGTTAGGGATCTTTTCATTTTCTGCTTTTCATGACTAAAAGATGTTCATTGAGAGTCACAGAGACCCCCACTTAAGTAATTTATATCAAAGGCATTCAATATCATGACAGAATCCAGGATGTGCCGGGAGACTGGCAGGTGGGAAAGGAAAGACAGAGAGGAGTAGTTGGCAGGACACGTGTGTATCATCTTCTCAGTTTAGAAGCACATATGGTGCTTCATAATGCTCTGCTAAATTGCTATATCATTTTAGTCTACATCCTATTAAAAATAAACTCTATTAAGAAGATTTCAGAAAAGTCATAAATCCCATACTGTAATTCACTGAATTTTTTTAGGAGTGTTTTGACTTTAATATAGACTGACCCTGAAAGATAAAGTGAGACATCTACTTTTTTAATGAAAACATAAACTATCACTGAAAGATGCTTACTCTTTTTAAAAATTACTAATTAAAAATTACAAATTACATGTCTTTGCTTTTTTAGTGTTTATTTTTTATGTCAGAGAGAGAGAGAGAGAGAGGGAGAGAGAGAGAGAGAGAGAGAGAGAGAGAGAGAAAACGTGTGGGGAAGGGGCAGACAGAGCAGGGGATAGAGGATCCAAAGCAGGCTCTGTGCTGATGTGGGGTTGGAATCCAGGAACCACAAGATCATGACCTGAGCCAAAGTCTGACGCTTAACTGACTGAGCCACCCAGGCACTCCTACGTGTCTTTGATTCAAGTAAAATTTTCATGTTGTGTACAAAAGAAAACAAAACAAAATATAACAAATATCCCCCACCCTCCCACCCTCCACCCCAGCCACTCCATCATCCACAATGAAGGCATTCCCTCTTCTTTTTGTCTCTTGATGTATAAAAGTGTAAGTCTTAATTTTAAATCCTGAGGATGAATACCCCAAAGAAAGTCCCTGACCTTTGGAATCTTGTAATCTGATTTATATGGTGAGATTCAGCTATAAGAACAAGTTGTAGTGGCTCACTACAATGTTTACTGATACATTAGAAACTAATCTTACAGTTAGATTAGTGTGCCACTGGAATTAGTCATACCAATCTGTAAGTTCTATTTAATTTTCTGGACAATATTTGGAAAATGTAAATAAATTAAAGGGAACTAGACTTTATTTTCTATAATCTTACCAATATTTTAATATCTGCACTACTTATACTCTCAATATTTTGTATGCAGTTTAATATGATTGAGTGGTCTTCAATATTCATAATTGTGATTGAGTGGTCACAATATTCTTGTCAAGGTAAGAGGGCTACCCTGTCTTCTGATGGCTATCCTCCCTAATGCCCACTGCCTCCTGCAATTTTTAACTTAAGGGAAATAGAGTGGCTGCCTTGAACAGACTCCCTCAGAGCACACTCACAAAACCAGATTCCCACAAAGGCTAAAGGAAAAAAGAGATATGGAAGCAATGCACATCGGTGATAATTCTCACAAATCTACTCACCCTCTGATGTCCTTTATCATTGCCCTGTAAGTTCTGGCTTTTAAATCTGGAGACATATGCTTATTTTCATTAACATGATTTCCCCTAAAAGATAAATATATGACTTTGGCAGAGAATTCAAAACAAATGTGAAAATTGAAAAACATCCAAACTATTATCTTGACAATTGGCTTTTATACACTAGTTAGACATCTTCAAGAACCAAAGATTTATCATCCATTGACGTAAATCCATGGTGTGGAAATTCTAAAGATATGCCATGGAACCAAGAGATTTCTATTCCCAAAATAGGTATTAGTGTTTTATTGCTCAATAGAATGACAGAATATGCTATATAGGATAAAAATGAGATTCATAAAAATCTTATATACTAAAAAGTCACATAACAAAATAATCAAGACAATACTTAGAATATGATAGAATTATATGTAACTTAGTTCATTCTGTTTGAGCAATATGATAGAATAAAACTCTGACAAATCAAATACTGCAGTTAACAGATAGTAACAATGCATATATTATCTTAGTCTTTTAATGAGGTCATCACTATAAGCAAACAAGTTGCAAAATTTGAAAAAACTGGCAAACAATAAATCAACTATATTTAGTCTTTCTTTTCTGACACCAAAGTTTTGTCAGGGTTATTATTTGGACTATAAATTCATTCCATCCAGCAACTAACTAGCATGGCCCTCAGCAAATATTTAGTAAAGAAATATGTGGAAGCACAGGCTACTATGATTCCACTTGAGAGTACATGGCAAACATTACATAATATACGTAGCATTTACACTGACCTCACAAAAAGTTTAATTCATACAAAATATTAGATATTTTCATACATTTCCAATCATTTTTTTACCCCTAATTTACTTGGTAAATCTACTTGGTTCAGAAACTTTGGCATTTTGTTTAGTGTTTACACACATACATACATCTGTCAAATAAAAGAGAAAAAAGAATCTATTTTTTGATTAAATCAAGCATAGTTTAAAAAAATTACAGAATATATGTTAACATATTTTGAAATATTTAAGGTTGGGTTTTTAAGCTACACACTTTTGCTGAAATTACATAGGTTTAGATGTTATAAAATGGTAAACTAATTTTAAAAGGCATGTCTGATTTTAAAATAATCTAATAAAGGCAATATGTTTTATAATTGCATAAAATTATTAAACTGAGTTAAGATATTTTCAGCAAATGTTTCTAAATTCCTGACATAAAACTCTCAAACTGACTTTAATTTTTTTGTGTTTTGGACTTGTAATTGATAGGTTTATTAGTTAGAAAAGGAATTTTGATATCCAGGCATAGCCTTAAGCCAACCATTTCCTGCTCTAGTCATGTTGAGCTTCATTTCCAATTGTTAATTTGGGATTCTAAAACTCAATTAATATTTTCTTTTCTAACATGTGAAGGTAATTAAATCAGAAGCAGATTTGCCTATAAATATTCATGACTAATTAACAAAATACTGAAATTTTCTTCTATGTTCATTGCATTAATACTCCATTATCAGTTAAATTAATTAAATATGTACAAATGTAGATCTAATGGTGAGCCTGGAATGGTTTTAAAAAGAACTTAGATGTGTAATAGCTTTTTATAAACATTCAACGTTCAACTAGATGTTAAACCACACAAGAGCAGTCTAGGTTGGTAGGATAGCTTTTCTTATCCTCCTTCCATAGTACAATGATAGTTCCCACTTATCTTCCAAGGACCCTGCTGACTAAGTTACATGTATTATCTCTCTGAAACTTCATGACAACCTAGTGAATGAAGTAAGTTCTATGATTAGTGATAATTTATAGCTGAGAAATCTAGAAATATTAAGTAGTTTCCCCAAGCTCACTGAAGTGGCAAGTCATGAGGCTGAAAATAGATCCAGACTTATGTTTACCTCTTTTGTCTTCTTATGTTCAGATGAAGAAACTGAAATACAGAGTTAGTGTTTAGATCACTAGCAAGGAGCAGGGCCAGCTAAATCCAGTCACTGTGAAAAGAAATCTAGCACTCGTTCTACTCTACCACCAAGGTCTGCCAAATTCTTATAGTCTCTATGAAACTAATTTGTCCATTTAAATCATGTGAGGTTAGCAATGGCTTTCAGTAGGTCTAGATTAGAAGTTATATATATTTTGAACTGTATTTATCTTCTTAGAAATACATCTTCTTTCTGTGATTTCCAGGATTATAGTCAATTGGCTTTCTTTCTTTGTTTCCTGTCTCCCTTCCTTCTTTTTATCAAGTAGATGATTGCTAATATTATATCAGGGGTTTTGGGTAATGGTAATAAGGAAAACAGTTGAGTTTTTTTGCACGGACTAAGCATAAATATGTAATAAGATGATGAATATTCAGTATTTTATGGAGATTATGGGAGGAAACATGTCCTGTGCATATATATTAACATATTCATAGTACTGCAAGTATGTACTCATATTTTTTGTTAATGTGAATTAAGACCAACATAAATATATGTGCACATTCATTGTATGTATCGAAATTACTTAAGTGGATGAAGAATCTTATACTTTGACAAAATCTGTGTACTTGTGAAAAAATGTAAAACTGTGCAAGATCACATTTCATTATTTTTGAATATGAAGAATATTACCTTTAATTTTTAAATATACTTTAAAAATTATTTATTGTTTAATTTACATCCAAGTTAGTTAGCATATGGTGCAACAATGATTTCAGGAGTAGATTCCTTAATTCCCCTTACCCACTTAGCCCATCCCTCCCCTCATAACTCCTCCAGCAACACTCTGTTTGCTCTCTATATTTAGTCTTTTATGTTTTGCCTCCTCCCTGTTTTTATATTATTTTTGCTTCCCTTCCCTTGTGTTCATCTTTTCTGTATCTTAAATTCCTCATATGAGTAAGTCATATGATATTTGTCTTTCTCTGACTGACTAATTTCACTTAGCATGATACCCTCCAGTTCCATCCATGTAGTTACAAATGGCAAGATTTCATTCTTTTTGATTGCCAAGTAGTACTCCATTGTATACATATGCCACATCTTCCTTATCCACTCATCTGTCGAAGGACATTGGGCTCTTTCCATACTTTGGCTATTGTCGATAGTGCTGCTATAAACATTGGGGTACATGTGCCCCTTTGAAACAGCACACCTCTATCCCTTGGATAAATGCCTAGAAGTGCAATTGCTGGATCGTAAGGTAGTTCTATTTTTAATATTTTTTTATGTTTATTTATTTTTGAGAGAGACAGAGAGAGAGACAGAGCATGAGTGGGGGGAGAACAGAGAGAGAGAGAGGGAGACACAGAATCCTAAACAGGCTCCAGGCTCTGAGCTGTCAGCACAGAGCCCGACGCAGGGCTTGAACTCACAAACTGTGAGATCATGACCTGAGCCTAAGCCAGACGCTCAACCGACTGAGCCACCCAGGTGCCCCTCTATTTTTAATTTTTTGAGGAACCTCCATACTGTTTTTCAGAGTGGCTGCACCAGTTTGCATTCCTACCAACAGTGCAAAAGAGATCCTCTTTCTCCACATCCTCATCAACATCCATTGTTGCCTGAGTTGTTAATGTTAGCCATTCTGACAGGTGTGAGGTGGTATCTCATTGTGGTTTTGATCTGTGTTTCCCTGATGATGAGTGATGTTGAGCATTTTTTTCAGGTGTCTGTTAGCCATCTGGATATCTTTGGAAAAGTGTCTATTCATGTCTTTTGCCCATTTCTTCACTGGATTATTTCTTTTTTGGATGTTGAGTTTGATAAGTTCTTTATAGATTTTGGACACTAACCCTTTATCTGATATGTCATTTGCAAATATCTTCTCCCATTCGTCAGTTGCCTTTTATTTTTGCTGATTGTTTCCTTTGCGCTGCAGGATAACATCCCAATAGTTCATTTTTGCTTTTGTTTCCCTTGCCTCTGGAGACATGTCAAGTAAGAAGTTGCTGTGGCCAAGGTCAAAGAGGTTTTTGCCTGCTTTCTCCTCAAGGATTTTGATGGCTTCCTGTCTTACATTTAGGTCTTTCATCCATTTTGAGTTTATTTATGTGTATGGTGTAAGAAAGTGGTCCAGGTTCATTCTTCTGCATGTCACTGTCCAATTTTCCCAGCACCACTTGCTGAAGAGGTTGTTTTTATTCCACTGGATATTCTTTCCTGCTTTGTCAAAAATTAGTTGGCCATATGTTTGTGGGTCCATTTCTGGGTTCTCTATTCTGTTCCATTGATCTGAGTGTCTGTTGATACTGTCTTGATGATTACAGCTTTGTAATATGTCTTGAAGTTTGGGATTGTGAGGCCTCCAGCTTTGGTTTTCTTTTTCAAGATTGCTTTGGCTATTTGGGGTCTTTCCTGGTTCCACACAAATTTTAGGATTGTTAGTTCTAGCTCTGTGAAGAACGCTGGTGTTATTTTGATAGGTATTGCATTGAAAACGTAGATTGCTTTGGGTAGTATTGATATTTTAACAATGTTTTTTCTTCCAATCCAGGAGCATGGAATATTTTTCCTTCTTTTGTGTCATCTTCAATTTCTTTCATAAGCTTTCTATAGTTTTTAGTGCATAGATTTCTCACCTCTGGTTATGTTTATTCCTGGGTATTTTATGGCTTTTGGTGCAATTGTAAATGGGATTGATTGCTTGATTTCTCTTTCTGTTGCTTCATTATTGGTGTATGGAATGCAACCAATTTCTGTGTATTGATTTTATATCTTGCGACTTCGCTGAATTCATGGATCAGTTATAGCAGTTTTTTTTTGTGGAATCTTCTGGGTTTTCGATATAGAGTATCATGTCATCTGCAAAGAGTGAAAGTTTGACTCCCTCCTGGCCGATTTTATTCCTTTGTGTTGTCTTAAAACTTCCAACACTATGTTGAATAACAGTGGCAAGAATGGACATCCCTGTTGTGTTCCTGACCTTAGGGGGAAGGCTCTAAATTTTCTAAGTGGGTCTTTCATATATGGCTTTTATGATCCTGAAGTATGATCCTTCTATACTTACTTTCTTGAGGGTTTTTATCAAGAAAGGATGCTGTATTTTGTCAAATGCTTTCTCTGCATCTATTGAGAGGATCATGTGGTTCTTGTCCTTTCTTTTATTTATTTATTTTTCTTAATTTTTATTATTATTATTTTTTAACGTTTATTTTATTTTTGGGACAGAGAGAGACAGAGCATGAACGGGGGAGGGGCAGAGAGAGAGGGAGACACAGAGTCAGAAGCAGGCCCCAGGCTCTGAGCCATCAGCCCAGAGCCTGACGCGGGGCTCGAACTCACAGACTGCGAGATCGTGACCTGAGCTGAAGTCGGAGGCTTAACTGACTGAGCCACCCAGGCACCCCTCCTTTCTTTTATTGATGTCATGTATCACATTGATAGTTTTGTGGATATTGAACCAGCCCTGCATCTCAGGTATAAATCCCACTTAGTCATGGTGAATAATTCTTTTAATGTATTGTTGGATCTGGTTGGCTAGTGTCTTGTTCAGGATTTTTGCATCCATGTTCATCAGAGAAATTGGTCTACAGTTCTCCTTTTTAGTGGGGTCTTTGTCTGGTTTTGGAATCAAGGTAATGATGGCTTCATAGAAAGAGTTTGGAAGTTTTCCTTCCATTTCTATTTTTTGGAACAGCTTCAAGAGAATAGGTGTTAACTCTTTAAATGTTTGGTAGAATTCCCCTGGACAGCCATCTGGCCCTGGACTCTTGTTTGTTGGGAGATTTTTTATTACTAATTTGATTTCTTTAGTGGTTATGGATCTGCTCAAATTTTCTATTTCTTCCTGTTTCAGTTTTGGAAGTTTATATGTTTCTAGGAATTTTTCCATTTCTTCCAGATTGCCCACTTTACTGGCGTATAATTGCTCATAATATTCTCTTATTGTTTGTATTTCTGCAGTGTTGGTTGTGATCTCTCCTCTTTCATTCTTGATTTCATTTATTTGGGTCCTTTCTTTTTTCTTTTTGATCAAACTGACTAGGGGTTATCAATTTTGTTAATTCTTTCAAAGAACCAGCTCCTGGTTCATTATCTGTTCTATTTTTTTTTTTGTTTGTTTTGTTTTTGTTTTTGTTTTTTGTTTTTTTCAGTTTCGATAGCATTGATTTCTGCTCTAATCTTTATTATTTCCTGTCTTCTGTTGGTTTGGGGTTTTATTTGCTGTTCTTTTTCCAGCTTTTTGAGGTGTAAAGCTAGGTTGTGTATCTGAGAACTTTCTTCCTTCTTTAGGAAAGCTTGGATTGCTATATGCTCTCCTCTTAGGATCGCCTTTGCTGCATTCCAGAGGTTTTGGGCTGTGGTGTTATCGTTTTCATTGGTTTCCATGTACTTTTTAATTTCCTCTTTACTTTCTTGGTTAACCCATTCATTCTTTGGTAGGATGTTCTTTAGTTTCCAAGTATTTGTTAGCTTTCCAAATTTTTTCTTATGGTTGAATTTGAGTTTTATAGCATTGTGGTCTGAAAATATGTGTGGTATGATCTTGATCTTTTTGTCCTTGTTGAGGGCTGATTTGTGACCCTCAAACATTCTGGAAAATGTTCCACGTGCACTTGAGAAGAATGTGTATTCTTCTGCTTTAGGATGAAATGTTTTCAACATATCTGTTATGACTGTCCGGTCCATTGTGTCATTCACCATTGTTTCCTTGTAGATTTTCTGTTTAGATGATCTGTCCACTGTCATAAGTGGGGTGTTGAAGTCCCCTCCTATTATGGTGTTATTATCAATGAGTTTCATTATGTTTGTGATTAATTGATTTATATATTTGGGTGCTCCACATTTGGAGCATAAGTGTTTGCAATTGTTATGTCTTCTGGGGCGCCTGGGTGGCTCAGTCGGTTAAGTGGCCAACTTCGGCTCAGGTCATGATCTCGCAGTCCCTGAGTTCGAGACCCGCGTCGGGCTCTGTGCTGACAGCTCAGAGCCTGGAGCCTGTTTCAGATTCTGTGTCTCCCTCTCTCTGACCCTCCCCCGTTCATGCTCTGTCTCTCTCTGTCCCAAAAGTAAATAACGTTAAAAAAAATTAAAAAAAGTTGTTATGTCTTCTTGGTGGATAGACCCCTTAATTATAATATAATGTCTTTCTTCATTGTTACAGTCTTTATCTTAAAATCTAGATCATCTGATATAAGTATGGCTATTCTAGCTTTCTTTTGGTGACCATTAGCATGATAGATGATTCTCCATTCCCCCATTTTCAATCTGAAGGTGTCTTTAAGTCTAAAATGTGTCTCTTGTAAACAGCATATAGATAGATCTTGTTTCCTTATCCATTCTGTTACCCTATGTCTTTCAACTGCAGTCTTTAGACCATTGATGTTTAGAATGAATACTTAAAGATATGAATTCATTGCCATTATGTCGCCTATAGAGTTGGAGATTCTGGTAGTGTTCTCTGGTCCTTTCTAGTCTTTATTGCTTTTGGTATTTTTGAGTATTTTTTTTCATCTTTTCTCCCCTCAGAGAGTCCCCCTTAAAATTTCTTACAGGGCTGGTTTAGTGGTCACGAACACCTTTAATTTTTGTTTGTCTGGGAAACTTTTTATCTCTCCTTTTATTTTCAATGACAGCCTTGCTGGATAAAGAATTCTTGGCTGCAAAATTTTCCCATTCAGCACGTTGACTATATCCTGCCGCTCCCTTCTGGCCTGTCAAATTTCTGTGGATAGGTCTGCTGTGAACCTGATCTATCTTCCCTTATAGGTTAAGAACTTTTTTTCCCCTTCCTGCTTTCATGATTCTTTCCTTGCCTGAGTATTTTGCAAATTTGACTATGATATGCCTTGTTGATGGTTGATTTTTGTTGAATCTAATGGGAGTCCTCTGTGCTTCCTGGATTTTGATGTCTGTGTCTTTCCCCAGGTTAGGAAAATTTCCCCCTATGATTTGCTCACATAGATTTGTTCCCCCTTTTCTCTCTACTCATTTTCTGGGACCCCTATGATTCTGATATTATTCCTTTTTAATGAGTCACTGATTTCTCTAATTCTTAAATCATGCTCTTTTGCCTTAGTTTCCCTCTTTTTTTCTGCTTCATTATTCTCCATAAGTTTGTCCTCTTTATTACTGTCCTCTTTATTATTTGCTGCTCTGCCTTTCTGCTGAGGCATCCATTTGAGATTGCAGCTCATTTATAGCATTTTTTTATTTCACTCTGACTAGTTTTTACTTCTTTTATCTCCACAGAAAGGGAATCTAATCTATTTTCAACCCCAGCTAGTATTCTTATTATTGTGATTCTAAATTCTGGTTCAGACATCTTGCTTGTAATTGTGTTGATTAAATCCCTGGCTGTCATTTCTTTCTGTTCTTTCTTTTGGGGTGAATTCCTTCATTTTGTCATTTTGAAGGAAGGAAAGGAATTAATAAAGGAAAAAACCCTTAAAGTTAAAAAATTAAAAATAACACAACAAAATCAAATAAAGGATGCTAGATCCTAGGTGTGTTTTGGTCTGGTTGTTGAAAGAATCTTAAAGATTAGAGAAAAAAAGAGAAAGATAAGAAAAGAGAAAAAAGGAAAAGAAAAGAAGGGAAAAAAGGAAAAAAGAAAAAGTGAAAATTTGGAAAAATGAATATAATAAAATAGAATAAAATGAAATGATGAAAGTAGAATATAAAAACTTCACAAATAAGTTAAAAATATAGTAGAAAAATTAAAGAAAAATCGTTAATAAAAATGGAAAATAAAATAATTTTTTTCTTTCTGTATTCAAGAATAAGAAAAGAAAAATATTGAATAAAAGGACCAATGAACAGAATGAAGTATGGTTGAAATTACATCTGGTTTCCATAGAAGTCAAGCTATGAAGCACTTAATAGTCCGTAAACCTCAGCAGGCAGAGAGACGTGTGTTTGCAAGAGCGCTGTTGGCCCAGTTGGATGGGGCTTATTGTAAAGGCTCCGTTCTCCATTTGATGGTGCTGCTTAGCTTACTCGGGTGGATTGCTGTGGCACATGTAAGCGTGTATGCGCATAAGCAGGAGGGATGAAAATGGCATTACCCAGCTACCCAGTCTAGTTTCAGAACTCTGCGTTCTCTGTGACTGGCAATCAAGTACCCCTCCTCTGTCTCCGGCTTCCAACCACTCCCCAGTTCTACACTGTCTGTGACCAAGCCGACAGGCTGCCAGGCGCCACTTCCCTCCTGAGTTACATCTCAGATGCGGCTGTTTCCCAACCCCTCATTTATGAGGGACTGAGGCTTTGACCCATCAGACCTTCTGGGGAAGTGTCTCGCTGAGCAATGACTGGGTGCCAGCCCGCCCCCAGGAATGTTCACGAGACTGTGCTGCTGCCGATGCTCAGAGACTGCAGCTGGGTGCCAGCCCGCCCCAGAAAATGTTCACACTATCTTGTAGCAGCAGTGTTTCAGGGATTATGGTAAATCACAATACACATCTGGCACCAGGCTTCACCCTTAACTTCCTGTTACAACACCAGCGAACGTGGCTGTTCTCCGAGGTCTGCTGGCACCTTTGCCCGTGGGGAGGCCACACAGCCTCTACCAGATGTCTTTCCAGGAGGGGAACTGCCACCCCCTGTGTGGCATGCGGATCCCTCAGACCTTGCTCTGTGCTTCCGGGGATTTGCCCTTCCCACCAGAGCATCACCAGGTATTGAGCTGCGGAGTTTCAGACTCTGCCCTCCCGCTGTTTATAGAGTCTTAGTGGAATTTAAAACCTCTCCTTTTCCCTTTCTCCCTTTTTTGTTCAGTCTCTGCTGCTGTTTCCACTTTTCCACTTTCTTTCCAGCTGCCTTTGGTGGGGGTGCTTTTTCCCATACTCTCCCACCCCCACCCCCGTTTCTGTCCTCTGCAAGCAGTAACAGCTTCCTGGCTTCTGTGGCTTCTCTCTCCCCCAGTTCACTTCTCTGCGCCACGTACCTGCTGAGTTCTCTGGTTCAGGTTGTGCAGATTGTTGTGTTAATCCTCAAATCAGTTTTCTACGCGTGCAAGAGGGTTTAGTGTTGATCTGGCTGCATTTCAGGGATGAGAGACACAAAAAAACCCTTCCATACTGTTCCGCCATCTTGGCCCCTCCCCCTAAATATACTTTTTTAAATTTTAAAAATATAGAGACTCTTTTTAAAAGTAATTATTTATTATCCATCGGTGTGGCCAATCTGATAATTTGGCAAGGTTTTGAAGTAAGAGAAATTATTCCTTTGCAAAATAACCTTCCTTTTCTGAATTCCTCATCTCCTTCATGTACTAAAGCCCTTGTGCCCTCTTGTGACTCGCTGGCTTTTTAAGAAATGATTTGATGTCAGTAATTTATATTTTTGTGGAACTTTAGGTCAATGTCTTACTTCTCCAAGAGTTATTTGCATGTTAGTATTTTAAAGTAATGCTACAGTAAAAAGTTTTCTTCTCAATATAATTTTAGAGATTCTCTAGAATGTGAGGTGACATATTTGGAGGCAGGGAAATGACTTCTTGAACATAGCTGAGGGACCTTGTTTTCTACATCTACATAAAACTGATGATGAAAACAGCAAATCATTTGATAGGTGTTTTCACATGTGTTTATTAAAATTACATTTCATTGTCACTAAATGTCCATTGTATTGAAACATAGTTAGGCTATCAATGCTACACTATATGATAAACGTGGTACTACTTAGTCTATAATGTGTTCAATAGTGGGTTACTTTTAGTAGCAAAATGAAGACTATTAGCATGAGCAATGATGTATGAAAAAAGAATTAGGGCTTTTTCTAGGTAACAATGAATCACATATTCTCATAGATAGCTTTTTAAGTTAAGGTGGAAAAATTATTTGTTTTTATTTTATTGCTTTGCAAGATATCAAAATTATGCTAAAAAATGTTCCTTTTGGGATAGAAACTCTCAGAACTTTGGTATGAAATTCTTAGAGTGCCTTCCTAAGGTCGCTGTCTGTTCTGGTGACTTAAAAGTAATGCAAGCCTACTGTTTGGTTTAGCAGTTTGTGGGAGGACAGAGAAAATCTTGAAAACTCTCAAATATTTGTGATAGTTCTGGAGGCTCTTATGCTTCTAATCTGTTGTGAGATGTATTTTTGATCCAGACAACTCAGTAATTTACCAGGAGTAAAACAGACCACTTTGGTGGGACTTACCTTTGTTCAGTGATCTTGCTAATGAGATCCTATAAAAATGGTGTGGATACTCTGGCCATTCCTACTACTGTAGATTGATTTCAACATTATCTTATGTATAGGACTGAAACAGAGATGAGTGGAAACATGAATGTTAGGTCTAGCCATAACTTATTGCTATTACAGTCTTAAATCTTAGCTTATATAATGTTTGATTTTACTGAATTACTTTTTACCACTTAAAAGTAGTTTTATAAAATCCAATCCCACATAAATTTGATTCAACCAACTTTAAAATTTTTTTTTAACGTTTATTTATTTTTGAGACAGAGAGACAGAGCATGAATGGGGGAGGGTCAGAGAGAGGGAGACACAGAATCTGAAACAGGCTCCATGCTCTGAGCTGTGAGCACAGAGCCCGACGCGGGGCTCGAACTCACGGACTGCGAGATCGTGACCTGAGCCGAAGTCGGCCGCTTAACCGACTGAGCCACCCAGACGCCCCTGATTCAACCAACTTTAACAAACATTATACACCATAGTAGAGGACTATTAGATCTAAAATACTGTCAGAGAATATTTAGATTGCAAAATCTCGATTCACATTTATTGAAATTTTTCTCTTTTCTGGATAACTATTATATTAATTTTGAATTAAAAGCAAAACACCTGGAAGGAGCCAAATATCTGAAGCTATTTGCTTATATTGCATGAAGCAAATAGGAATATAGATGGAGTTTAGTTGGAAAAGAAGTAAAACAATATTGGGGAAGAAAAAAATAAAATTGAAAATTCCCCAAATTAACCATTCGTGAAGAACAAACTGCATGCCAATATCTTTTCACACATTGTATCTCTTATTCTCCACAATATCTATGGAAGATATGGTTGTTCATGCATTTATTTAACAAACATTGGAGGAGCATTTATTTTATTCCAAGCACTATTCTAGATACTGTGGATGTATCGATAAGCAAGAGAGACATGGTCCCCTGTTTCATGGGGCTTGCCTTTGAGACACAACACCATATACAGCAACACATGAGACAGCAACACACCATATACAGATAAGAACAGGATGACATGATTGGAAGTGTCACTTGAATTAGACTGGTATTTTGGGTTGGGTGGGCATATCAAGGATCCTGGCAGCTGCACACATTGAAGATATGAAGAGAAGGTGATGGAGGAGGGGATAAGAATCTCAAAGGTCCTGACCAAGAAAGACCTCTGTAAGCTTAAGGAATAGAAAAAAAATGTCAGTGTGGCAGGAGAAAAATCAGTGAGAGAGAACATCAGGGGAAAAAGTAATCCAGAAAGGTGCTTTGAATACATAAATCAGAGCCCATGACTCTCATTCAAAATCATCTAAGAATTTCTCAATACATGTAGAATAAAATCCCAAACTTTTCAGGGGCTGAGGTATTTTCTGCACAGATATGACTCCTGCCATCTATCCATCCATATGTCTTCTAGTTTTCTTCCCACCAGCAACTCACATTCTTGCTGACTGGCCAGTATGATGCCAAGCATCTCCAGCCTCAGGGTACAGTTATTTGTTGTTCCAAATTCTCTCTTTGTAGATATGTGCATAGCTTCTCCAATTTTTTTCATTCATTTTATATTCATTCTCTGCTCAAATGTTCCAATCTTAGAGAATCCTTCCCTGAATATCATTGTAACATCTCATCTCCTCCTATTCCTTTCTTTTCCTTTACTTTGTTTTTCCCAGTTGCTATGGCTGCATAAAAAATTACACCAACACTTAGTTACCTAATGGGGTGCCTTAGTGGCTCAGTTGGTTAAGTGTCTGACTCTTGATTTTGGCTCAGGTCATGATCTCATGGTTCATGAGATTGTGCCCCGTGTCAGGCTCTGCACTGGCAGCATGTGGCCTGCTTGGGATTCTCTCTCTCCTTCTCTCTCTGCCCCTCCCCAACTCACTTGTCTTTTTTTGTTTGTTCATTTGTTTGTTTGTTTTAAACCAAACTTAGTTGCTTAAAACAACAAGAATAATTTATTATCTCTCATTGTTTCTGTGGGTTAGGAATTAAAGAGTGGTTCAGCTGGGCATTTCTGGCTTAGGGTCCTTTATGAAGCTGCTGTTAGACATTTGGCTGGACTAGGAGTCATTTCAGCCTCCATTCATATGTCTGGTACCCGGTCTGAGAAGACTCCAAGAGCTGGGGACTAGAACAGCTGGGGCTCCTCAATCACCTTTCTCTTTCTCTATAGGGTCTCTCAGCATGCTGGCTTCAGGGTAGTAAGAATTCTTCCATGTGGTTCAAGGATCCAAAGGCAAATGTCTTAAGAGAGACAGAGCCAGACAGAAGCCATATCACTATTTTGATTGTCTTGGAAAGGCAGGGGATGTTATTTCTGCTGCATTTTACTGGGGTTGGGGCAGTTACAAAGGTTTATCCAGCTTCAAGGGAGAAGGTGGGGGTATAGGCTTTGCCTCTTGAAGAGAAGTGTTGATATAACATTATAAGAACATGTGGGATGGTATATATATAAACATATGTAGACTATATATGTATATAAGTATACACATTCTCCAATGTTTGGAAAATCAAATTTGTCTCATTGCTTTATTCTTCCTCCAAAGCAGTTTCCAGTCTGATTATTGCCTGTCTCCCTCACTAGAATACAAATCCTATAAAGGCAGGACTCTGGTCTGTCTTTGCTGCTGATCAATCTTTACTATCTGAATCAATGATTAGCATAGAGTAGGCACTCAACATTTTCCATTGTTGAATGAATAAACATCTCCCGAATCAATTATCTATGAAGCAACACAAGTATTATAAAAACCAGCATTTTAGAGATGGAAGAAAATTTTATAATATTCTATAAATTTTCCCAGAAATGTAATAAGACAATAGAACATACTACAATTATATTTTTTATGGCAATTAGTGAATTTATTTTATTTTATTTTTTTTCAATATATGAAGTTTATTGTCAAATTGGTTTCCATACAACACCCAGCATACTACAATTATCTTAAAAGGGATTTGGTTTTCACAGTGTGTGCCTAAATAGAAAAAGAAAAAAAATTCTATAATATGTTGGAAAAATTATGACTCTTTTCATGACATTATATTTACTAAGTTCTCAGTGGTATAAATTGCAACAGATGAGGAGTGGCAAGTTTAGGCCACTTGTGCACAGATTATAACTTTGCAAATAGCATGTTAATCTTCTAGTCACAACAACACAAATGCAGTCATTTAGCTCATAATGATATCAATGAAGATGAACTGTATGGTACAGGGACCCTTACTCTCTGTTTTTGACTTCTCACTTTACCTTTTTCAATGGACCTAAATTTCTGCTTCTTTTAAGGTGGATTGTTGACATACAGAAGGAAATTATTGCTTGGATCTTTACTGCATCCAAGAAACATTAATTTGAAACTCATTCTCTGTAACACTAAATGTAGTGGTTTGTGACAGAAACATGGGAATTGGCCTTAAAATTGTCCTCTTAATAACAAGCCTCAAGGACATAAGAATCATTTCACCAGTGGGAAAAATAGGTGATTTTTCATGTGATTTGAAAACAACCTAAATGCTCACAAAGAAGAGTTGAGAAATTAATTATATATCAGCGGTTAATGTACAAGCATTTAAAAAGATGCTGCAAAATTCAGGGCAAAAAATAATTTTTTCATAGCTGACAGGAATACTTAACTAAAACTCCAAGATAATTAACTAAAAAATTAGAACTAATATAAATGTCAACAAATTATTTGGATAGATTATAAAAATATCAATCAATTTTGTACAAATAGCAATGTTTAGAAGACCCAATGGTAAAATAAGGAAGCATAATACCTACCAGCAAAATATAAAACACTTAGGATCAGTGATAAGATATGAAAGAGGGACTAAATTGAGAGACAATGCGGTGAAGAATTTAAGGAGCATGGCCCAAACCAGCTCTTGTGACATCTTGGCAAGCCAGCAGAATGGGTCTGCAAATTCTAAGTGACAAAGTTGTCACTGGTGACAAAAGTACAGAAAACTGTGACTTCTGTTTTCACCACTAGAACTTACCAGAAGTTCATCTGTTCTTCGGCTGTCACAGAAAGAAAATATGTCACCCAAGAACGGGGCTAAAGCTGTGAAGGTGACTTTTCTGTCACCTTTGTGGGATCCACCAAGGCACAGTATTTTAAGTCCCAGCATGAACAGCAAACTTGAGACTCGTTTTACTCTGGAGGACACCATTGGGTTAGAAAACTCCCCCCAAATCTGGATCCAGAAAGAGAACCAATAGTTCGCTAAAGAAGTGGACACCAAAATGACCAACGGAATTCTCCAGAAACAGTGGCTGAAACCAGCTTTGTAGAGACGTGTTTCAGTGGGCCGCCTTGGCTTCCTTGGCTTGCCTTGATTCCTCAAGCTCTCCCCACAGATCCCAGGAAGGCTTGAAAACCAAAAGGGCACCTCCAGGAAGAATGTCTGGTTCTTATTCCTTAGATAAAAGCATTACATTTGCTTCTGAAATCCTAGAAGGCCTCCTGGGATGGTGTCCCAAGACAGGGAGCATCCTCAGAGGCCACAGTAGGAGAATGGCCCCTCACAGACCTCGGGCTGGCCCTGACCTGCCACCTCCTCCCTTCCCCAAGTTGCACCTTTCTGAGGCGCCACATCCTTAGGTCCTCAGAAGTAGAGGCCAATGGCCAAATAACCCCGGAATTTAACTTCTCTGACGATGTTGTCAGGAAAAGGGCACCCCGACCAAGAAAGCTGGGAGACAGAGAGACCTGGCCTCAACTTTTCCTTGAGGAGTCCAGAGGCGAGGCAGGAAAATGCCCCCAGGGAGGCACATGACAGTCCTGTCCCCTCCCTCCCCGAGGATCCTACAACCTAGGCAACCCAAAGTGTAACCCATCTGTGGGTGGTGGGGAGGCTCGGAGCCCAGAGTGACCCTGGAGCAAGTCACTGAGCCCCAGCTCTGTGGTGAGGAAGTCCCCTCCCAGCAACCCTGCTTTCAGACTCAGCAATTGACAACTTCTGGTGACACTGGTGGGAATGCGGAGGGAACTGTGAACTCCTCAGGTGCGTGGGTTCCCACTAACAGTTGGGTGGTGAGCCCACTGCCTCCTCTGCTGACCCAGTGTCCTCGCTCCAAGGCAGGGGCCAGAGCCTGCCTTGGACACGAATGAGGAGTGCTTCAGAGACCCTGTTGACGCTCTAAGCACCTGAGCAGAGGTTGATTATCTGAAGCAGTTTGGGACTTCCTCGTTTAAAGAGTCAGCCTTGAGGAAATAGTCCTTGTACTCGAGTTTTACGCAGGAGGAGGCCCTTGCCTGTGGCCCCTGAAAGCAGGAGTGCGCACATGCACACATACCTTCCTCCTGAAGCCCACCCGAGGCCAAGCTGGTAGAACTTGATTCCTTCGGAGCTCCAGTAAGTCCCTGTGTCCTCGGGCCAGGAGGTTCGTGGTAACCGTGGTGCCCGTCGTGGATGTACTGCAGCACAACCAGAAAGACCTGGACCTGGCAGTGTAAGGATACAAAAGCTGAAGGTGAAGAACAGGTATGAGGAGCTGTACGCAAAGAACCTGGAAATGAGGAAGATCTCCAACGGGTTTGAGGGGATCCTGGACCAGGTGCTGGAGGAGGCTTAGAAATAGAAGTAACTTGCCAGAGCCCAAATTCAGAGGGTTCTGAAAGAAAAAGACCAACCTACTGTAGACTTGGACTACATGGAAAAATCTTTCTCTGTCCTCTTCAAGTGGTTTGAAAAACACAAGGAGGTCATTGAAGGATACCGCATGAATGAAGAATCTGAGAAGTGTATGAGGATTGAAAGGAAAGACCAGAGATACCAAGCACTGAAGGCCCACATAGAAAAGAAATTCAAGCTACCAAACGAGGAGATCATGCAGATCTGGAGCAAAGCCCAAGCCTTGGCCTTGGCCTTCCATGTGAGCTTGAGGAAGGAGCAGATGTGCATCCAGTTGCTAGAGAAGACCACTGAGCGGAAGACTAAAGAAAATGAACTCATCAGAATCTCTGACAACCTCATTTCTAAAATAGAAAAGATCCGAGGTGCAAGTTCTTGACCAAGGTCTGTCTCCATTATGTCTGACTCTCTATTGAAAGATCTCATGTTCTTTCTTGACTCTATAACTTGTTTTTAAACTGGATTGCTTTAAAAAGAAGACTAGTTTCCCTCTAGTCAATGGAGGAGGAAGGGAGGTGGAGGAGAATGAGGATGAGAAGGAGGGAAAGGTGGGGGAAGGAGGAGGGGAAGGTGGAGGAGGAGGAGGATAATTATTTAAGAGTTTAAGGCTTTGGAATTATACAAATCTAGGTTTAAATCCTGACTCTGTCATGTACTAGCTGGTGGGCTTAATCTCTTTGAGCTCACTTTCTCTGTCTATAAATGGTTGCAATAATTGAAATATTAGTGTAAGATTGACAATGTATGCATGGAAAAAAAATAATAGCTATTAAATATAATTTAAAATGCATCAAAATATTATTAGTAAAACTGTGGGACTTACATAATGGACAGATGGAGCAATAAGATAGCACAGATGCTTCAGGGACAAATACTAGGATATATAAAAATATACTATTTGATAAAGGCCACAATACAAATCAATGAGGGCAGAAGAAACATGTCAATAAATGATTCTGAGCTGTGGGTGAAAGCTTTGAAAAATATAGTACATGTGTACTTTTCACCTAAACACAAATAAATTCCATATAATTTAGAGCACTAAATAAACAAAATGAAACTATATCAATTAGAATAAAATCAGACTCAGTAAGTATTTGGATATTGACATGGGGAAAAAAAACCTCCAAGACAAAAGAGCAATAGCAGAACCACAGAGAAGAGATGGACAGATTGACCACATATGAAGTTAGGTCGAGGGGCACCTGGCTGGCTTGGTGGAGCTCGTGATGCTAGATCTTGGGGTTGTGAATTGAACCCTGCATTGGGTGTAGACATTACTTGAAAAAAAAATCTTGAAAAAAATATTAGGTCTGGGGCACCTGAGTGGCTCAGTCAGATAAGCATCTGACTCGGCTCAGGTCATGATCTCATGGTTTGTGAATTCAGGGCCCGCATCAGGCTCTGGAGACTGCTTTGGATTCTGTGTTTCACCCTCTCTCTGCCCCTTCCTCCCTCACACTCTGTCTGTCTCTCTCAAAAATAAATAAACATTAAAAAACATTTTTAAAAAGTTAGGTCTAAATGACAGCAAAAAGGTAATGAAATATTTGCATTATTCATGATAGGCCAAAGGTTAATATAAATATTTAAAGAACATTTATAAACCAATAATAATTATAAACCCTATTACAGAAAAATGAACAAAAGGTGGAACAAGTAATTTATTAAGTAGTACAAAGCCTCCCCTGCCAAATTAATACAAGTAATCTCAATAACAAATTTAAATTAACTTTTTTGTTTATTATATTGGTAAATAATTTTAAAGAAAAATATAGAATATACACGATTTGCTAGTGTGCCCTGAGATTGGAAATTCATGTATTGCAGAAAGAGAACAAATAAGAGTAAACATTAAGGAAATTATACTAGAGTTATAATCCTTGACCCAATGTTTTTCCTATACAGATTCGCTCTTAAGAAATAGAGATGCAGACTATTACTAATGTGCAAAAATATATTTATTAGAGGATTATTTGTAATAAAGGAAAATTGGGAACAAATTAGGGATGGATAAATAATGGTACAATCAAATGATAGTACACTATGTAGTAGTTAGTTAAGCAATTTTGAAGAAAAGTTAGGAGAATGGGAAAATGTCCATAGTAAAATTTTAAAAGGATAAAGGAGTATGCAATTTTATAAACCTGTATATCATACTCTGATTTTTAGTGGTTGTTTCCTATCACGGAACTTTCACTTTTTACTTTGCATTTTCCAGTATTTTGTCAAGTTCTCCATAATAATTATATGTATTTTAGTACTCAGGAAATGGGCAAAATGCTGCTCCTCATATTGTATTAAGTAAGCAAAACCATAAAATGCATATTCAGAAGGTCTCAACTATATAAATAAAAGTATTTATTTTTAAATCATTTTAAAATAAAACAAAAAGCCTGAAAAGAAAGAGTTTTATGTCTATTTGGCAGGCAGTGGACAACCTGAGAAAGTTCATGGGACCATGTGATTAGAGTGGCAGTTAAGATGAATTGCTTCGCAGGGTGCTAATAACTGGTGGGGAAAGGTGATCCGGACCAGGCTGTGGTAGAGGGGACAAGAAGGGGTTAATATTGAGTTACTACAAGGAACAGAACTGAAAATACTTGGAGACTGGGAGTGGGACATGGAGGACAAGTAGGAGCCAAGAGCTTAAAAAAAAAACTCCTGAATTTAAAAAATACATACAATTATTGTAGAAAATTTGAAACAATAAAGAAAAATGCAAATTAAAAAAGTGAAATAAAAATAAAAGTGCCAACCTACAGAAACATGAAAATTTGGAGGAAAAGCTGGTGTGAAAGAGTAAGTTAATTTTTAAACTTAAGTTTGTGGCTACAAGAGGATATTAAAAATATATTTTAACATCTCCCTTAGTTTTTATTACATAATATGTAAACAGTAGAAAAAATCAAATAGGAGAGAAAGGTACACATTACTATCAAATCTCCTATTGAATTTCCTATTATTACTGGAAGTCCTTCTCTTCATTACTAGCCACTTTGAATTATTTTCAGTTTTATTTCCTCTGGTGATCAATTTATAGCTGTGGAGCTCAAACCTTGATATCTTGACCTATCAACATCAAACATTACCTGATGTCTCCACGGTCGGAAAGACCAAGAACTTTCTCTCTCTTCCTAATTTTTTTAAGTTAAATTATTTTGGGATTCTTTTGGTAACGATTGTAACATGTTACACTTCTGTAAGATGTTTAATACTTAAACTTTTATATCTTGATCAGCCAACTTCAAACATTACCACTGAATTCTCGACAATATAAACTGAGAATGTCAGTGATTATAAACTTCCTTACACTTCTCATCCCCCTGTTTTTCTCCCAATATCTGGCAGGTATGTGATTACTTATTAAAGTTCAGAACATTTATATTTTATTTGTAACTAAAATAAAAAAGACTCATATTTTGCCTAGTGGTTAAATTCTAAAAACTGATAAATATTTGATAATATTATGACTATGTAAATATTTTTGATGTAGAGCATACTACATGTTTGAGGACCCACTATGAAAGAAATATAATTCTTTATTTCTTTGCTTTTTAAACAACTTTATTGAGGTATAATTCGTACACCATATAATCCATCCCTTTTAAGTATACAATTTCAAGAGTTTTAGAAAACTTACTGAGTGGTGCAGTTTTCATCATAATCCAGTTCTAGAACATTTTCATCACTCTGATAAAATACCTCTTGTCCATTTACAGTCAATCCCTTTCCTACCCCCAGCCCCAAGTAACCACTAATCTACTTTCTGACTCTACAGATTTGCCTTTTCTGGTTTCGTTCACATAGGAAAACAGATTTAAGATTTATGTATGTTGTAGCAGGTATCAGTGTTTCATTCCTCTTTACTCTAGCTAGGGCTCCATTGTTTTGATTTACCACATTTTGTTAGTCATTTATAAGTTGATGGACATTTGAATTGTTTCCACTTTTTGGCCATAATAAATAATTCTGCTACAGACATTTGTGTACAGATCTTTCTGTGGACTCACGCTTTTTATTTCTCTTGGGTAGATACCTAGGAAATTAAATTCTGTACTTTCTAAACCAATCTACTCAAAGAAAAGTGTCACAATTATCAAAAGCATCTGGTGTTGTGGGAATCAGAGCTCAGAGAACCTGTACAAAAATGCCAGTAGTGTGGCTACTGCTTTTGGTGTGAGGAACAAATACAACTTTTTGTTCCTGACCCAAGGATAGGCTGGTAGGCTGATCTGATAGTCTGTATGAATGGCAAAATCTCAGAATCTTTACAGTTCTTGACATCTTTTTGTATCTGTTAATAAAATAAGGCATATCGATTTTATTGATCTTTTCAAAGAGCCAACTTTTTAGTTTGTTGATTATCTCTTTCGTCTTTCTGAGTTTTATTTCATTGATTTCTGCTCTGATATTTATTTCTTTATTTTTACTTATTTTGCTTATCCTCTTAAGATTCTTACTGTGGATCCTAATGTCATTGATACAAGATCTTTGGTCATTTCTTTTAAAAATCTTTTAAAATGTTTGTTAATTTTTGAGAGAGAGACAGAGCATGAATGGGGGAGGGGCAGAGAGAGAAGGAAAGAGAATTTGAAGAAGGCTCCAGGCTCTGAGCTGTCAGCACAGAGCCTGATGCGGGGCTCGAACCTACAGACTGTGAGGTCAAGACCTGAGCTGAAGTCAGACACCCAACCAACTGAGCCACCCAGGCACCCCTGTTCATTTTTAATACAGCTATATGGTGCTATAAATCCCCCCATCCCAGGTACTGCTTTAGCTATTTCTCACAGATTTTGATATGTTGTATTTTCATCTTTATTCAGTTGAAAATACATTCTAATTTCCTTTTCAATTTCTTATTTGGCCCATGGGTTAATTAAAAGTGTATCATTTAGTTTTCAAGTATTAGGGATTTTTCAAAGATATTTCTGTTACTGATTTCTCATTTAATTCCACTGGGGTCAGAGAATATACATTGCATTATTTGATCTTTGTAAATTTATTGAGATTCGTTTTATCACCCAGCATGTGATTTCTTTTGGTAAATATTCAATGTGTGTGCTTTAAAGTAATGTGTATTTTGCTGTTGTTCAGTGGAGTGTACTATAAATGTCAATCAGGTCAAGTCTACTGACAGTGAGGTTCAGTTCTCTTATATACTTACTGGGTTTCTCTTACTTGTTTTGTCGATTTTTAGAGTGAGATGTATAAAATACATGACTATATGACCGTAATTACAAATGTATTTATTTCTCCTGAGATTTGTATTATTTTTGCTTTCATGTATTTTGAAGCTCCATTATGTGCATCTTCATTTTGACACCTTCATTTTTTAGAGGCCTATCTGTGCATTAAAAAGCATATTTACTACAATTTTTCCAATATTTGAAATGCTTTTTGACCTGGAAATTTTTGGAATATCTAGTGTGCCATATTGTTAAAACTTTGCATATTTTCTGGGGTTTTACTTATCAATTTATTTATTTAAAAAATTTTTTTAAATGTTTATTTTTGAGAAGGGGGGAGGGGCAGAAAAGAGGGAGGCACAGAATCCAAAGCAGACTCCAGGCTCTGAGCTGTCAGCACAGAGCCTGATGTGGGGCTCGAACTCACGGACTGTGAGATCGTGGCCTGAGCCGAAGTCGGACGCTCAACAGACTGAGCCACCCAGGTGCCCCTTTAGTTATCAATTTAGAAGTAGTGTGCTTTCATTTAATCAATGACATAATCTTTTTAGTTTGTTAAGGTTGTTTTAAAATTTAATCCTTTTTTTTCCTTGAAGCCATCTTTTTTGGATCCCCTGTTTCTTGTTCTAATTTGAATTAATTTCTTCCTAGCCCTTCTTCACAGAAGTAAACCTGGGACTTTGTTTTCAATCTCTATGGCTAGTTAGGTACAAGTCTCTGATTTTAGTCACTAATTACTTTTTGTTTCTCAAGTATACTGACTCAGGCAATTATTTTAGAAGATTATTTGAGTGGTATGATTTCCAATTTGGTGCTCCTGAATATGTCATCATTTATCTTTGTCATTTGCTGGGTGCGAACTTGTAAGTTTAAAACTGTTTCCCTCCAATTTATTACATGGTGCTAGTATAACCTTAATATGAAAATCAATAAAGTTAGTGCTACAAGTATTTCAAACATTTCACTCATGAATTAGGATGTAAAGTTTCTAAATAAAATGAAGACTAGCAATGCATAAAAACAATAATGCTCTATGACAAATTATTTGGAAAATAGCTCATGGTCAGTAAACCTACTGAAATAATTACACTTCAATCTGAAGGAGGAAAGTCATGTGATAGTATCAATAATAATAAATGCTAACAATTAAAACATTATTTTTTAATTCTAACAATTTAATAGAGCAGTTACTATGCTTCTGATACTGTTTTAAGTTCTTTGTGTATATTCACTCATTTAGTCCTTACATCAGCATTATGAGAAAGATAATCTTATTATGTTCCTTTATACATGAGGGAACAGACACATAATAGTAACTTGCAAAAGATCACATAATTCTTTAAGTGAAAGAACAGGGATTCAAATTCAGGTAGTCTGGATCCTGTTCTATGCTGCAATATATCTTGGCATCCGTAGATACTGAAAAGTCATTCTATAAATGTTTATCAACATTCCAGTAAAATATTAGGTAATAGGAATGAAGGAGCTACTTATTATAATAAAGATAATTTACCTGAATATAGAGTTAAAACAAAAGAGATGGAACATATGAGAGAGAAGAAACAAATTGGATCAATTTTTACCCTAATTTAGTATTATTTTCTCAACTTCTCCCCAGAGCTCATATTGAACGTTTTGTTTTGGCAAGCATATTTTAATTTCTCAGCGTACTTTCTTGTTATCTTATTTCTCTGTCTTATGTCAGAATTTTTTTGGTTTAATTTTATGAATGCAACATCTCAAATTTTTCTAAACAGATTAATTAGGAAAGAGAAAAGTTGAATGCTATTCCTTCAGTTCTATTTTCTTCAATGTGATTTATTTTATTTTTATTCTATTTAAAATATTTTTTTAAAGTTTATTTATATTTGAGAGACAGATTGAGTACAAGCGGGGGGAGAGGCAGAGAGAGAGGGAGACACAGAATCTGAAGCAGGCTTCAGACTCCGAACCTTCAGCACAAAGCCTGATGCAGGGCTAGAACCCATGAACCCTGATATAAGGTCATGACCTGAGCCAAAGTCGGATGCTCAATAGACTGAGCCACCCAGGCGCCCCTATTTTTATTCTATTGATACATCATGTAGACATTAGTTATAAACTAGAAAAGGAAAATGCTTTGAATTCTCTACATCAACAGAAATAATTTTTTGATGCTGCTTAAGGCTGAAAATTATATTGGTCAAGGATTTAAATAATAAGCTTTTCGGAATAGCTCATTGTTCAAATTTTAGTTTTATTTTATGAAATGCTTAATGCAACAATTAAGCATTTTTGTGTATTAAGGGTGTCATCAGTACACTAAGAGTTCATATGTATCAATATGTGACAGAAGTGAGATAGTGAAAGAAAGGGCAAGTAAGTTTCAATGACAAAATTCACCAACACTTAAGCAGAATAATCCTCAATTTTTACATTGCAATACTATTGGTAAACTAGCCAATGTGAGGGCTTGAAATTTCTTTCCACAATTAGGAAAACATTTGTGCCCTGAAAGGGGTTATAACCTTAAGGACTAGGGTGTTTGGCTCATAAAATAGTAGTGGTGGAGTGCTTGCATTTTATAGAGACTTTTTCACTGTGATTCATCTCTGAGAGCATAGTTCAGATGTTGACTATCTCATTAAAGAAAAATCAGCTAAGAATTTATTAAGTGAATGTATCTAGGATTATAAATTAAGGCACAGGGAAGGCAAAATCAGTACTTTCAGAACAATAACTAGCTCATTTCTGACAATTCTGGAAAATGCCCACAGGGGTGAGGTTGCAACAATGTAAAGCTAGCTAAAGACATTACATTCAGCTGGAGTTCAGGAAACAACTCGTTGGAAAAAGGAAAACCGAAGCCTCGGTTGATTTAACCTTTTCTTTTTTGAAAACTTCATTTTCTGCTGACCTTGTTGCCACGTTCTGTCCGCGAGTGTGTAGAAGCGCCTGCGACCCCGTGGTGGTCCCTGCCCACCCGGCGCGGGGTCCCCGGGGCTGCAGCGGGTCCTGGGGGCGGGCTCCCGCTCCGGCTTCAGGAGGGAGCCCCCAGCAGGCTCGGAGGGCGCCCGCACCTCGCGCCAGTCCACCAGCACGTGCCGAGAGGCGGCCTGTTGGGAGCTGGAGCGGCCGGTCCACCTGAGGTTCCTCCTGGTTCACAGCAGCGTCCTGCTCTTCCCTTTCAGTCTCTGTGGGATCTCAGTGCCGTGGAGACCAGGCGTGACCCTCCGTGGCGGGGCGGCTCAGGGAGATGGGGCCGTGGGCGCACAGAACTTCCTCCCCGGCGCCACCCGCGTCACACCCACGGAGCCAGCTCCCTCGTGGCTGCTCTGGGGTGGCAGTGGCCACGCGGCGCAGACCTGGCAGAGGTGGGTTAAGATAAGACACCTCTCCAGAGACTGGGGGTCAGCCCTGGGATCAATAACAGCGGAAGTCTGGCTTCCCGCTCCCTGGAGGCTGCCTCCGTCTGGTTAGAGAAGGTTCCGAGGCCAGGTGGCCACCGACAGGAGTGGCTCCAGGGACAGCCGCAGACTTCACCAGAGCAGGCTGGCCAGTGCTCCTGGAGGGTATGATACTGAGGGCAGCCAGGTTTTCAACGCGAGCCGCCAGCAGAAGCTTCTCCCAGGTCCTCTTGAGATTTATGAGGTAATGCTGTTACTTTTCCTTTTGTAGATGATGGTTTCGTTTGGAAGTCAAGGTTTGTGCCACCCAAATGGGTTCCTGGTGAAAGGAATTTGAGGGCATCCTGCTCCTTTATTTGCAGGACATCAAGGGCTCTGGACGCCGTGAAAGTTTTCAGTGAAGTTATTATGGGAACCCAGAAAGGAGGCCTATACGACTCTGCCCAAATAGCGCAGAAATCTCACCTCTTCTAATTTGTAAATCAGAAGACACTTTTTTTTTTTTTGAGAGACAGAGAGAGTGGCAGAGGGGGAGCTAGGGGCAGAGACAGAGAGAATCCAAGGAGGGGAAGAAAGTGAGAAAGAGAGAGAGAAGCAGGAAAGCAGGACTCACCAAAGTGGTGCACGAGCTCACCTGCAGCTGGGCTCATGTTGGCCTGAGGCGGAGCCTCAAACTCAAGAACAGTGAGATCATGACCTGAACCGAAGTCAGGTGCTTAATGACTGAGCCGCCTGGGCGCCCCAGAAGACACTTTCTGTAACAATTTACAAAGATGCTTTTTACAGATATTATGATTTTGACCACCAGATGCGCTCAGTGTTTAGACACACATAGTAACTTTATATTGGAAGGCCTTGTTAGTAAAATCACAGATAGTGCCCATTTTAAAGGGCTGGCTTTAAATCTGGGAAATATCTCTGTTTCTCCATTTCCTAAACTGTTAAATGGGAATATTACCTACCATTCATGGGGTTTTTGTAAAAATTTTAAAATGGTAAACTGTTAGGTACTAGGAACAGGGTCGGACATACAGTAAGTACTCAATAAATACGAGATGTTATCACGTGTCTACTACATATGAATATCGGTAACAGCAAGGTATCTTGTAGGGAAGAATAAAACTACATCTGGCTTTCTAAACAAGCAAGAAGAGATACTGCTTTTAAGTGTATTTTTCTTAGCAGCTTGCGGATAGCAATAGCTGTTATGGAGCTCATACTCAGGGTCTGTGCTGGTTTCAAAGAAAGCTCACCATGTGTTGGGAGCTTGGCAGATGACTCAGTTCTGATTCCTTTTATGTTCACTTTCTCTCATTTTTCTTCTAAAATGCACAAGCGGCATAGCATCCATTTCTCTTCCTCTCTCCCTTTCTTCTTCCCCCCCACCTTCACACATTCCCTTTACTTCAGCACACACACACACACACACACACACACTCTTCCACACTAGTTTCGTTTTATTTATTTTGTAACCCCCAAAGGATTCACGGAGCAGGCTGTGTGCAGCTGCCGTGTTTTCTACTGGTTAAATTGGCAGTTACCTACTGTGTGGAGTTGCTAGGAGAAGGTGAATAAGCATGATTACAGCATCATTGATGTACATAGTCTTTCAATAACAACCTGTGGAGCTCCGTGGTCTGTCTTCTGCATGGCTCTATGTGTTATTTTCTCATTGTTGCCATTAATTTTCATTGCGTTTGTTGTTAGGGCATGGTATCTCTTTAACTGTTGGTTCCAGATCAATGAAGAGACAAAAACCTTGGCATTTAAAACAGGCACTTTTTTCTCAGGGTGGTGCTGCTGACACTGGTTCCTACCATCTGCTTTCTTATTACATCCTGCCCTCTTTCTATTGGTAGAGAGGAATTGAGCTTCTTCTGGTGCGCTAAAGTCATTCACGTTTCTCTTGTGCATAATAGATCTCGTAAACTGTAGGAATTCTGATGTGCTTCAGTGCACCGAACGGTAACCGATGAGCTGCTTTTGGGGAGAGCTGCAGCACTCAGTCGGTCAGTAGTACAGTAGCAGGCTCACATGTGCGGATTGCTCCTGTGAGGTCAGAGGATCTGTTTATACTGCTGTCTGCTTGGGAGGTTGGGTGATGTGAGCAGTGGATATGCCTGTCAGAGTCAGTAGCAATTCTGGCAGAGGCTGCCCTCAGCTTTGTAAATCTGCAGTATTTTGATAGATGAGAGATGCTACTGTATAACTGTTTGAGATTTGTAGTGGTCTGAGGAATGCTTGTTCTAGCTGCTGAAACTGACTGTAACTATATTGCCCTAGGAATATCATCATGGGGTCTACTGCTACAGAAATTGAAGAATTGGAAAACACCCCTCTTAAGTATCTGATAGGAGAACACACTGAAAAAATGTGGCAACGCCTGAAAGGAATGTGAGTAAGCTCTTTGCTTGGTTCTGTGTTTTTATTCCCACCACCCCACCCAAAACTTGACTATTAATATGACTAATTGTTCGTAATATCTGACTTTGTGGACTAGTGTTTCCTTTAGAAAGATTTTCTCTTAAAAAATAAAATGTGTGAGTGTCAGCTAACAACTTGCCTGAAGGATGGATAGTCTTTTTTGCACCTGTATGTGTAATATAAAGTAAGGTAACTCCCTGACAATTCACTTGACTGTTACAACACATGGTTTCTTTTATACATTCTGTATATATTCTTTAGATATGTGGTTTAGATATGCAGAAAAGTAACTAGAAAAGCTGCTTGCCAGGATACTTGCAGAAATAAAATTTCCTTCAGTAAAATAAAAAAGATTACTACTGATACTTATTTCTCTGTGATTAGATTTTGAAAACACAAGGGCAGGATTAATGTGATAATACTTATATAATACTTATATTCCACTGTGCTTCTTCTTTGTCTTAATTAATAATGTTTGCTTAAGAAAAAATGTGGTAAAAACACTAGTAGCATACCAAACTTATTGGAGAGTTTTGGCTTTAAATTAACCAATTCACTTCTTCTGAGAACACACAGTAGCTCATGGTATAAAATAGACCTTACTAACTTGGGCTAAGAGATGTGCTTATGTCAAACATGAAATGTAAGTACCTGGGTCAAACTTTAATTGCATTGCTATTCACCTTGCTATTTAAACAAGATTTAAGTTTTTTTCTGTCTATGCTACTAATTTCTGTTCATCTGTTCCAGCACCCTATGTATACATGCTTTATTTTAATTATAATTTAAAAATCAGGTTTAACATTTGGATAAAAATTTGCATTATGAATATATATAGGCCAGTGTAATTGCTCAGCATAGTTGTAGTTCTGAAATGAAAATATATTTTCTTGTTTATAATCATAGCTGAAGGAATCCTATACCATGCAAAATAGAGATTTTCTAGGATTCATATTTCTAATGCTGCATTTACATACTGTTGTATAAAGTGCAACATCTGAGTAAATTTAATGTGGTTGTTTTTATATCTATGATTTTTTTGAAAGAAAAATTATGTTAAACTTTGTTAGAGGAAAAATTCCTTCTACTTTCCTCCACTTGAATGTATTTAATGATGTTTGTATATTTAAGTAGTATTTTCTGTATATTTTCTTACAGTGGAAGTAACATATGACATTACAGTGCACTAGTATAGAGCTCACTAATAATGCAAACAACATTTAACAGAGAACTTTTAAAAAGGAAGCCATCTTACATCATTTGAATGAATTAGAGAAATATGTTTTCAAGATCCATTGAAGACCAGAATTACAGTTTTTTGGGGAGGTGGTTCTCTAAGGAAACAAATAATCCTATAAAAGCAAGTAACAGCTTACAAAATTAATTAGCATAGATGAAAATTAAACATTGGTAGTCATCAGATGATTTGTCCTAACCTAATAAGTAGATGAACATCTGTACCGGAAAAATTATAGATCATATTACAACCTAGTTTAGATTTTCTTCCCTTTAGCAGGACAGGATGTTTTTGCTTGTTTGTTTGTTTTGTTTGTATTTGTTTTATTTTTCTGTAGTTACTTAAATGTATGAAGATGTATGGTAGTGAATTTGTGCATATGTCTTAAAAAAAATTGAAAAGTGACTTTGTGTTTACCTGACATTTTAGAGCAGTTATCTGACTTTCACTTTATCAAGTGATCTCAAAGATCAATCTCATTTTATTTCAGTAGAGTAGAGTCATTCAGCAGTAGAGCTTCATGATTTGATATTCAACATTGATGTAAGATATAATAATACATGCATGTACTAAGTAAATTTGGTATTTTGCCTCCATAGAGTCACTGAAGGATCATTTAGGGGAAAAATTACTGAAACTAGTTTTTTAAAAAATAATTATTATTACCAAACTGATTGAAATGACTGATTGGCTTTGCATCAAATAAAGAAGGAATTTGCATTTTGGTACTATTACTTTAACTTGTACTTTGACTTAAGACATTTTCAGTATTCTAGGTTTAGAATTTTCAAAACAAGAAGCTCTAAATCTAAAATCTGCATGACTAATGGCAACCAAATTGTTTAATTATGGTCTCTTGTGTAGTCTGCATTCATAGCAGTGATATGAGGGTCTCCTCATTCCATTGCTGGAATTGTCTTGCTTATTTAAAATGTAATATTGATTCAAACAGGATTTTTAGCTTCTTACAATCTCTACTTCTAGAAATTCACTTTTTAAGTGTTGGCAATTAAAATTATGTTATTCATAAAAGCTATCAAACAATTTTGCAATAATTTTTTAGTTTGTTCCAAAGCTCAATGAGGACTTTTAGATATTTGGAAAATGATTTTTCTACTTTTACTGTATCTAACTTCAAAGATACATTGATTTATTTCAACAGGACATTCTGTTTTTAAGTAGGTTTATAATATGTACATTTTTGAGGTTAAATAAAAATAGAGACAAAGGTTAGTAAAATAAAGTTTATTCAAGTATGCTTTAAATTTGGAAACATGAACTACTGTAGGTAGATATTTATAGAAAATATTTTATAAGCAATATCATATAACATAAGATTTTGTAACACTTTTTTTGAGTTGATAGAAATAATTTTTAAATTTTGTAGCACATGTGAAACATCATTAAACTAAATTAAAATATCAATTATTCTCTACCTCTTTGTTGATTTTTTTCATTGAGTCCCTTTTAAATCTCCTTCATATAATATTTAATTGAGACACCATATTCGGTGATATGCCAAGAAGTCTCCTGTTCCTTTGTGGAAACAAAGGTGAAACCCTTTCCTCTTCCCATTTCTGATGTAGACTTGCATGCTTTATTTTATTAATTTTATTTTATAGTTATGGCTTTTTTCTTTAGCTTTCTTCAATCCATTTTCAATCCACCAACTTGTCTCTCAATATGACAGTTCAGATTCTACACTATGACTCACCATCCATGATGTTGGAAATATTAGCGAATGGCTATGGCATTATGCCCTTCATAAACAACACTTACAAAGAGTCATATACCTGTCCATACGTTATCGGTTATTTAGGACCTGGAAAACATTTCCTATTTCTTCTGCCATCTCAATACCTAATGAAATTTCTGGTTCAGAAGTTTTCTGTGACTCTGGGACCATGTACTAATTCCTACAGACTAAGGACATTTTTCTAACACTAGTCTTTGCAAAGACTGTTAAGTTTATTGATTCCCATGAGGAATACTGATTTGAAGATTTTGTATATGTTTTCATTTATGCAGTTTCCCCTCCAATTTTAGAAAGAATTCTGTTCTCTGTGTCATGGTACTCTTTTATTGTTATTTTTAATGTACAATTGCTCCACAGCTGTGGATTTAAAAGAAAAAAAAAATCGTATTTAAAAAATTTTCCATGCGAGCATGGAACCTGATGCGGGGCTCAAACCCACAAACTTCAACATCATAACCTGAGTTGAAACAAAGTCAGACACCTAACAAACTGAGCCACTCAGACGCCCCAGAAAAAACATTTTAAGACATTGGTACTGCTCTTTCCAGTCAATGCCACTGTTCTAAGAGTTTAATGCAAGGGGCGACAGCCTTTCCAGAAAACTGTGATCAACTAGAAATTCCAGTGAACATGACATTATAACAAAAACTTATTCAGAGTGTTACCTTTTCCAGTTGTTCAACAGAAGGGAGGAAAGTTTAAACTACTTAAAACTACAAACTATTGACAAAAATCTAAGACTTATTACTTCATAGTAATTATTGCCAATCCTTTCAGCTTTTATAAATGTAGGACTAGAACTTATGAGAATTTTACAGTTAGAAATGAACTTAATATTTTCTTTACTTATTTTTTATTTTTAAAAATGTTTTCATTTATTTTTGAGGACAGAGAGAGACAAAGCATGAGCAGGGGAGGGGCAGAGAGAGAGGGAGACACAGAATCCAAAGCAGGCTCCAGGCTCTGAGCTGTCAGCACAGAGCCCAATGCAGGGCTCTAATTTGTGAACCAGAGATCATGGCCTGGGCTGAGGGCAGACGCTGAACCTAATGAGCCACCAAGTGCCACTAAACTAACTTAATATTTGAGAATTAATTTTGCACATATAGATGCTTACCTCCGTATCTTGACAAGTGTCCAGATATTAAGATGTGGAATTGTGAATGCAACAGTTGAAAGACCTAAGATGCTCTTTTTTCTTTTTTCCTCTGATGGGTGGTAAACACAATCATCAGTAATGGAAGCATAAAATATAGAGAAGAAAGTGCAGGAGAAAGGAGGAAATGTGTAATAACCCTATAGCTAATTTAAAGTAACTGTAATTAAAGAGGGCAGTGTGTTGAACAGCTCTCAGATGCACTTGCCCAAACCCTTATCACCAAGAAGATGTAGCAGAAATACATATTTAGAATGAAAATTGGCAAAACAGGTAAAATGACAGGAGCTATTAGCACCATATTCCCAAACTGGAATTATACTTTAGGATAAAGCAGCATTATAGATTAGCAGATCTGATCCTTTTACTACCCTGCCTTCTAGTACCTTCCCTTGAAAGTTCAGCATCCTTCACCCTGTACCTGCTCCACATTTGGAACCTCTTTTCATACCTCTCCTTCTGTGGCCACCTCCCAATCAGCTTCAAGGTTGTCCCAAAGAAACACTGCGTACCACCCATCTGCGTTTACTCATTTTGTTCTCTCTTCCCAAGGGAGCCACTCCTTTCTCCTCTCTCAGCCAGAGCTGCTTTTGTTCCCTGCGATGTTTTTAGAGATGTGTGGGGATGCTTCTGGTTATTGCAGTGCCTGAGGATGTTTCTGTATTCAGTGGGCAGCAGGGTTCAGGCATGATAAATGTCCTCCAGAGCTTGGGAAATTCCTTTTTCAGGAAGAATTATCCTACTCACAATGCTACTAAGGAACACTATTAAGAAATGCTCAAAGATCTTGTCTTAAATTTCACTTGCAAAGGAAATCCTTCTTGATCCTTCACACTTGGTCAGTTTCCTATATTTGGCTCTTAAAAGAACCTGGACTTCCCTTTTCATAACAAAATCTACCTTCACTACTGGACCACAAGTTCCTGAGGGCACGAATTAGGTTCATTGTGTTTGCTTTTGGATCACCATCACCTAGCACAATACCTGGCATGTGGTAGATCATGCAATAAATGCTTTTCAATGAATCAATGAATGAATAAAATTTGGAATCTTACAGTGGTTCTGACTTCAAAGTTGGAGGATCAGTCAGGTTGCCAAAATAGGGCCTAAGGTCAGGTGGGAGGAGTAGAGATAGATTCACAGATAGAATAGGGATGGAGAAAACGGGAGAAAGTAATATTTGCTTATCATCTACTAGTTGTCAGAACTTTCCAAATATAACATCTGTATGCTTACTTACTTTTCCAATGATTTCAAAAAGTAATTATCCTAAGTTGGTTAAATAGCTAGTGTCTGGTGAAGCTTGCATTTAAATACAGATTCATCTACCTGTAAAGCTTTTATTCATCTTACTTTCAAAGCACAAAAGAAGACATCCTCAGAATAGTTACCAAGAAAGATCACAGAAAAGGATGCAGAGTCGTGCTTCTGAAAACTTAGTCCATGGGTTTTGTGGTAGACAGAAGAACTGCCCCCTAGACATGTCCACGTCCTAATCCCTAGAATCTGTGAATCTGTCAAAGGGGAAGTAAGGCAGCAGATGGGATTAAGGTTGCTAGTCAGCTGACCTTAAAATATGGAGATGAGACTGCATTATCCAGCTGGGCCAAATGTAATCACAATGGTTCTTAAAAGTGGAAGAGGGAGGGAGAAGAAGAGGTCAGAATGCTCTGATGTGAGGAAGACTCAACTTGTCTTGGTCAATGATGAAGATGGAGGAAGCAGACTAGGAGGCAAGGTATGTGGGCAACCTCTAGAGGCTTGCAAAAGTAAGAAACGGATTCTTCTGTAAGCCTCCAAAAAGAATGCAGCTTTGCCAAAACTGATTTTAGCCCAGTGAAACTTGCCTCAAATTTCTGACCTACAGAACTGGAGATAATACGTTTGTGTTGTTTCAAGCTACTAAGTTTGTGCTAAATATGATGCAGCAGCAGTAAGAAACTAATACATTCCTTCTGTAATAGAGTAACAGAGTGCTGAATCAACATGACCATTTTTATATTCTTACCCTCTCCCCTACCACTACCCCCCAACACACACTTTCTCACACAGACAGGATGCTTAGGGTGAAGCCAGTCTTGGCCAGTCTATGGAGAACTGGAGTAGATGCTCTTTATCTTTAGCCATTAAATAACTCCCTGTCTTCCATCTAAACCTGGTTTATATGCCTAGACCACCAATTTTCTGACAAAGCTCTGATATTGAGAGCTTATAGTAGATTCGTTTCAAATGTCAAAGAAGAATGTTTATGCTCTTTTTTGGAAATTGTTGATAATTCTTAATTTCTTTTCTCACATTGTTGAGTATATGATAGTTTTGATGGTTTAGTCAGAAAAATCAGCTTAAAAGTGTGTCCTTTAGTTATAAAAATAAAGAAAACCACCTCAAAAAAACCTATTCTGGTGTGTAAATATAATCTTATTGTAAGTCTCAGTCCTTATATAATATTATGTTATATTTATAGAATAGATATCATTGAGGTAAAATACCTTAGAGATTAAAAACTGAACTGTGGAATCAGTCAGGTATTTTCTAATACCATCTGTCCTTTAGCTGTGTGATCATGGAAAATGTATTAACTTTTCTAAACTTTACTTTCTTTATTTGTAAAATCCAATTATTTGATTCGTTCACTCACTGGTTGTGTACTGTGTCAGGCACTAGTTTAGGTAGATGAGCCTACAGTTTAGTAGAGGAAACAAACATCAAAAAGGTGAATTATAAAAAAATAAGTTAATATAGAGTAAGAAGTGACCTTAAGAAAATGCACAAAGTGATGTGGTCAAGAGTTACTTGGGAAAGTATTTTGGTTAGGAATGATCTATCTTAGAAGGTGCCTTTTCAGCTGAGACATAGACAAAACCTCATGAGATCTTGGGGTGGGGGTGGGGTTAATGAATGACACGTCTCCTCAGCAGGGGCAAAGTCTGCCCTCCTAAATGTGCTTTCACAGATGAGACTGTGATTTGTATAAGCAGAATATCCCTTCCTCACTCTCTGAAAAGGATAGCTTGCACCCCCAGGTCTAATTCTTTATTCACAATTCACCAACCAAGTGCTCTTCCTCCTTTGTGAAAGAATGTGAAAAGTGGCAAAGGGAGGCCTGAAAGGCTTTTTCAGGTGAAGGTTTTTCCACTTGAAAGGGAAGCATTTGGATCAGGGTATCTGCATATTGCCCAAATCAAGGTAGTGCAAATTAAATAAAATAATGTGTATAAGAAATATAGCACAGGGGTTGAGCATCTGACTTAAAAAAATTTTTTTTAACATTTATTTATTATTGAGACACAGACACAGAGCATGAGCAGGGGAGGGGCCAAGAGATAGAGAGACACAGAATCTGAAGCAGGCTCCAGGTTCTGACCTGTCAGCACAGAGCCTGACGCAGGGCTCCAACTCACAAACCATGATATCATGACCTGAGCTGAAATTGGACGCTTAACCAACTGAGCCACCCAGGCGCCCCACGCCTGACTTTTGATTTTGGCTCAGGTCGTGGTCTCACCGTTCGTGAGATTGAGCTCTGTATGGAGATCTGAGCTGACAGCAAGGAGCCCACTTGGAATTTTCTCTCTCCTTCTCTCTCTGCCCTTCCTCCTGCTTGCACACATGCATGCATGGGCTCTCTCTCTCTCAAAATAAATATTAAAAAGCAGAAATATAGGGGCACCTGGGTGGCTCAGTTGGTTAAGAATCTGACTTCGGTTCTGCTCAAGTCATGATCTCGCGGTCAATGAATTCAAGCCCCATGTCGGGCTCTGTGCTGACAGCTCAGAGCCTGGAGCCTGATTTGGATTCTGTCTCCCCATCTCTTCGCTCCTCCCCAGCTCACGCTTAGTTCTCTCTCTCAAAAATGAATAAACGTTAAAAAATTTTTTTTAAAAAAAGAAATAGCACAATACCTGGCACACAGTAACCTTCTCAAAACACTGTAGTTATTAATATTTCCATAATCTTAACCATTCTTATGTGTATATAAACTCTGCTATTTAACAGCTATATGATCTTCTCTAAGTTGATTGATTTTTTGATGCCTTAGGTTTTGTATCTGTAAAGTGGGAATGATATCATTATGTATCTCCTAGATATTAAAAAGATTAAATGAATGAATCTAATGAACCTCTTAGAACAGTGTCCAGAATTCAAGAGTTCTAGCTGTTATCATTATTATTACTAATATTATATGCAAAAGCAGAATTCTATTTTTTTTAAAGTAATTTTCTCGTCAGAATCTGTGGAGAGTCAGGTTGTTAGATGAGAAAAGGAAGACCTTCTATTAGTTCAGTGGAGGTGCTCTTGCCAAGATTCCCAGGCTTTTATACTCAAGGATTTACATTTCCTTGGGGAAGGAGTGATGGGTATGTAAGGAGAGAGAGCTGATGAAGAGAAGTGGGCTGGCCTTAGAGTTTCACCTATAGAATTGCCTTGATGGATTCAGCACCCTTTATTCAGTGTCATGTGGTGGACTTAGAATTGATTTTAGGGCTCTATAATCATGTATAAACCAGGGCCAATCTGATTTCCTGAGTCACTCTGGCTTGAAAATCATTCTTTAGGTCTTTTGTTATCCCAGTCTGGTTCTCAATGGATTTGACTTCCAAGTAATTACTGTCATGTCCCATAGTCCTTCCTTTTGCTGATTCATTTTAGAAAATACAAAATTACCATTATAGTATTAGATTTTGTCCCTTATTCTAATATATTTCAGTCAGCTAATCAAATGTAAATATTTGAGCAAGTCTGATTTCCATCCAAAAGGTCTGTGCTATAAGCCTTTTGGATAGGAAAGGGACTATTCACTAACATCATTAAACAGATGATAATGTTAAAGGTTCATGAGAATCACAGTATTCCAAATATCTGGTCTGAGCAAGTATTAGGCATGATTATTTATTGTCAAAGAAGCACATAAAAGTGATAATAGGTCATGAGAGGCATATAAATGAAACATTATGACTTTTTTGGTTTCTTCTTTAAACTAGTTTCCTGAGTTGTTTAAGATATTGTATTTTATTTTACATTTTATAAAATAATTAAAAACATAAATTTTTACCAAATAGGCCGAGAAAATGCTCAACGCAGATCATTTCTTCTAGGTAATTTTTTTTTTTATTTATAGCTACTGAGATATGCTTATATTAAGGCATGAAAAAATAGTAAAGTCCTAAGTACAGTGTTCATAGGCTTCAAGTGTTCATAATGTTCAAGAAAGTGTTCATACAGTGTTCATAGTGTTCAAGAAAACAGAGGTCAGCCATAATTAAACTCTGCATAAGAGTGGAAGATCAATGGATTCTTGCAGTTTTGTACATGAGTCAGTGCTTGATGATTTAGAAGAAAATCAAAATAGATTTTGTATTAGATGCATAGTGGCACATGTACCCCGATGTTTATAAGTACTTTCAGCAATTGCCAAATTATGGAAAGAGCCTAAATGTCCATCAACTAATGAATGGATAAAGAAATTGTGGTTTATATACACAATGGAATACTACTTGGCAATGAGAAAGAATGAAATCCTGCCGTTTGCAGCAATGTGGATGGAACTGGAAGGTATTATGCTGAGGGAAATAAGTCAGTCAGAGAAGGACAGATATCATATGTTTTCACGCATATGTGGATCTTGAGAAACTGAACAGAAGACCATGGGGGAAGGGAAGGTGGAAAAAACAGATACATACAGAGAGGGAGGGAGGCAAACCACAAGAGATTCTTAAATACAGAGAACAAACTGAGGGGGGGGGGGGGGGGGGGGGGCGAGAGGGAAAATGGGTGATGGACATTGAGGAGGGTACTTGTTGGGATGAGCACTGGGTGTTGTATGTAAGCCAATTTGACAAAAATACTATATTCATTAAAAAAGGTGAACTTTCTAAGACTTGGTTCAAAATAAACTGCCTTTGGGGCAGGATAAGAAAATACTGAACAACTTGGGCATTAATCATATTCCTTAGTTAGCTCAAACTCATAATTGAATCATAGTATTAATCATATTTTATAATTTTTTTGCTTTATAATTTCTAAAAGAGTTTTCTTTTGATCTGTGTGGTTCAGCACAATTATTCCCAGTTTTTCTGATGAGAAAACTGAGCCTCAAAAGACATTAAATGACTTGATCAATGTGTCCTGGGTAGTAAGGGGAAGGCCAGATTCCTAAGCCCATACCTCTTCCAAACAACACTGACTTAGATAATTCCATTAACACTCAGACTCACTATAAAACCTGACATTTCAGGAATTAAAAACTATTCTCTTGTTTTGATTTTTCCACAATCCTGCCATCTGTTTGCCTAGTTTTGCATACTCCAAGGGGAGTTATCACTTGGCATATGCTTTAGATGTCAGAAACTCCCTGGTTCTATTTCTCTCCTTCTCTTAGGCATGTACAACCATTACCTCTTTAATCAGCTTATTTTAACAATGATCCTAGCTAGTATCTTCAAAGGAATTTGACTTTTCCTAAATCATCTTGTCCCTTTAGAGCTTGGACACTTAGAAAATTATTTTAATTTATTTGGCCTTTGATATCCCAAACAACAGAGAAAAACAAACGACTCTACGTCTACATAGTAGAGATATCTGGGTGTCTGTCTCTGAAGATTTTCATTTATAGATAAGAATAAAGCCAGGGGTTTTGTTGATTAAAATAGGTTATAGGTATTTTATAGAGTTCCTGGGTGGTTCAGTCAGTTAAGCATCCGACTCTTGATTTCAGCTCAGGTCATGATCTCAGTGTCATGAAATCAAGCCTGGTGTTGGGTTCTGTGTTGTGTGTGGAACCTACTTGAGATTCTCTCTCTCTCTCTCTCTCTCTCTCTCTCTCTCTCCCCCTCTCCCTCTCTCTCCCTCCCTCCCTCTCTCTCTCTCTCTTTCCACCTCCAACCCTCCCCTGCTTATGCATGCGTGCTTGTGTGTTCTGTCTCTCTCAAAAAATAAACCTAGGTATTTAATTCTTGCTATGCTGCTTCTTCTTGTTATAAAGGATTTCATGCATATAATAAAGTTCTTTCCTGAAGTAAAGTGAGCTGAATCTTTTCTCTTTTTGTTTATTTTAGAAAAATCATCTAAATGGAGTTTATTCTGTTTCATTCCCCACAGAGAACATAAACTATGTAAAGGCACACAACATTTTTCTCATTCTTTTTAGACTGCATTTGGAGACGGTTATTAGAGGAGTTAAGGACCTCCTTTCTAACCTTTAGAGCTCTCAAAATCTCTAGTACACCCAACTGGTACTAACTAAAAAAGTGTCTTTATAAATGTGACTCTCTTAATATTTCATCTTCTAGCAAATCGCTGCCTTAATATCTCAAATTTTCCAAAGAGCTCTCTATTTCCCAGAAATTCTTCCATGCTTTTGTTCACAGTTGCAATATGGCCCAGTTTGTGACTTCCAATAACCACTCTTGGATCATCCCTCCCATACTGACTCTGAGCTTGGCCATGCAACTTGCTTTGGCCAGTGGGATCTTAGCAAATGTGACACAAGTAAAGATTTGGAAAGGGCTTATGCATTGGAGTATACTCTCTTTGCCATTCTTTGGAACTCTTATACCAGCCTGGTCGAGCTTACTGAAGGATGAGCATGTGAAGCAGATATAAACCATTACAGTTGAGTCCCCTCTTAAAGCAACCAAACCATTAACTACCAGACATGTGAGTAAAGTCATCTGGGACTGTCTAACTTACTCAAAGTCATAAGGAAATAATAAATGTTTATTGTTTTTGGCCACTAGCTGCAAGATGGTTTGTTGCACAAAAACTGCCAACTGATATACACTCAAAATTAAGCTCTTGGCTTCTAAATGTTTCAGATAATTCTTCTCTGGTTTTCACAGTTTTTTTTTTTCCCACTACTACTCTACTTTTTTCCATCTCATCATCTCCTATCATTTACTTCTCTGATCCAATGAAAAGATTATGAAAATAAAAATTGAAGTCTCTATTTTCAGAAAATCAGTTCAATAAAACTCTCTTCCACTTATTTCCACCAACAACAATATCAATTGCATGTCCCTACTTACAATATTTCTTCCAATACATGATTTGTCAATGACCTCTGTGCTGAAGTTGTGTTCCTCTTAGGTTTCTGTGAACAAATGTAATTTCCCATAAAATAGAAAAGAAACATAGAATCGTAGAATAAGGCAAGGAAACTGCCTGGTTGCATAAGGAAAGATGGTTCATATCCTGTTACCCTGGCAACAGGCACTGGGAAGGCCAGGGCTCCCCACACATCCTGTTGCCCTGACAACAGGTCATGCAGGGCATGGGAAGGCCCAGTTTCTACTCTTCTAGGCCTCTTCTTTGCAACCACAATGAAAAAGGAGAAAGTGATTTTCCATCTTGTTTCTCCTTACCTACATATTTCTTCTACTATGTGAATCACTCCAGTATAAGTTATCTTTACCTACATAGGGGAGGGTAAGAAAAACGTGACCTCAGTTTTTACATTCATAAGCTCTGAAACATTTGTTAATTTTTGATTGGGTCAAAGGAGTAAGTGATAGAAAAAAAAAAAAAAGAGAGAGAGAGAGAGGGATGGAACCAAAGCAGTAGGGGGTATAAATTGTGGAAACCAGGTAAGTAGTATATGAATAATGTAGCAGCCAAGAGCTAATTTGGGATATGTATCACTTAGCTACATTGGATAAGCGTAGCTAATTTTTAGGGTGTTCATCTGAGAAAGTCACATATGTGAAATGGTTGTTTATTTTGTTACCTCTATTTTGTGGGCAGACAATGCATAACCAAATATAATAACATGATATGTTATAAAATTTTTAAGAACTTAATTTGAAATTCTGTATAAATTTTCATTTTTTATTCAACTTTTCTTTTATGACATATCCTTTCTTACCATATAGAGTTGATAAGAAAACAATCTGATAAAATTTTTGTTTTCCTTCCCTTGTTCTTCCTTAAGCAATCGTCTTGAAAATACTAAAGAAATAACCTTGACATTTATTTTTGGAGCTCTATATTGCTCTGTCTTCACAATTAATGGTTTATATAAAGTAGTTGTCTATTCAAAACTGACATATACCATTAGTTCATCTATTACCAATGTTTATCAATTTTTCTGTGAATTAAAATAAAAATTTAGTTGACTCCTTTGGTTTAAAGATGGAGTAACAACTTTAAATTCTGTAAAACAGAAGTCTTTAACTTTCGTAAGCCAAAAGTCTTATTGGTGAAGAGAACAGTGCCTGGCAAAATCTTCTCTTAAAAAACATGACAAAGGGGTTTGTGGAGAGAAGATTTTGAATTTAAATTGAATGAAAAAGGAATTATAGGCTGGTGAAAAGAAGTATCTATGAGACTGTAAGCATATTGAAGCTGAATTTCTCAAAGACCAGGTGGGAAAGTTGGAGCCCGATCAGAATATCATTAAAGTCAGAGAAACGATATTCATGATTATCTGAGACTATATTAGGTGACCCTTCTAGATACTCTATTTGCATTTCATGTATTATTGTTACTGTCCATTAATTGTTCTGCATTTTAGGCAATCCTTCTCTTCCTCTTCTCGAGGTAACAAGAGGAAAAAGGTGGAATGCATCTGCTTATTATTGTATCCTCAGTGCCCAGCATAGTATATTGCAAGAAGTAAGAACTGAAAAATGTTTCAATATAAAAAAAACAACAATAGGCAATATGCAACAACTTGACATGTGAATGATGTAGCTAGTAAAGCTGTAGTTCAGCAGCAACATTAATTCAGTCTGGAAGATCAAGAAACTTTTTTGGAGGGTATTTAAACTGTTTCTGGAGAAAGGAAGAGAATGAGGTATCAGAACCTGACCAGTAGAAAATACTGGGGATGTGACTACATCACAGATAAAAACAAAAACAGCAAAGAGAAACCTTATAAAAAGGAATTTATAATCTCAGAGGATTGTTGTGAGGGGTAAAAATAATGCAAAGTGCACAGACCCTGTGTCTGGCATGTAATAAACATCTACAACTGGTAGCTGTTATTGTAAATTTCTTCTGTGGCTCAACTATGTGTAAGACAGTATGCTTGTTTTTGCCCATTTCTCTCCCAAATATGAGATTAAATTTGACTCTGGGTAACTATATGATGGGTAGGAGGCAGAAGAGATTCAAACATTGACTGAATAATTGAATGACTGCTGCAAGAATTTAATTTCCTAAGTTCTATACCACTCATACTAGTAAAACTCAAATTTCTCTTTCATTATGTGGTTGAATAACTAGGATTATGTTGAGAATATCTTGTAGTCATGAGTGAATGTTCTGGCCTCATGTGACCTTGAAGCCCAGGGAATTCTGGGTGAGTGAAGACCCGTTTATCCTGGGAGAATTTATTGCCTGCTGAAGTTTCCAAACCGTAGTGAGTCAGACAGAAGGATATAAGCTGACTGAACTTAGAGGCCATCAGGCCAAATACTTCATATTAGCTTCCAGCTATTTGTCCACTACTGAGTTGAAGACTAACTAATCCTCTGTTTGTACAGAGCCTCACAGAGAAACTTGCAAAGAAAAGTAGTTTTGACATTTCATGATGTGATTGTGCAATTTTAACAGATCTTGAGTTTTATTTTTACCAGACACAAAGTCAAGGTGTGTGATGAAGTTTGAACTAAAGTCATCATTTTCAAACTGTTGTTTAATATTTTTGTTCTTTGACTTCATCATAGATGAATAGTGGTGAATCATATTTCAATAAGGGATAAATATTTATAAAATATGTATCAAAAGATGCCTCTGTAAAGACTACCCATCTATCCACAGTGGAGTCGTGGGTTAAGGAGAGATAACATAATGCTCATTGACTGAATGTTCCAAAATGAAATTCACAACCAAAATATTAATATCCAGTTTAAAAGATTTCTTGGCATTAGTCCCCAAATGACTTTATTGTATATACTTTCGCTCAATTTTACAGAAGGCATTATAACAAATTTTCTTTTTTTAAAAAAAAAATTTTTGAGAGACAGAGAACATGTGAATGGGGAGAGGGGAAGAGACAGAAGGGGACAGAGGATCCCAAGCGGGCTCTGCACTGACAGCAGCCAGCCTGATGTGGGGCTTGAACTGGCAAACCATGAGATCATAACCTGAGCTGAAGTTGGACACTCAACCCACTGAGCCACCCAGGTGTCCCCAAATTTTCTTATTTCTTATCAGAAACTGTTTTATTTTTCTAGATAAAAAATGACCATATGCAATGCTAAAAAGTGTTTCATGTCTACCTTTATTGTATTTCTTTGATTTCTTATTCTATGCTGAAATAGTTCATGTTTACTTCTTATTTTAGACAACTTGGTTAATTTACTGATAGCTATAGCACTTGGAAAACAAGAAATATGATGGAATCACTTGAGAGCACTTTGGAAGTGGAAACTTATTTCCAGGCAAACTTAGATTCCCTAGAAAGAGGAAGTGTTTAGTTCAGAAATAAGGAAATAAAAAAAGTCCTCAATAAATTCAGATCATTTTGTTAAGTATATGTCTTGTGAGTAAAAAAGTAAACACTAATTTGCACAGTATAAATCAAGTCTTAGCCACTGATGAGAACTATCTTAAGAATGGGAGTCATCAGAAATAAAGTTGCAGCTTAAGCTCATCAGGACTATACTGACACTTGTAAAAATATTGAGATACTTTGGAAAGTAGGACTAACATCATTTGATTAACCCAATTCAGTGGACTTATTAATACAACTTACTTTATTTGTTCATTCAATGAACGTTCATCACTGGGTACATAGGGAGCTCCAGCATTATTCTAGGCACCATGGATACAATGATAAATAATAGAGTCATGATCCTTCCCTTGATCTCTCCCTTCATGGAGTTACCTTTGGATGGTACGGTGGATAATAAACAAGCAAACAAATAAACATGCAATGTAATTTTAATAAAAGCAAACAGGGTAAGGTGACAAAGTGTCTGGGAGGTTCAGAAGTTGCTGTTTTAGAAGAGCTGTCGAGGAAGGGCTTGCCGCAATAGCAACTGGTAGAGAGGGATTTAATGAAGTGAGGACTGAGCTGCACCAAGGCCCAAAGCAATAGCATGCCAGACACAGGGAAGCAAGAGCACACAGCCCGTCAGGCAGGGTGCATGTGATATGTTTGAGGAAAACAAGACCAGGAGGGCTGGAGCACAGTGAGTGAAGGAGAGAGTGAAAGACTTGAGAAAGGAGATAAAGGCGAAAGGCAGATCATCTAAGACCTAACAGGTCATGATAAGACATTAGGGTTTTATTTTCAGCCTGGTAGGAAGTCTTTAGAGCTTTGGAGCAGCATGGTGGAGGATCTGACCTATGTTTGGACAAGACTTCTCTAAACAGAGAGTAGAATGGTGGTTACCAGGGGTTGCAGGGTGGGGGAAATGTGGAGATTTTGGTCAAAGGATACAAGCTTCCAGTTTTAAGGTTAACAAGTTTGGGGATCTAATGTACAGCTAATAATACTGTATCATTTCTTGAATTTTGCTAACAGAGCAGATCTTAAATGTTCTCACTACAAAAATGAAATGGTAACTATGTGGAGAGATGGAGGTGGTAGCTAGTGCTATAGTGGTAATTATTTATACATAAATTTAAGTTTATAATTATAACTGTATTTTATAAATGTATCAAATCAACAGGTTATATACCTTAAATTTAAAAAAAAAAGAGAAGGCTTCTCTGGTCATTTTGTGGAAGCTAACACTGACAAGGTGGGGAACAGGGAAGGATAAGATTAGAATTAGGAGGATGTATTAGGAGGCTAAGGCAGTTGTCCATGGCAACATTCGTACTTATGGAGATGATAAGTATTCAGATTTAGGACATACTTAAAATTAAAGCTGATAGAATTCATGAATTGGATGTGGGAGTGTGCGGAATGAAAAAAATGAGGCTTAATGCCTTGTTTTAGTGTGTGTGTGCATGTGTGTGTAAGAGACTGAGAGAGAGAGAGAGAGAGAGAGAGAGAGAGAGAGAGAGAGAGAGACAGAGAGATCCTGAACAAATGGGTTTACAGTCCCTTATTTGAAACCCTTGGGTTTAAATGTTACCAAATTCTTAACTCAGATTTCAGAAAGGTAATAAGGTACCTATTCCAAAATTTACTAATTATTCCCAGAGGGGTCTAGGGTAGCTCCCAATGGATATTTCTGTAACAAAATGTACAAGTATTCACTTAAATAAAGACAATAAATGGCCTCTACTAGTTCAAGTCAGGTTTTGCTTCCAAATGAGTTCAAGTCAGGTCAGGTTTTACTGCCAAATGAAAATGTTTGGTGTTGAGAACTTTCAGAGTTTCACAGCTGTGGGTAAGGGAATATTAACCTTTATCATTTCCTGAAATGGGGAAGATGGTGGTGAAAATAAAAAGCTCTTTTGGATCTATGAATTTTGAGAAGCCTATTAGACATTCAAGTGGCCTTACAAACATATAGACAGCTGGACAGATGAGAGTTCAAGGCAGAAGATATAAATTTGTGAGTCATCAATATGCAAATATATTTAAAATCATGGAACTAGATGAGATGTAGGGAGTTAAAAAGGGTATAAATGAGATGAGACTCAGGGCTGAACCCTCAGGTACCCCAACATTTAGAGCTTGGGAAGATAAGTCAGGGAAAGAGAAGGAGGAGTGGCCAGTGTGCTGTGGCATCCTGGAAGCCTAAGATGACTACTTTACAAGAATGGCAAATGTCAAGTGTCCAATGTTGCTAAGCCAGCATGTGCATTGGATTGTGCATTGACCATTGGTTTTTGCATTGTGGGGGTCTTTGGCAATCTTGGAAAAATACTCCCAATGAAGCAAAAACATTCCATTCATTGTTCCAATGAAAGAACAAAAATTCTTATAGAAGTGGGTAGAGAGAGGACTGAGGGTGAAGAAGTAGGAGCAGTATATACAGCTAACTCTTTAAATAATTTTCTATAAAGGAGACCCTAGAGATAAAGCAATGGCTCCTTTATCCTTTGAGACTAAAGGAGTTTGTTACTGTGGGGGATATTATTGGAGAATTCTGATGAGAAATGATGATAGGAGTGATACTGTAGGGAATGAAAAAGTCAACACAGAGAAAAAGAGAGAGAGAGGAAGATCTCCATCCCCTTGAATAGGTGAGAGGTAAGGACTGCTTGAGTGCAGAGACCAGACCTAGGAGCATGGATGGCTCATCCATGGTAACAGGAGGGAAGCAGAATGTTTGGGAACATTTGCAAGTAGGCAGGTGAAAACTTGGTGATGATCCCTCTGGTTACTTTTATTTTCTCAGTGAAATAAGAGACTATTTGTAGAGAGGAGGAGGGGAGAGAGGGAGTGGAGATTTGAGGAGAAGGTGTGAAACAGTCAGCTCAGCAAGGAGTGTGACTAAGGAAATGCAGTGGAACTGGTGGGCAGTGCTGAGTATCCATCTCGATCACATATTTAAAGTGAGATCGGTTTGCATCCCTGGGTGCTTTTTTCCTGCTACATTCAGTTCAGCCGCTTCCATGTAGGCGCAGAACAGATGCAGAACTGGGTTTACAGAGTTCATATTCTGCCAGGAAATACCAGTGCCATGGATAAAGAAGGGGATAGCAGGGCTGAGGGCCTCTTTAAGGTTTAAGGTGAGGGGAGAGATGGGAATATGGGGGAATGATGGACAGTGACAAAGTGGATAAGGTCAACAGATTGGAGGTAGAGAAGGAGATAGATAATGAACTTCTAGAATGACATACCAGGGTCAGTGAACTTTTGTTCTTCTCAAAGACCCAGAATGATAAAATAGACACATATTATGTATAGACAAGCTTATACAAGAAATACAGTTTGTGAAAATGATATCTGGTAAGTTTTATTCTTCTCCTGTTTATAGAAGCCCCCTATGAAATCTTTTACCTTTTATTATTAGGCTTTCTCTTCAAAACAGAAGAGGCCATTAGGAGTGTGGCCATTCCTGCAAAGAAAACAAAGCTGGCAGTTCTAATTTTAGGATGCTTTTCCTTGACAACAGCCTTTTAAATATTGCCATACAACAGTAAAAATTGGCTTTGGAAAATAATGAGACTGTGTTTGGTTAAGGAAATTCAATCCTCTTTTACACTTGAACCTTACAAGTGTCATGAGAACACATAACGGCTTTTCCTTCACTTTTCTTCAGTGACTGAAATTTTACCATTTGTGGTATTTACGACACATTTCAATGTGTGCAGCAGTAGCAATAGGCCAAGTATGCAATGAAGGACTATTGTGAAATATGGTTTTAATCCCAAGGATATGGAGATTGTTTTACTACATAAGGGTTTTTGCTCTGTTTGCATTAATAGTAGCTTTAGTTGATCTAAATAATTCAGACTTTAAGTTCCTTCTTGAGATCCAAACCATTTTGCGAGTCTGCACACACTAAGCAAGCACTTATCCCTTTCTTTGATGACTGTAATACCAAGAGTGAAGCTTCAGTCACACAAAATGATGATACTTAGACACGCACTTTGGTGTAAGTGCAACTGCCATTCAGTACCACATACAATACTGTGCTGATCAGGCAGAAAGAGAAGTGAAAGTCATGGTTTCCTTTGATTTTTGTCACAGTGTCATTATACACAGAATTTGTGGGTCTTAGTATTAATGGATTATAAAACTTTAATGTAAAGGTCACTTGTAGATACATTTTACATCTAGTTTTTTTTTCCAGGAAATTGAACCTTCTGTTTTTGTGCAACAAACTAATTTGGGATAATTATACATGGATTATGTGGATATTTAACAATTACTCTTCTGAAATGTTTGTTGAATTTCCTATTTAGCATTGCAGGGTTGATCTTATTTGAAGTTTGCTACTAGGCCTTGCTTTCGCCCAAATAATCTTTGCATCCTTGGATCCTTGGTGGGATATTCCCTAGGTAATACTATGCATTTTATTGTTGGTAAATTGAATTTCTTTCTTAGCTCCTAGAGATTTCTCTTGATTTCCCTCTCTTTGAAAATTGGCTTGAATATGATCTGAGACTACATGATTCCTATTAATAGGGCATCAAAGATGTACCTGAATGTCTGAAATTGCCAGTCATGTGCTTTGACTGGGTCTTTAAAGAAATATAAATTTGGCTTCCTTGGTACTAATCCTATACATTCTATAACAATTTTACTTTCAAAAGTTAATTCTCATTTTTATTACACTAATAAAATAGTACCATGTGACAATGACAATAGTTTATTTTCCCCCAATTCTTGGCACTATCTAGGTCTGCTTCCTGAGACATCAACTTTATCTTTTAATTCTTTCTTCCTATAAATTGTCTATATTTCAAGATGATAACTCAGTGTAGTTGGTTCTTGATTTATTGATTTTAAGCATATCTACTGCCTTCATATAACAGTGGCTGAAAATTTAGCACTTAGACCAAGCTCTAATGATGGCCCTCTTGAGTTACCCTCCCCCATTCTCCCAAAGTAGTTCTGTTACCTTTCCAGTGAATCAATATTTGGTATTTATCATCTTATGACTGAATTGCCTTCACTTCTGAGCCAAGAAATGGAATATCAATATATTTACTGTAGAGTACAGCCCCCTTGTTTTTCCTGGAGTTAGTAAATATCTCATTTTAATTCTTTGTTGGCCTTAATTACTGCATACCTATCACTAATTCTTTCCAAATTCAGAAAAAGAATTATAAAATACCCTTAAATATATTTCCCACATTTCCAAGCACATCATGTGCTTTTTCTGTCCTGCTCTTTTCCTTGGAGACACTGTCCTTCCAGCCTTTGTCCTCAGCTCCATCTGGGGTTCTCCAAGCCTAAGGCACAGATGACCCTGGGATTGCCCTTTGTCTTCATTCTGGGAAATTCCTTCAATACCCTAATGAATGGGTCTCTGGTTTCCTGGATCCCGTGCTTTTTTGGTTTACACTCATTTAAGGAATGATCTTCTCTAATAACTTTCTGAAATAGAGCACTTGAGAAATATATTCATTTACAGTACAATCATATATGAAAATGTATTTATTCTGTTTTGATATAGAATTGACTTGATTGACTCTGAAATCATATGTTAACAATTACTTTTTCTCATAATTTTAAAAATATTGCTTCATTGTCTTTTAGCTTTAGTACTGCTATCAAGAGGGTTGGTGCCATTTAGCCCTGATCTTTTCATGTGATGTTCTCTCCAAACCTCATGAATCAGGAATTTCTGTTTATTCCTTTTTCTTCTGAAACTTCATGATAATAACATTGGTGTGAAAATTTTGTACTGGGGCATTGGTTTTTCCTTTCAATCTAGAAATGCAGCCATGCCCTTCAGTTTTTGGAAAGTTTCTCCATTTTTAATTTGATAATTTTCTTCCTTTCATTTTCTTCATTTATTGTTTCTGGGATTTTTATGTTGCTCCTTCTGGATTAAGCCTCAAATTTTCTTATATTTCCTCTCCTCTCATCCACTTTTGCTTTAAAAATAATTAAAAAAAACTTGAATATCTACCAATCCCTCCATCTGACCTCATTCTTATTTTGATTCTTTTTTTTTTTTTAAGAGAGAGTGTGTATACACACAGGGGAGGGGAAGAGGGAGAGAGAGAGAGAGAGAGAGAGAGAGAGAGAGAGAGAGAATGAATCTTAAGCAGGCTCCACACTCAGGATGGGGCCTAATGTGGGGCTTGATCTTACTATTCTGAGATCATGACCTGAGCAAGAATCAAGAGTCAGACACTTAATCAACTGAGCCATCCAGGTGCCCCCTTATTTTGATTCTTATTTGTAGCACTCTGTTCTTTTCATATGCATGCAATACTTTTTATAGCTCTGAAGTTCATTTTTGTTGATTAACAATTTTTCTTCTACTTGAATAGGCTGTTTCTACTGAGTTACGGTTTTCTGTGTGTTTGTTTCAGCTTGTCTTTCCTGTTAAAGACTTTCCTCAAAGAGGCTGTCTGCCCAATTTTAAAAGACAGACACTAAAAGCTGATTGATGCTCGGTGTTAATAGATAGTGTTTGTTGACTTGTGGGCTTCATAATAGAGTGGGAGGTACTTAGACATTTAATTAGGTACAAAATGCCAGTATCTACAGGTCTTTTCCCTGGAACCATTTATTTTCTATTGGAAAATAATTTAATCTCTGGTCTAGGATATTAAAATCTGGTTGCCTTCATTTTAGAACTGAGGGAAGAAAAGAGATGGGGTCATACCATTTATTATATAGTTTGCATTTAGTTTTTTTCTTTTTTACTTAGTTTACTTTTTTTAAATATAGCAACTCACATTCTCACCTCTGTGGCTTAATTTCACCAGAAAATAAATATCTAGTCTTCCATAATGATGTGGGAGCAGTAGTTGCTAGGTACTGAGGGAGAAAATGAAGATCTACCTTCTGTTTCCTTTGGCTTTCAAATAAAACCCTACTTTGAGTCCCACTTTGGTTCTCTGAGTTATGCAATGCCAAATGCCTCCAATTCTTGTGTCTTTTCATGGTTAAAAGTTGAAATTTCTGTTTCTAGCTGGTACTCTAAGATTTCCAGTCCTCCATTTCAAACTTCTAAACTATGAGTTTATTCTCTTGTGTCTTGTTATCTTTTTTCCAACGCTGTTTGTCCTTCTGGGGGATTTACAACATTTTTATGTCCTTACTGTCATGTTAGAAGAGTTTTAGGAGACAACAATGATAAATACATGTTCAGTTAGCCATAGTTAAAAAGTGATGCACTTAAGTTTTCCAATACTTAAAAAAATTAATTCAAATTTTATTTTGTACTTTAATTTTCTTGAAAACCCTGAGAGGTAATACCATGTGCTAACTCCCATCTATCATATAAGGAAACAAAAAGAGATGATCTTCTTAAAGTGATTATATTACAGAGTTCAATGAAGAAGACAGGAACGAGGCTTCTATTTAAAACAGAAAAAAGGGGCTCCTGGGTGGGTCAGTCTGTTAAGTATCCAATTCCGCTCAGGTCATGATCTCATAGTTCATGATTTTGGGCCCTGCATTGGGCTCCACACTGGCAGTGTGGAGCCTGCTTGAGATTCTCTCTTTCCTTCCCTCCATTTCTGCCCCTTCCCTGCTTGTTCTCTCTCTCTCTCTCTCTCTCTCTCTCTCTCTGAAAATAAATAAACTTAAAAAGAAGAAACACAAAAGGATTCAATATGGATTCAGTAGATGTGTATAAAATCAGGAATGTTTGTAGGAGCTGGAAGTTAGGGGCCACCATGAAACTGGCAAGTTAAAGGCTCAATGCCACAGCTGTGATTCAAAGGCAGAAACAATCTGGGCTGCCATCATTAGTGACTACCCTACTGCCTCTAGACATCCATAGAGCCAGTGGCTGATATGCAAAGGTGAATCCAGCCAATACAATTATCTCGTGGCCTTGTTTGTGAGCCAAAATCAGTAGTAGGAACATGGTTCCTCCTAACTTTGCCTTCCAAATATTCCAAATGCTTTGAGACTGCTTCTCATAGGCATTACCTAATTCATATCTAGAACCTTAGCTAAAATGGCCTGGGTATAGATTTTAGCTTTCAAATATCTCCCAATAGAATGGCTCAATCTGAAGCATCTACTGTGATAATACAGCTGGTTTGTGACAGAGTTACAGCTGGATCTCAGTTTTTGTGACTTTCAGCATTTTTCTTTCTACTGTTTCCTTTCATTTTAAAAATATAAAATAATTGGAGTGCCTGGGTGGCTTAGTTGGTTGAGTGTCCAACTCTTGATTTTGTCTCGGGTTGTGGGACTGAGCCCTGTGTTGGGCTGTGCACTGAGCATGGACCCTGCTTGGGATTCTCTCTCTCTTCTTCTCTCTCTGCCCCCTCCCCTGCTTGCTCACCCTCATTCTAAAATTTAAAAAATAGCACAAAAGAATATAATAAAATATTAATATTTAAATCTTAAAAAATATAAAAATCACATAAAATTTTTTTTCTAAATAGAATGATTATCTAACATACACTAATGAGGGCGCCTGGGTGGCTCAGTCGTTTGGGCGTCCGACTTCAGCTCAGGTCACAATCTTGCGTTCCGTGAGTTAGAACCCTGCGTCGGGCTCTGGACTGATGGCTCAGAGCCTGGAGCCTGCTTCCGATTCTATGTCTCCCTCTCTCTCTGCCCCTCCCCTGTTCATGCTCTGTCTCTCTCTGTCTCAAAAATAAATAAATGTTAAAAAAAATTAAAAATAAAATAAAATATACCAATGGTATAGTTGACATGTTCTTTCAAGGCTTTTGTTCTCAATAGTATTTGATGGCATCTAAATATATAGGATAATATTTTGATTCTTATTGCACAGAGCATATGAAACTATATTACATACTTAACATTATACTAGACTACTTGTGGGATACAGAAATAAAAGACAGTCTTTCCTTTAACTTGGTAGATAAAGCTAACTCCTATTGATTGATGGTACACAATAAAATATGGAGTATATGTATTTTTCTTTATGAGTGAGAAAAATACTAACATCTGTTGTTTGTCAAGAACTCTGTATTTGTTATCTCACTAAATCTCCATACAAATCTTATGAGTTAATATTGCCATATTCATTTTAGAGAATAGTAATAGACACTCAAGGCAGCTAGATAACTCCACAGATTATGCTGACATTGGACTGTAGAGTGGGATTTAAATATTGTGGTTTTCCTTTTATACTAAGATGCTTCTTGAGGTTTGGGATGAACCTTGATGAAGAGTAGGATTTGGATGGGGAGAGGGGTAGGAAAGGTGTCTCAAACTCAAATTCCAACAGAGGCCATAAATGAGGGAGGTGTATTGGGTGGGGACTGAAGCAGCTCAGGGTATACTTGTTTCCCCTTGGGACAGCAGCCTCTTAGCTCATCTTCTTTTTCTTTGTTGGAGTATCAGCAAATAGTGGTCATGTGCTGATTTTATTTATTTAAAATAAAATAACATTGTATTTTTAAATGTTAGCAAATAAACCAAGCTTTAAAACCACTGTTGAGACCAAGGTACACCCTGTTCCACCTGTGAAGGCCAAGGACAATGCAAAAGGTGCTAGCCAAAGTCATGTACTACATGCTGGACTACCCATACAGGAAAACAGTGCAAAAATGAAATCTCTAGCATTAGAAAAAACCATCATCTATATTGAATGAGATAGTTAAAGGGAGGACTTCAGGACTTATTTGGAGGGAGAGGTGTCTGTGTGCTGGCATTCTCATCACGTCCAAGGAAAAGTGTAAAGGTGAGAGACTGTGGCTGGTGCTATCTTTGTTTGTCAGCGAAGAGGAGTGTCCACTGGGCTTTGCCACCAACATCAAGGCAAGGAGGAATCTGTTCTCCTGTAGGCCAAGTAGACCTTTGGAAAGAAGGCAGCCTGGGTCAGTTCAAAGGAGATGCTGCCTAAGATGATTGCCTGGAAGTGTAGAGCAACCCTAACAGAGAGAGCTTGTGCAGAGTGGACCAATCCCGCTAGGGATGAGGGAGGAAGTCCTTAGTGGTAAGGTAGAAGACCAGCATGATCTGCCTTAAGAATTGTAGTCAGAGGACCAGAGAGAGAAGATCTCTAAAAATCCTGTGTGTAGGTGGATCTCACTAGTGAAAAAGTCAGCATCTAGAAGGAACCAACACAGGAAAGCAGTTATATCTGCTGGGTAAAACTGTGCCCTTCCCCCTAATTCCCTTTCCTCTCTGTCCTCATAAATTATAGAGTTGGGAAAAAAGGAAACTCTAACCTAAAGCAATTCTGAGCTTCGGGCTAGGAGGGTGTGGCTGGAAAATGCTTCACTTTGAAAGAATATGGAGTACTAATTGTTACATTGGATGTTGGCATTTTGACTTCTCAAATGAAAATCAACTTGTGACTGAAAGAGACCAGAAAATCTGTGGGACTTGGATTTCATCCCATAGTAGAAACAAAGAAATCCAGAGGGTGGGTGTGGAAGAACAATGAGGGGGAAAAAAGACTCTTCCTGATTGTAGTATACTTCTTAAACACGTGTTTGCAAGACACATGTCTGTGTGCCAGAACTGTGTGTTCTCCATTTGCAGTCCCTGGGATAGGGAACGTTCTTTGGGGGTGGGGAAGTATGGCTGAGCATGGGGTGGAGAAAGCATGATTAGTAAATACTAAGTAAAAAGAGATATAAAACTTTCTCTATAAATAGTCTGCATTCTGTTTTGTCTTTTTATTTCTTTTCATTGTAGAACCCAAGTGACCTTGTAAGGACCTTACTACACATATAGATGAGTTAACAAAATCGATGGTGCTAATGCTTTTAGACATGTAGGTGGTAAAAGTTACCTTAGCTTAGGAGATAGTCCCGTAAAGACCATTAAACTTTATTCAAATGATAATACATGATGTGTTGATGACTCAGTAAATGATTTTGTATGTTCCTCTGAAGCCTGCTGCAATTGATTTTTTAAAATGTACATTTCTCAAGGATTCAGCAAAATCACCAAATTAAGGAACATTATCATTCTCTGATTACGTAACTACTGAAGCACCATCATCTGGTGTTTGGAATTTGTTCAAATACTGGTATAAAATGCATTGCAAAAGACAGTCCAGAAAGTCCCCTTGCTGATTGAAAGTTTGTGTAAGTTAAGGGAGAATTTTTGTAATGTATGGCAAAGAATGCTTTGGCTAATTGTTAAGGGTTTTGTTCTCTGAGTTCCCGGAGTGTTCTGTTGTTTGGGATCTTGTAGCTGCTGCAGTGATTAGAATGAGGTTAGCACAGAGTAGATGTTTTACACAATAAAATAAGTGTGGTTGAAAAGGCTGCTGGTCCCCTGCCCAGTTTCTGTCACTGTAATAGAACACACGGGCATTGCACTGTGTGACACTCATTCTGAGCCTGGAAATTGTTTGTGTAATTCCCCACACAGTTAAGTTTGTGAGTAACAAAGGCAGCACTAATGACTTTTTGGCATGTGGATATCTCTTGTCACAGAATCTCTTTGAGAATCAGACTTTATTTAAAAACATGTTGCACCAGATCAAAAATAAAATTCATTTAGCATTGTTTGGAAGTATAACAATAAATAAGCTTGTAGCTCACAAAATGATAGGAAAATTAATTCTCCCTAAGTGAAACTAATTCACATGGTGAATATTTTTCTCTTGATCCATGGTCAATTTTAAGATCATACATACAAAGTTTCTCATTTATGTGATGATTTTGTAACCTTAAACCATTTACATTAGTAGGTCAGACAGTTTAAACTCAGAATTCCAGGAAGTTTGATAGAATCGTACAATTAGAAATGTGTGAGAGGTTTAGGTATGAGAGTAAAAAGTACATACAGATCTTCGTTTATCCATTCATTGTCTATCCATTCTTCACTCACAAAGTCACTCACAAATTCATTCAATAAAATGTACTGAATTTCTACCATGTGTAGAGCTTGAGGTTTGCTTTTTAGATGGATAAAAAGAATAGCTGTAAACCTTAGGAAGTGGAACAGTTAAAAGCTAACAAGAGAGTTAGACAATGGCACAAATAATCACATAGATAATTACATACATTTATATATTTGAATGTATGTTACATATTTATATACATAAACATATAAATATGTATATGCATATATATGCCCACACCCATAATCATTGTGTGCATACAACTTGATGTCTGACTGCCTTGCTTGTTTTATTACATTTTATTTAATGCTGTTATATTTTCTTTATATATTATGTTTTACATGGTAACATGGAACTTAGCTTACTGTTTCTATTGTTGGACAATTATGTTGTTTCTAATGTATGCTTGTTATGTGGAAAACACTAAGAAACATCTTTCCCATATTCTATATTTTTCCTTCAGATAGATTTCCAGAAGTAGGTTTGCTGGGTAAAATCTAAATTTCAAGTGACCAACTCTCCAGTCACCTTTCTTTAAAAATTTTCAAGCCCACTCCTTTTAGCACCTCACCTCTAGGACATTTTCCACCCTACTGTGACCTCCAATTTATTATCCCTTTTCACTGTCTCTCTCATTTCTCTTTGTTCCGCTCAGGGAACAACAAGCTTGTTCTCCCCCCAACAAGCTTTAGATACAATGGTCTGTTATTATACCCCGTGTTCGTATGCTTATTAACTCCCTTGTTCCTCTCATGTACACACTTTCAGAAAAATCCTACTCCTGGTTAAAGCGTACTCTCAGATCATTTCATGCCTGCACTCATGCAGCTGAATGTGTCTGGAGAAAACTGCACGGCTATGCTGATTGCCGTTATTTTAAATGCATGACTAGGAACCCTAGGTGTACCCTAACTGTTGTCCACAAACCTACCACATTCCCTATAACCATGAATGACTATTCTAGGCCTTCTCCTGTCTCCTCAAGCCTCAGATGCTTCCTTTCCCCTTTATTGAGTAAAGGGAGCGCTAACAAAGGCCCTTCCCATCCATGTCTACAACCCCACAGATTTCTCCACACCTATACTCTGCCTTCCCTTCTGTTACAATGAATGAATGGTCAGTGCTCCTAAGGCTACTAAAGTGTGCCACTCAAGGACATCACTCCTACAGTTATGCCTGCTGTAGCTTGCATTTTCTTCCTTTCTACTATATAATTCTGACCAGCGTATAAGTGTATCATATTTCCAAGTTAAAAAAACAAAAACTTAAAAAAATTTTTAATGTTTATTTATTTTTGAGAGAGAGAGAGAGAGAGAGAGAGAGCGCGCAAGCGTGAGCAGGAAAGGGACAGAGAGACAGGGAGACACAGAATCTGAAGCAGGTGCCAGGCTCTGAGCTGTCAGCAGAGAGCCCGACACGGGGCTCGAACTCACAGACCGCGAAATCATGACCTAAGCTGAAGTCAGACGCTTAACCGACTGAGCCACCCAGGCACCCCCCAAATAAAAACCTTTTAACTTATTGTCATCCTCCATTTAAGTCAAATTTTCCCTTGCAGTAAAAGTCCTCAAAAGAGTTGTCTATACATATTGTTTCTACTTGCTCTCTTTCTATTTGTTCTTGGATCCAATAATAATTTTTTATATCTCTTTTTGCCAAAACCGCTCTTGTTAAAAATCATCAATGGCCTCCATCTCACCTGATCAACTCTTCACTTCTCAGCCTTCAGATCTTTTGGTCCATTAGCATACATTACCACTTGGTTTAACGTTACTCTTTGAAACACTTGCTTTACTGCTCCCAGAAGAATACTCTCTTGATGCTTTGTCTACTGTTGACTGCTTCTCAGTTTTCTTTGCTGATTTCTTCTTATTTTCCAACATTTGAATTTTGGAGTACCCTGGGACTCAGTTCTCAGATTAGTTGTCTTCTCTGTGTTCTCATTCCATTGATAGCATCCAATGTCATGGTGTAATATTCTATTACAAATTAGTGCCAATTTATGTCCCCACACTTTACTTCACCAGACTTCAAAATCCACATTCTATCTTACATCTCTTGTTGTTGAAACATAACATTCCCCAAACTAAATTTGGTTCCCCACTTTTATCTGTCTATAAAACTGTCTCTTCTTATAGACTTTCTGATCTAAGTCAGTGGTAAGTCTGTTCCGTCATTTTCTCAGGCTGGAAGCTTTAGAGTCATCTGTGACCTTTTTTTTTTTTTTTGCTCACGGCCACATCTGATTCATGAGGCAATGCCATAGAATCTACCTCAAAATATATCTAAAGTGCAACCACCGCTCACCACCTCTAATGCAACCTCCCTAGTCCAAGCCACTGTCATCTTACCCCAGGAATATTCCCACCAGCCATGCCTGCTCTCTCCTTGCTTCCACTTAGGCACTTCTGCCATTCTTCACACAGTGTTGGAGTCTTCCTTTAGATAGGGAAGACAGGGAGCACCTGATGGGCTCAGTCAGTAGAATATGCAACTCTTGATCTCTGGGTTGTGGGTTCGTGCCCACACAGGGTAAAGAAATTACTTAAAAAAATAAAATCTGGAAAAAAAAAAAAAGAAAAGAAAGGGAAGCCAGGTCATGTCACTTCTCTGTTTAAGAACTTTCACTGGCTCTTTATCTCAGAGTGAAATAAAAAATCTTTATCCTTTATGATTAGCCTCCTCCTCTACCTTTAACTTCATGTCCTGCTCTTCTTCTGTTTTCTCATCCAGCTCCATCTACGCTGGTTTTCTTGCATCTCGTAAACTTGAAGTACGTTCAGACGTAGGTCCTTTGTATCTGCACTTTGTTCTAACTGGTACACTCTTGCCCCAGACACACATGGTATACTCTCTCACTTCCCTTAGGGCCCTACTCAAATGTCACCTTCTCAGACAGGCTTTCTTACAACAGTACCCTTATTATCACTCTGTAACCTTTTACTGTGTTTTAGTTTTACTTACAACACTTACCATTAAGCATATTTTTTATCTGCTTGATTGTCTACCCCTATTAGAATACAAAATTCATGAAAGCAGGCACTTTTATTTTTAGTTTGATCACGCTCTTTCTTCAGGGCCTGGATCATACCTACAACCTAGTTGACATCCACCATTTTTTTGTTGAATGGATGAATGAATAGCATTTATGCATTCAAGTTGTTGAGTCATCAAATTGTGTATTACATAATTTCTGGGATCGCTTTCATTGCATACTTACAAGCATTGCATATTATTTTAAATTTTCACTAAGTTAGCGAGAAAAACATGCTTTTGATGACATATTTTGTACCTTTCATTTTTACATCTTATGTATTGATAATTTTCAAAGACTTGATTTGGCATAATATAGTAGACATGGATTTATTGATATTTTATTAATGTTGTAAAGTTAATGTATAAATCATATGAGTTAGCACAGCAGAGTATTTAAATGGAAACAAAACAAACAAAAAACAATACTTTTTGGAATACCTGATCTCCCAAATAAGGTGGATATTTGGAGTTCTATTATATAATTTCCTTTTCATGCATTGCCTCTTAGATATCATTCTGTGGTTTATTAGTGATCAGTTACTTGCTTTTCCCTTGTGTTTGGATATTCAAAAAGACGCAGTTGTGAAGAATCCACTGTGTTGGGGGGTAAATTTTGGTAAATTAAATTTTGACATAGGAAAAGATTGAGATGTACTCCAATGCTGTAGTCATTATAACTGAACTATACGGCTTATCATATTTTGATATTGACAGATTGTGAATGGTGAATTGCATCTTAGTTATAACTTTCTGATTTATTAAAGTTAATAAATGTGATGTAACTAATTTTTAGTAATTTGCAGGAAAACAATAAGGGTTGGTAATAACTGTGAAACTATATGCATTACTTAAACCCCAAATTATGTGTGTTCTATTTAACTTATACTCTTTTTTTTTGGTTCAATTTTGTAAGCTGCTCTGATAAGATTTACTTATTACAAATGACAGATACAAATAGTGCATTCAGATCTTGACATATGAATTAAATAATTGTTTGATATTTTTTCTGACATTAATATAGGGAAACCCCTTTGAACATATTATTCATGAGCCTTTCTGATACAGAACCTTTTCATTATAAACTTTCTTAGGAAGCCAGCTTCAAATTAAAGTTTTTAGTTTACTATTGACATCTTTGAATAGCCTTATTTAGGTATAATTTACATATCATAAAACTCATCCATTTTAAGTATACAGTTCAATGATTTTTTAGCAAATTTATAGGGTTATGCAGCCCTCACCATGATCCAGTTCCAAAACATTTCCATTGCTTCAAAAATTTTCCATGGTTCAATTGGAGTCATTCCCCATTCCCACCCACTCCCAGTCCCAGAGAAAGGTTGGTTTGTTTTCCGAGATGTCATAGAAATAGAATCATGCAATATGTAGTCTTTAATATTTTTGTAGTGGATATCAAAGGTCATTCCTTTTTATTGCTGAATATCATTTGATTTTATGGATATGCCACATTTTGTTTTCCATTCACCAGCTGATAGACAGGTTTGGCTATCACAAATAATGCTGGAAAATAATTGAAAGCACATGTTAATGCAACTGTTAGATCCAATGGTAAATTCATGTTTAATCCTTTAATAAACTGCTAAACTTCCAAAGTGGCTGTATGATTTTGCATTCCCACTAGCAGTGAATAAGAGTTACAGCTTCTCCACATTTTTACTAGTACCTGATAAGGCAGTCTTTTTGATTAGAATCAGTCTGGTGGGAGTGTAATTGTATCTCATTGTGGTTTTAATTTGCATTTCTCTAATGACTGATGATGGTGAACATCTTTTCATGTGCTTATTAGTCATTTGAATAGCTTCTTTGATAGAATTTCTATTCAAGTCCTGTGTCTATTTTTAAAATGGTTTGTTTAACTTCTTATTTTAAATTTTAAGAGTTCTTTATGTACTCTGGTTACAAGTCCTTTATCTGATATATGACCTACAAATATATTTTTTCTCTTCTATTGCTGTCTTTCATTTTCTTAATAGTAATAGTGTCTTCTGAAGAGCAAGTTTCTAATTTTATGGAAGTCCAATTTATCATTTTTTTTTCTTATGGATTGTGCTTTTAGTGTCATATATAAGAAATCTTTGACTTATCTAAGGTCACAGGATTTTCTCATATTCTACTAGAAGCTTTTATAGTTTTAATGTTTACATTTAGAGAAGCTTTTATAGTTTTAATCTCTACATTTAGGTCTATCATCCTATTTAAAGAAGTTTCTGTGTGAGGATTTAAGTTCATGTTTTGGCATACAGATAACCAAATGACCTACCTGGTAACATTTGAAAAGCCCATCTATTTCCCACTGATACCTTTATTAAAAATAAATTGATAAAAATGTAAAGATTTATTTCTGGCCTTTCAATTTTGTTCTCTTTATCTATATGCCAGTTTATACCAGTTTCAGTTATCTTCATTACTGTGGCATTAGAGTAAGTTTGAAATCATGTAGTGTAAATCTTCCAACGTTGATCTTTTTTAAAGTATTATTTTGACTATTCTAATATTCTTTGTACTTCTGTATCAGTTTTAGAACCAAGTTTACACTTGTGGCCAAAAAAAGCCTGGTGGGATTTTGATAGGGATATTATTGAATCTGTAGATCTATCCTAAGGAATTGCCATCTTAACAATACCAAGTCATCAGGCCATGAACACGGTAAGTCCATTATTTTTTTCTTTAATCTTTATTTATTTTTGAGAGAGAGACAGAGTGCAAGCATGGGAGGAGCAGAGAGAGAGGGAGACACAGAATCTGAAGCAGGCTCCAGGTTCTGAGCTGCCAGCACAGAGCCCGACGACGCGGGGCTTGAACTCACGTTCTGAGATCATGACCTGAGCCGAAGTTGGATGCTTAACCAACTGAGCCACCCAGACACCCCAAAAGTCCATTAATTTTTATCTTCTTTAATTTTTCTCAGTAGTTTTTATAATCATCATTGTATAAGTCTTACATTTTTAAAATTACATTTATTCCTGACTGTTTTGTTCTTTGTGACATTTTGAATGGAATTTGTTTTTGTTTTTTTTAAAATATTTTTTAATGCTTATTTATTTTTGAGAGAGTGAGCCAGAGCATGAGCGAGGGAGGGACAGAGAGAGACACAGAATCTGAAGCAGGTTCCAGGCTCTGAGCAGTCAGCACAGAGTCCTATGCAGGCTCTAACTCATGAACTGTGAGAACATGAACTGAGCCAAAGTCAGACACTTAACCGACTGAGCCACCCAGACACCCCTGAATGGAATTCGTTTTATATAGTAGTTCGTTGCTATTATAAAGAAATACAGTTGGACAATAAGTAAATTTATGGTGTAATCATTTCACAATACATGTAAGTCATGCTGTACACATTAATCTTACACAGTACTGTATGTTGATTACATATCAATGAAATTAGGAAAGAGAATTTATAATATAAAAGGTAGAGCAATTAGAAATGGAAAGCTATAATAAAAAATAAATAAAACTTAAAAAAGGAAATACAATTGATCATATAGCTCCCAAACTTGCTAAACTTATTTATTGACCTCTGGCAGGTTTTTTCTTATAGATTCTTTAGAATTTCATACATACAAGATCATGTAGCCTGTCAATAAGGCAGTTTTACTTCTTTCTTTCTGATTTGTATGCTTATACTTAGATATCAGTATGATGATGAGTAGGAATGATGTGCAGAGGTCCTTGCTTAGTTCTATCTTAGGTAGAGAGCATTCACAGTTTCTCTTAGACATCCTTAAAGTTAATTAAGTTCCTTTTTATTCCTTATTTGTTGAATTTTTTTTTTGAATCATGAATATGTATTAGATTTTCTGAAAAATTGTTCTGGGACAAGGATATGCTTTTGTCTTTTGTTCTATTAATATGATGTATTGTATTAATTAATTTCCATATTTTAAACCAATCTTGCATTCCTAGAATAAGTCTAATTTAGATATTAGGTATAATCCTTTATATATTGTTAGGTTTGGTTTGCTGCTATTTTGTTAAGGTTTTTTTAAAATAAATGTTCATGAAGGATGTTGTTTTGTAATTTTCTTTTCTTTTGATGCTTTGCCTGAGTTTGACTTTATTAAGTGAGTTGGGAAGTATTCCTCTGGCCTGTATTTGGTGAAAGAGTTTATGTAGATTTAGTATTAGCATTATTTTATTTTTTTACCAAAAAATTATAGAATTTACCAGGGAAGCCTTCTGGGCCTGTTCCTTTGTAATGGAAAATTTCTAATTACTCATGTAATTTCTTTACTTGTTATAGATCTATTTAGATTTTCTATTTCTTGGTCAGTTATTGTTACTAATATCTTTCTGTGAATTTGTCCATTTCATCTATGTTGTCTAATTTTTTGGCATAGAGTTGTTCAAAATATTCTTCTATAGTCCTTTAAATTCTGAAGTCTTGACAGTGATGTTCATACTTTTATTCCTGAGAGAAGACTTTGTGTCTTCTCTCTTCCTGGTTCATCTAGCTATAGGAATAATGATTTTGTTAATATTTTTAAAGAGTGGACTTTTGGTTTCATTGATGTTCTCTATTGTTTAATGTTATCTAGATCACTGATTTCTGAATCTTTCCTTTGCTTGCTTAGGATTTAGTTTCCTTTTTCTTTCCTAGGCTGTTAAAGTAGAAGTTTGGAGCATTTATTTAAAATCTTTCTTTTTTTCCAATATGCAAATTGAAAACTATACATTTACTTTTAAACAATGCATCTCATACACTATGATGTGTTGCGTTTTCATTTTTATTAAGTTCAAAATATGTCCTAATTTCTAGTGTATTTACATCTATCCATGACTTATTTAGAGTATTTGTTTTCTGTATTTGTGGATCTCTCAAATTTCTTTTTGTAGCTGATTTCTAATTTAATATAGTTGTGGTTGGTGGGAGACCATACTTGCATGATTCCAATCATTTTAAGTTTATTAAGAATTACGGGCTAGCAAGTGGTCAATTCTGGGGAATATTATCTGTGCACTTGAAAGGAATGTGTATTCTGTTGTTGTTGGGTGCAGTGTTCCCTAAATGTCAGGTCTAACTGATTATTTTTCAAGTCTTCTGTATATCTGTATATTTTCTGTCCAGTTTATCAATCATTGAAATGCAATATTGCGATCTACAACTACGATTGTTTAATTTTCAGTTTTTAATTTCACCTTTTAATTTGGTCATTTTTTGCTTCAGATATGTGGGGCCTTTGTTAGGTATACATTTATAATAGTTATTATCTTCTAGATCTATTGACCCTTTTATGATTGTGATTGTTCCTCTTTGTCTAGTTACATTTACTGTCTCAAAGTTCATTTTGTATGATATTAATATGGCCACTTCGGCTGTCTTATGATTGCATGGCTTATATGTTCCCATCCTTTTATTTTCAAATTACTTTTATCTCTGTATATAACGTATGTCTCTTATAGACAACTTATGGTTGGATTTTGCCTTTTTGTTCAGTCTGACAATCTCTAGCTTTTGATTGGAATGTTTAATCAAATACATTTAATGGAACTATTGATATAACTGGATTTACATCTGTCATTTTCTTTCTTGTTTTCTCTGTGTCGTAGGCCTTCTTCCCTCCATATTCTGCTCCAAATCAAGTCAGCCACCTCTAGCAATGAAGTTTCTGGTTTTTAAGACCAATCTCACTATGGTAAAATTACCATATTGACTTAGCTGGTGGTGGTTGGAGGTAGCTCCAAGTCAGATGTTCAGTAGTTTTTAGTTAATACATGCTTTTCAATTTGTAATTTGCCTTTGGTTGATGTCTGGAGCCCTGAATGGGTATTTTTGACAATTTTTGTCTGGTTGTATCACTGTTTCTTAATGAAGAATTTTTTTTAAGTTTTTATTTTAATTCCAGGTAGATAATATACAGTGTTGTATTCAGTTCAGGTGTGCAATATGGTGATTTAACAATTCCATGCATCACCCGTACTCATCACAAGTGCATTCTTTAATCCCCATACCTATTTAACCTGTCCCCACATCTACCTCCCCTCTTGTAACTATCAATTTGTTCTCTATAGTTAGAAGTCTATTTCTTGTTATGATTCTCTCTCTCTCTCTTTTTCCCCCCTTTTTGCTCATTGGTTTTGTTTAATAAATTCCACATATGAGTGAAGTCATATGGTATTTGTCTTCCCCTGACTGACTTATTTCACTTAGCATTATACTCTCTAGCTCCATCCCTCTTGTTACAAATGGCAAGATTTCATTTCTTTTTATGGCTGAGTAATATTCCATTGTGTGTGTGTGTGTGTGTGTGTGTGTGTGTGTGTGTGTGTGTGTGTCTGTATGCATGTGTGTGTATATATTCATCAATTGATGGACACTGGACTGCTTCCATATCTTGACTATTGTAAAAATGCTGCTATAAACATAGGAGTGCATGTTCACAATATGTTCAGAATATGTTTGAATTAGGATTTAGTTTTAAATTTTGAGCTAAATACCCAGTGGTGTGATTGCTGGATCATAGTTTGTTTTTATTTTTAACTTTTTGAGGAACTTCCATACTCTTTTCCACAGTAGCTACACCATGCAAAGAATATTTTTAATTTTTTTACTTCTCCATAGCCAGAGTTCCTGACATTTTGGACTTGATGAAATATTTTGATGAAACATATGGGCTTTCTTTTTTCCAACAAATGAAAATGGTAACTTAAAAAACCTCTATTTAAGGGTAGCCTCTATTTAGGGGCTCAGTCAGTTAAGCATCTGACTCTTGAGTTTGGCTGAGGTCATGATCTCACAGTTCATGAATTCAAGCCCCACACTGAGCCCCACATCAGCCTCTGTGCTGACAGCAAGGAACCTGCTTGGGATTCTCTGTCCCTCTCTCTCTGCCCCTCTCCACTCTCTCAAAAATAAGTAAATAAACATTAAAAAACCCCTCTATTTATACTCTTTAGTTTTCTAACATTTAGATTAGATTGGTAACATTGAGATAAAGCTCTTTGGAACTAAAAGCTCTCTTCAGTATATTGTTTGGTCTGACAATAGTCTAAAGACCAGATGATGACCTCAAAGTTATATAAATTTTATAAGGTCTAAGATTTGTCTTTTAAATCTATACTTTTAATTTTTTACAGTTATTAGTAGAGTGACTTTATTTTATTGCTGTGCTTAGTTTGTCAGTTTTGTCAGATTAGAAGTTGAAGTTAAATGTGTCGAGTGTTAGTAAGAAAATGTTGTGACTGTGTATAAATTCCACTTTCTGGTGAATAGGTAAGGAAGGTAAGCAAGACAGGTTATTTCCTAGATTTTAGGGAGCCTTAGGAGAGAAAGATGTCCTACATGTCCAGTTCTGTAGCTGAGATAGAAATGGCTAGTTGAACATCTCTGTTATCCCACTTCTGCTTGCATACCTCCATTTGTGAAGAACTCACTAGCATCCTGATCGGGTCCATTTTGTTTTGATAGCCCTAATATTTGACTTTCAAATCTTAAATGAACCAGATAAAAAAAGAAATCTCCTAAATGCTGAATAGGCAAACAGGAAATGAAAACACCTCCTAACTATAAAAAAAGGGAAAGAATTTCCACTAATTCAAAATGGTAGGAGCTGATTTGATCATCATGGACAAACCCAGAGAATTATGGTATGAAACTTTTCATCCTTGCGAAGGAGGGGCCTGACTCAAAGCAAGCACCACATATTGTGGGAATAGCTAATGACTGAGGGGACTCCTGTAATGCAGGAGATGTGAGTATGTGGGAGAAGACACAGAAAAGCACTCCTCTATTACCTATTAGTTCCAGCCCTTCTCTATTCTTTTAGATCTTGCCCCTGCAGAACAGGTAGCACCATGGCCCCAGTGTGTGCTCTATTCATTGGGGGTGAATCAGAATGAAAAAGTCTCATACCACTGATAGGAGGCATACGTTTGGTGAGTCAGAACATTGACTTTAAAATCAGGTGAACCTGGGTGTGAATCATGCTACCTCTTCGTGGGGCTGGGTGGCCAAGAAAAGATAGTTTATCCCTGGGCTTAGTTTCCTTATCTATTAAGTGGGCCTAATGATAACAGGGGTTTTTATAAGTGATAAATAAAGCAGCAAATGCCAAGCCTTAATACACTGCTTTGACAATTGCTGAATGTTTGATAAATAGTGGTTATATTTATTTATCAGTTTAATTCAATAGATATTTCCTGAGTACCTACTACATGCCAGATACTGCACTATATGTTGGGAATATATACAGTAACACACAGAAAGCCATGTAAAGCAGTAAACACACAAATTTTGGTTGTTATGGAGCTTATAGTCTAGTGGAAGAAGTCTAGATAGATAGATGTATATGTATGTATAAACATACAAGAGGCCATAATTTTAATATTTATTATTATAATTTTAATAATAAAGGGTCATGTGTTTCTTGATGTCTAAACAAATTTTTTTTCTATGATTGTCTCTGATTATATTATTATACATCTCTTTTTCACACAGTGTCTTGGCCCCCTCACAATCTATCAGCCTCATTTCAAAACTTCTCAATCACTTTGGTGATTAAATTAATATATATATATTTTTAAAGATGTGGTCCTGTATATTTAAAATTATCAGCCTTATATCCATTTTAAAAACTCTTTTCATTCCTCCCTCAATCCCAAGTGCAAAAGTTAGAAGGAGTTACTTTCTGTATTTAGGCAACTGCTCACCCCACCTTCCTTCCTGGCCTCAGATGCTCTGGTGCTGAACCTGGGGAAAGGGCAGGACAGGCAGTGTCCCCAGGTTACTACAAAGTACAGGTGATGGCTGTAGCAGAGAAGGAAAGGAAGGAATGTCCCCTTCATGAATACAACCTTCACTGAAAAGTAACCTCCTTCTTTCCATCAACCATCTTTTTGTATTAGGAGACGTGTGTGTGTGTGTGTGTGTGTGTGTGTGTGTGTGTGTGTGTATTTCTGGTTCTGCTAACAGGGTCTTTTCCAGGAAGTCCTACAAGGAGGTGGCTCTCTCTGACAGGTCTTTTGCTTTTGCTCTTGGCTGTGGACTTTAATCACCATGTGCAGCTTCCAGCACCTAGCACCATTCTGTCCTATGTGTTAAATAGAATGACTACTGCTTGACCACACTCATGGTAGTAGATTTTTGTCGCTGGGGCAGAAAATGATATTGGATTCTCTTTGTTGGAAAATTATTAGTTTTTTTCGTAGACTTTTTTTTTTGCCTTAGCTGTCATACATGGAAATGCTATTGATGATCAACCTGGTAAAGGTCTTTTATTGTTCTGTAGTTAATTGTTCTTGAACACAATGGTGCTGAATGTTTAAATGCAACAGTTCCTTGTAACTGAAAGGGAACAATAATTTATACTATGATTTTTGAAGTTCTGTTCTCTGTATGAAACAGAATAGTGGAATTTGTATTTAGTCAACACTTAGTTTTCTGTAGAAGGTTACATTGCATTTCTTCTCTAGGTACATAAAGGAATCAAATAACTTTTGTGATAAAAGCTTATTACAAGGACCTCTGGTAGTGAAATAAATACAAACAAGAAATAGTGATACAAGATATGATAAATATTATAATTAATATTTCTCACATATATGATTTATACTTTATTATGTATTTAATGAATATTTATTAAATAAATGGAGTATATAATAAAAACTGAAATGCAATGTATATTTATCTTTTGTTTGTACTCTTTTCAGTCTTTTAGTGTTCTGTCAGTCTGCACATTAACACATTTTCATGCTTTGAAGCTAAATCTAAATAAGTTATATGTCCTAAGTCTGTCTGTCTGCCTTCCTTCCTTTATTCTTTCCTTGTTGTTCCTTTTTATGAAGAAAAGGGTAAAATTACATCTGGGAACTTGACACTAATGATTCTGTCAATTAGGGGTTGAATTAGAGCTTTCACATTTCAATATAACTTGTAAAGCCCAAATTTATCTAAGAATTGTTATGATTGCTAGCGTGGTAAGCTGTCAACATAACTATCTTTTGCATGAACATTCAAGTGGGAGTAAATGTAAAGACAGGAATATTGCTTTCATGAATCCTTAAGATTGCCTACAATGGCTGATTTTTATAAAAGTGAAGTTCTCTCTTCATGCTTTGAGTTTGTCTAAGAAAATTCTAACACTTCCTATGTAGACTATCCTATAAACATGATCTGAAAGGATTATCCCTTAATAGAATTAACATTGACATCTTTTCGAGTTTGAAATATTTAAGGCCTCCATTCTTTATCCTCATGTCTAACTAACTGGGATCCGTAGGAAGTAATACACATGTGTGGATTCAGTAACTTCAAGCTAAAGTGAGCATCATCAATCAAATCCACTGTGTTTTAGGGTAAGATAGTAGATAGTCTCTGTTCTAAAACAATACAATAGGAAAGGAGTCATTTATCAGACACTGTGACATTGTAATTTTAGTTTGAACAAGAAAATATTCTGGTAGTCAAGTTAGCAAAAGCCAGACCGTGGGCCAGTAGCTTTTGAAAAGTGGTAATGTAAATTCATGACCCTTTTGTTTCTTGTATGAGGAGAGATGTGAAGTGTTCACTATATTAGCTTCCAAATGGGAACCAAGACATGAGTAGCTATATAGAAAACAGCTGACTTTGCCAAACTAAGAAAAGGCTAAGGAGTTGTACAAAATTTTCCAAGCAGTGGGACAAATGGACTAGCAATAATATCCAGACATAATCCAGGTATCATATTTGGACCTGTGTTGTGATTTTCCCATTGTAACTTGGTTTGGACCAAAAACAATTTGCAGAGATAAATGACTTGGGGAAATAGCAAAACACATAGGAATGCCCCTGAAATGGGAGTTGCATACATCTGGCATGCACATAACTTTCTTCTTCTTGTCCCATATCAGACATTGTTACTCTGTAATATCAACCTTTCCCATTGAGGCTGCACATCAACCGCACAGTGCTCTGGCATCCACTGCCAGTCTGTCATAATTAGGAAGAACTTGTTTTTTTTGTGTGTGTGTATAACAGGAGTAACCAACCCAGTGCTTGATTCATAGTAGTAACCAATGGATATGTTACATAAATAAATTGAGTAAAATTGTCCAGAATTTATAAAATTCCCTTGTTATTTTGTGAATTGTAGCAAGCACAGACCAACAAAGAGATTTCTCTTTAAAGTTGTTTGTTTATTTTCAGACTTCTAGTAAAAAAAAAAAAAAACGTTTAGTAATGGGTCATTTTTGTGCTTCAACTTACATTGGTTTGAATAGCTTCTTTTTGAGATTAATTTCAACCCTGCCTGCAGACACTCTTTAGTTGTCCTCCATGTTGAAGAGAAGCTGTCCATTGTCATGGCAAAAATATGAGTCATGCTTTATATTTTCTGCAACAAAACCTCGCCTTTTCCTCCTGTGCACCTGGTACCTAGAGAAGGGCGACCCTCCAGTTTTCCACAGAGGACACATACATCGCTTGAATGATCTTTTTGTGACTGGATTTTGAACTATGCCATATAGCTTCTGTCAAAAGCATGGAAAGGATTTAGATTTCCAAATCTTTAATAAGTCTTCACTCAATTTGTACTAAATATGCAGTCTTGGGCTTTACAATCTTATCTGTAAAATGGAAATTACTATAATAGTGCTCTTTACTTCTAGGAGTAATTTCGTGAAATGAAACTATATATGTGAAAATTCTAGTACAGTTTTAACACGTGTCAGTTAATTTTCAGCCCTGTACACTATCTTCTAGAACATAGCAATTACCAAATGGGGAGACAGGTTGATATGGGGGTTGAAAGCATTATCTTCGAAGTGAAGAACATTGGGGTTTCTTATCTCAATTTCACTATTTACTGTGACTCAAAGTACATTGGCCCCTCTCAGTCTCATTTTCTTCAGCTGTCTGGAGGAAAATGGATTTTAGGAGAATTAAATTGTCACATATTTAAAACAGCTGGCACAGTCACTGGTGCCCAGTAGTCAATTAATGGCAGCTATTATAAACAATAAATACTATTTGACATAATAAAAATTATAATCAGAGAAATTCTAATCACCCTACATTTTTTATCCTCAATCCTCAGCATGTGTTAGATCATCAGAAAGCTACACATATGGATTATTTTGAATTATGTTACAGTGGAATTATTACTACAGATCCTCAACATCCTATGGTTGGCTTTTTATTGGTGTTCTTTTAAAGTGATGGAAATAGATGAATGCTTTTGAATTATTATGCTGTTTATTTTGTTGTTTGCTGTCCTTATATAATAACCCATGTGACAAATTCCTAACAGAATTTAAATATATATCTCCTTTCATGAGATGAAATGAGTTGTGTATAATGCATAATATTTCCCTCTTTATTTACTTCAGCTAGGAGCTGAGAGTTATGTTTTGTTCACAAAGCTTTAGCCATATTAAGAATTGAAACTTCTCTATGTAATTATTGTTTCTTGATCACTTTTATTATTAACGTTTTCATTTTCATGTTAAAATATCCTGGTTTTATATCTTCTTTTTTTTGGAGGAGGGGGAGTTAACTGGCCCAAGTCCCTTCCAAGTCTCTTTTAAAATAAATAGATGAGTGAAAATTAGAAAAATATAAGCCACTCAATTCTCATGTTTAGTTTCACCTTTGCTATTTTTCAATATTCTGAATTAATTTTATTAAATCGGGGTTAATTTTGAAACCCAATTAAATAAAATGCCCCAGTCAGCATATAAGTGTGCTGCATATTAATCAAAATAATGTGTGCCTTATGAATTCAGCCTTAAATGGGTAACGCTAATTGTAAAAATTATAATTCATGCTAATTAATAGTTGATCAATCTGTGGCTATAGAGCATACATATTTATTGTCCAATATTATTCCCTTAAAAGAAAATTTTCCACAATATTAGAGTAGCCCTTTCAGTATTAGTATGATGTTTCTTTTGATCTCATGGATGAAATTTAACTTTTACTGTGTTATTTGGATGACAAAATAAGAAATTGTTCTTTTCTCCTGCAACCTTAAATGCACCAGGAGGCAGAGCATCCTACCTCTTTAATATTTTTACTGTATTATCTGAAGGGTAAAATTGAATTAACAGAAATATTATTATATAGCATTTTAGGAAGCAAATATTTAAGGATTTAAAAAAGAAGCCCTGCCTCCATTCATAATACTCTTTTCTAAATATATAGCCTGAGGAAGCTCATAAAACACTTTTAGTAAGTTAAATAAAATGGAATTGTACCTCAACTTCATTAAAGGCAAGAGAGTTGAGGAAAAGATCTAGTGTGTTTGAAAAGCATTTTATGGTACTTGTATAAGGATGGAAGTAAGAGTGAATAGCCAGTATTTTTTTTTTTCTAAAGGTTGTAAAATAAGTTTAGTGACAAGAAATGTAACTATAGCTTTCCTAGGAAGTGTTAGTGGTACAAAATATCAAAGTAATAATGGAAATGATAAAACAATGTAGTCTGACCCCAATTTCCAGCCCTTTGGAGTTGCTTGGATTACAAATCCCATCTCAGTTTATATATTTGTTCTCAGTGAAATACTCTTTATAAAACATCAGATCTATTTGAGAGTGGGGTGGGGCCGAAGAAGGATGGAGACTCATTTAGTGTTAGTTCACTTCTCCTTCCCTGTCTTGCTTTGATCAGTGGTGCTAATTAATGTTCTGTCACCTGAAGGCCTCCATTTGCATTTGTTGCTGCTCTCCAAAACAACACCAATCTTGGTATTTTTTCTGGGGTCTCATCTTGACATTTACTGACTCCTCCCTCAGAGATTGTCCATGTCCAGTTGGACATGGGAGAAATTATGCAGGTATTTATGTTCCAGTTTATGAGAGAGTCTTTATTTCTATATGCCTGAACCCAGTTGTCTACATCACTGTCTTTCATTTTTCTCTTGGTACTTCATGTTGTCTTTATGTAAATAAGATGTGATAACATCACTTTAGGTAATTGAGAGTTCCTGGTCCTCCTCTTTCATTTTTTAAAATAAAGAACAAACCAAGGAATCTTATTATGCCATATATATATATATACATATATATATATATATGTGTGTGTGTGTGTGTGTGTATGTGTATATATATATGTGTGTGTATATATATATATATATACACACAATTTTTCTCATCTTCTATAATTTCTTTTTTCTATCTTACTGAGGAAAAACAGTAACTTTATATGTCCTTTCTATGTCACCAAGAGAATTAACCTAATTAAGAAACTACTTTGTGCTTCAAAATAATCTCGTGGAATTTTCACAAGATCCTTGAAAAAGAGGGATGTACATTTTACAGATAAAAAGGCCAAGATTCAGAGAGTTAAGTAACTTGCTTAAGATCACATGGCTATTTATGAATGGAATTAAAATTCAATTCTAGTGCATTTTCTTAGACCCTAGGGTTTGTGCTCAACCACATCTAGGGCAGTATTTGGCTCCTTCAGCAAATTTACTCCCTTGTTGTTTAGAGAACTGAATAGATTGCCTTGCTATGTACATTATGTGGAGCATTCCTATTGGTCCTTTTCTTTGATAAAAATGTTTACAAAGAGATTTCCATCCATTCAGAAAAGAGCCTATCCTAACCAAAGTGAAAGAATAAAATTTTCGTGATAGTAAAGTACCTAGACCCAAGTAAATATATATCTATATGCTTATTATTCACTTTACAAAAATAGGTACCATTGATCAATTGCTTGTATTGAGGAAGCTTATACATCTGAACACTAATGGTAGGTTTTTATATTAAAGAAGTCTTTCTTAGTTCCTAAATAGATTTTAAGATAAGAAAGTTTGAGAAGAAGAGTGTCTCATGAAACTCCTTTTGCAATCACATTGCTGAGCCATTGACTTTCTTATTGATATTCACTAAAGAGCTGGAACACTGAAGTGTGATAATTTCTTTCCTGTTGAAAAAAAAAATTCAACAAAAAAAGTGTTCTTAAAAAAGAACCAAATGCCAACCTAAAAAATTCTTTTCTCAGAGTACAGTTCAACCTAGTAGTGAGCAGTACATAACATCTTAATATGTATGAAGAATTGGGTTGGCATATCTTGGAGAAAAAACACTTTGGAGACTTTCACCTTAACTTTCCATCCTACACTCGAAGGCTAGTCTCATTTTAGCTCAGATTTGAAAAGTCACGATTCAGATTAAAGGGAATGCTTTGTTTGGTTTTATTTCAATTGGGCTTCCTGTGATAACAGCCAATAATTGTACTGTGTATTATAAGAGTTCTGGGGACTTCTAATGGTGGTGGTACTAGATGAGGTCATTTCTCTACGCATAAGTTTCTTGCTCATGTTTTTTTCATCTTCCTGTCTTGTGGCATGTCATCTCCTTTACTCAATGAATAATTATTGACATTTCTCCATTATAATTTTTATAATTTTTTCTAAACCATGTGACTATGTGTTATAGCTGGTGATTTAAGAGAATATTTTTGCTCTGAATCTAAATGTACTGGTCTGTAAAGCAAGTTGATTTCCATGGAACCACTTAGAAAATTTAGTTCACTAAATTGTGAAGATTGTCATTTGCCTACCTTCTGTTTTTTAGATAAGTGTATATAATTTTAACTGAAATGTTATTCCACCTACATGCAGCACTCAAGAACAAAAATCACTTAGAAATCAGACAAAGTAATTCATGAAAAACAAATCGCTATATCAAAATAGTCATAGTATCTCTGTAAAAATGTGAAGTCAAATGTCATCTCCCCCTGGATTGAGCTTAATGTTCCATGTGCAAAACTTTTTATTTTAAGTGCTTTCTAAGACAATAGAGACTCTCTTCAGGCTGTGAATATATCCATTTATATTTCCTACTTGCAGCTCTGTGGACAGTGTGTACTGTCTCTTGCAGCCATGCTCCCTTCACCAAGTCAACTACTCATCCTTAAGGTCTCACTTAACATGACTCCACTGTCTGAAGGCTTTCTGGACTGCAAGACTGGGTTAGAGCACCTCCATTGTGACTTTTACAGCACCGTGTATTTACCAAGATCGCCACACTTATCATGTCTCTGTTGAAATTTCTAATTTTTCTCTCTTGCTAAACTCTTAAGTCCCTAGGAGGAAGGACTATCTTCTTGTTAATTGTTAAATAGCTATTCCTATAATAATCCCCAACAGAGAGTAACTGTTCAATTAATATTTTGGAGAATTGAGTTAAACTGAACATTGAAAATTTCATATTGAGAAATTGATTACCACGACACACTCCACAGATTCAGAATCTTTGGAAAAAAAAAGTGTAAGTGGGTGAGGTCAGGGAAGGGCCTTGGGTGACCTGTTTAACTTGTGTAGAGAACAGAGGGAGGTACCTGCGTTTTTATTTCGAATATGTATAAATGGCACTTCCTTATGGAGAAGAGAGGCCATGATTAGGACCTATGACACAGTATTGTGATGTTAGCCTTAGTATAGATTTTTTCTCTCCTTCTCTCTCTATCTTTTTTTTTTCCTGATGATAAAATTCATCAATTTTAAGTGTGTAGTTTGTTAAATTTTTGTAACTGTCTTCAATTATGAAATGACATCAAGATGTATGATAATTCTCTCACCTTAAAAAATTTCCTTGTTTTTCTTGTGTCTTGTTATACTTGAACAGGGCCAGCAGACCGCCCAGGCAAAATCAGATCTGGTTTCTGTCTTTAGAGTTTTGTATTTTCTAGAACCTTATATAAGTGGAATTATGTAGTACATAGTCTCCTGGTTTGACTTCTTTTACTTAGCAAATGTTTTTTAAATTCAAACATGTTGTTATGTGTATTCATATTTGATTCTTTTTCATTAGTGTGTAGTATATCATGAAATGGATATAATAAACTTCTCTGATCATTTAGATTGTTTCCACATTTTAGCTATTATGAATAATGCTTCTATGACATTTACATATAGGTTTTGTGTGGACACATGTCTTCATTCATTACTTCTTAGTAGTGAAATTACTAGGTCACTTGGTTAATTATTTGTTCAACTTTATAAGCTACTGACGTACAGCTTTCCAAAGTGGCTGTATTATTTTTTATTTCCAGCATCAAGGTATGAGAGTTCCACTTGCTTCATATTTTTGCTACACTTGTCATTTTCGATCTTTTTAATTTTAACCATTCTGGTGGGTATGTAGTAGAATTATTGTGGCTTTAATTTGCACTTTCCTAATGACTAGTGATCATTCAGAATCTTTTTATGTTAGCCATTCATATGTTTTATTTTGTGTAGTGCCTGTTTAAATATTTTGTCTAATTTTGATTTTCTTATTTTTCCTGAAGTTTTAAATTCAGAACTGACTTTTAAAGAGCAGAAACTTTTGATCTTAATGAAATCTATTCTACCAATTATTTTCTTTTACAGTTTGTGCTTTGAGGCTTACCCAATATCAAAAATTTTCTCTTATTTTTTAAATAGAAGTTTAATAGTTTTAGCTCCTATATTTAGGAACAATAATCCCAAGCTGATTTTTTTTGTGTGTGATGTGAAGTAATGGTTAATATTCATTTAACCCTCATGTAGTCAGTCAGTTTTTTCCATCACCTTTTCCTGAAAGGACTATCATTTTCCTATTAAATTAAAGTGACTATCATTTTCCTATTAAATTATCTTGGCAACTTTGCCAAAGTCAATTGAATTATGAGTTTGTTTCTAGAGTTTCTATTCTGTTCCACTGATCTATACGTCTGTCCTTATGCCAATACCTCACAGTCTTGATTACTGTAGCTTTATATTAAAATTTGAATGCAAGTCGTATAAGTACTACAATTTTATTTTCTTTTTTTCAAGATTGCCTTAGCTATTCTAGCTCTTCAAATTTTGATATAAGTGTTAAGTATATATAGTTAATTTGCTTTAAAAGCCCCAGTTATGTTTATGATTAGGACTGCATTGAATCTAGAGATCAATTTGGAGAGGACTGGCATCTTAACAGTCTTGAGAGGAATGGTGTATCTCTCCATTTATTTAGGTCTAGTTTAATTTCTTTCAGCAGTGTTTTGTAATTTTCAGTGTAAAATCTTACAACTCTTTTCATTAAAAATTTTTCCCATATATTTTTTGTGCTTTTGTGAATGCAGTTTTTTCCAAATTTCATTTCACATTTTTTATTCCTAAAAGATTGAAAACACTTGATTTTTTAATAATGACCTCAGTTATTGCAACCCTACCGAATTCACTTGTTAGTTTTCATAGCCTTCTTATGGATTCCTTGGGATTTTCTACATACACTATCATGTTATTTATAAGAAAAATATTTTTACTTCTTGTCTGTTCTGTATACTTTTTATTGTTTTTCTTACCTTATTGCATTGCTTTGGGCTTAAAGTACAATGTTAAGTAAAATAGTGAGAGCACAGATCCTTTTTCCTGATCTTATCTAGGATGCATTGAGCCTCTTATTACCGAGTTTGATGTTAGCTGGAGTTTCTCATAGAAGCTCTTAATTGGGTTAACAACATTCCTTTTTATTTCCAGTTTTCTGGGAGTTTTTAATCATGAAATGGTGGTCAATTTTGTCAAATGCTTTCACTGTACCTACTAAAATAATTATATGCTTTTCTCCCTTTATTAAATTAATGTGAGGAATTATGTTGATTGATTTTCGGATATTAAATCGACCTTTCATTCCTGGTATAAACACCTCTTGGTTACTGTATATTATCTTTTTTACATAATGCTCAATTTGATTTGATAATATTTAAAAAGAATTTTTTATCTATATTCATGAGAGATATCAGCTTACTGTTCTCTTTTCTTGTATTATCTTTGCCGGGTTTTTGGAATCAAGGTAATTTTGGCTTAATAAACTGATAAGTTTTTTCTCTGAAATAGTTTTTGGATGGTAGTTACTATTTTGTCCTTTAATGTTTGATAGAATTCACCATTAAAGTCATCTGGATCCAGGGTTATCTTTTGGGGGTGGTTTTGATTTACAAATTCAATTTATTTGATTAATATAGGCTATGCAATTAATTTTTTTTAGCTTTTTCCCCTTTTCACTTAGGTTGCAAATTTACAGGCACAAAGTTGTTCATAATATCACTGCTATTATTCTGCCATCCCCCAATTAACCTTTTAATGTTTGTAGAATCTGTAGTGACATCCTCTGTTTCTTTCTTGATACTGGTAATTTTCTTTCTATCCTCCCTCCATCCTCCACTTTTCCTTTCTCCCTTTCTTTTTCTTCACCTCTCCCTCCCAAGATGTGAGGTGTGTACACAGTTTAATCTCTAGCAGCCCTTTTACCCTGGTAAGCCTAATAGCTCAGTAGACAAACTCTAAGAACTCTTCTTCTTTGGTCCTTTTTGGCCAGCACCGAGTCAGTTTTTTGAGGTTCTATTCACCAAAACCATATCTATGCCCTACTGGTGGTATGGGTATTTCTTTCTGTTCATTATAATTCAAGAATAAGGATTCCCATGAGCAGAAAGAAGGAACTAGTTAGGAGGAATAATAGTACTGGGATTTATGACAGAGGAAAAGCTATATAACCTTCTGGAAGACATAAAACATGGAAATGAATGGTAAGATCAGTTTCTTGATTCTAAAGAATTTGGTGGATCCATGGCAGGGCTACTGAAACCTGTGCATAGAAAGCCCAGTGCCTTTATCCAGTTGACTCTCCACTTTTTTTTTTTCCTCTCCAACTCCATTTTCTTTTACCTTTCTCTACAATGAACTCGATCACATGTATGCCAAAAAAAAGAAGTTAGACTTACAACTGTAAATAAATAATAAATAAATCACAGTACATAAATTTATTTATATACCAAAACTAAATTTAAAAATTAATTGATTGATTTACAACTCATAAATTGAGTTGATTTACAACTCTAACCAAACATTTTGCCTCCTGCGCCATGATCTAATTGTGTGTACTTTTTGGACGCTTTATTCAAGAGTCCCTTCCTGAAACTTGAGTGATGAATATTAATAACACTTAACTCTTCATCAAAAATATTCAGTGACTTCCTACTATTTGATAAAACAAAGTATATAACTCTCTGTCTAGTATTTTAAGTCTTTTTCTTTGTCATTTTTCCAAGTTTCCAACTTCCCATTTTGTTATATTTTCACCCTCACTTCTCACATCAATCAAGATGGTTCACTGATTATTTTGCCAACACACCTGGTAGATTTCCGCTTCTGTGCTTTCATTGTTGTAGTACTGACCTGCTCCTTAATTTGTCTCAGTACTCTATGAGAACTGAGGTCCACAGAAATGGCATGAATTCATCAATGCCAAACACTTTACTTAGGAGAGAATGGGAATAAGAACTCTAACCTAGAATTTTTCTATCTTAATCTGAAGGATTTGCATTTTATCTGCAAAGAAATGGGGAGCCTTTTACGTTCCTAGGAAGATAACTGTTGAGAAGAAAATGTGGTCTAAAGAAGATAAAACTGATTTCTTTAAATAGAAGGGAGGAAGATGAAATTGTGACAGGTATAAAAACTAAGAGATTGAGGTATCCCTGAGGAGATAAGTCAAGTCAGAGGTTGTGGGACACACAGAAAGATACTGATTTAAAGATACTATGAATTAAACAGTGACAACACATTTTAAGACCATGGGAAGAAAGAATTGGCAGGATACAAAAGAAATTAGGTTTGTGCAACACCTTAAAATTTTTACTCTAGATAACCATAAACCTTATCATATTATGTTTAGTACATTAGATATTTATGTTACTTTAATTTATTTATGCATATTATTTTTAACATCTACTTTTTCTAGGCATTGTTCTAGACACTGGAGACACAAAAGTGAACCGTTCATTTAGTGAATAAATGTGATCTCACTACCAAAAATGCATATGGCAAAATTTCATTAGGGTCATTGAAAAAAATTTTGATTCTACAAATTTATTTTTTAGAAAGGATGTAATAATCTTTATTTGGGAAATAGTTAGGAATAGCTTTTGTGTTTGTCTGTTGGATAACACCAATCAGTAAACATGAAGCCAGAATATATGTATTTGTGTTTAATGAGGATAAAAATTATTTTTTTAATTACTTAAAACAGGTTTTAAGGTTAATGTTCATTAAATAATTCAAGTGACGCTGTTTCCAAACATTATACTGACAAAAGAATGAAGGAAATGTTTTCTAAACTGAAAAGGATCTATTTTTCAACCTAAAAAAAACTTGTAATTCCTGTGATTTGTTACATATTAACACAGCTTCTTGATGTATCATATAAGCAATTAAGAGTTTTTGAGACACTGCTTTAAATTTTTTAATCAAAATATACTTTGGTTACTCAAATTCCAATTCTGTATCATGTATATTTGGAAAGGAAAGGTGTAAGCATTCTTAGATATATGCATTTTGCAGTATTTTTAGCTAAATGAAAAACTAGTCACTCTACTATGATTTATGAATAAACTTTAGGCTAAATTTGAAATATTTGATGAAGCCAAATTCCTGTTAAATTATTATTCGTGAAATCTTTATGGACCAAAGGCATTATCCCATCCTCTTGCTATCACCATTTATTCTTTATCATTCTCTTAAATTTATCCAAATAAACAAAGAAAATTAGCTCACGCCAAATTTAGCAACCCAAGATAATTCTCTAAGAAAAATGAAATAAAAATAAGAGGTAGAAAAAATATACACACCTACTACTTTTGTTTAGTAGTCTTACAGTCTCACTCTTTCGTTAAACATTCAGTCAACACATTTTCTGAGTGCTCGCCATGTATCTGTGGTTGTGCTTAGCAGGAGGAGTACACAGGTGAAGAAGGAAGAAGGGTCCATGTAAAATGGTGCTGGCTTTCTGGCTGGTGAAGACAGGTATTAAAAAGATAGCAAATAAGTAACCAGAATAATTCCATAAAATGGTAAGTGACTTGAAGGAAATAAAGAATGGAATAGGGAATCCCTGTGGAATAGGAAATAAGCTGGTGGGTCTGCTTTACATAGGGTGGCCAAAAAAGGCCCTACTGAGAGATACTGCTTGGGGTGTTGAAGAGCTAGCATTTACATGGTTCACAAAATTGGGTACAGGAGAATGGACTTAACTTTTTATAGCTCCCACAAAATAAATTAACCTTTTATAAAAGGCTAGGATATGAAAGGAAATAGCTTTTCCTTCATATCCAGTTTGCCATTTCAGTTCTTGACACTTCCTCTACTTGTATGACAGACTCAAAAAACAATAACAAAGTAGAGAAGTGGAGAAGACCTTGATATTTTTGGAGGTAATAATAAGGTTTGGTCTTTACATCATTTTCCTTTTAAGTATCATTTTTACAAGTGAAAACTTGTTATACTCTGAATGTGAAGAATGATTCTGAATATGGTGTTTCTTTATCACTAAACTTTTCTGACATTTGGCTTTAAAAATAATTGGCTCCTTTTGCTCCATATCCTACCTTGTTGTTCTGAACATAGTGCATCATTTGAACTGAGTGGAAATTTGTTGTTTCTTTAATAACTGACTATGACTAGAAGGAAGTCATAGCAGTGGAAAATAAGAGTGCTCACTTTTATGAGTATCTTTACTATTTGATTAAAAAGGAATTTGAGTACCCTCGCAAAGCATCCAGAAGTATTTAATGGATTTACAAACTCAAGTGGCTTCACAATAACTAAACGACTTGTTACAACTCTCTCCCCGCTCTCAACAGTGTCTCTCTCCAGAATTTCTTAGATTTTCTCTGTTCAAAGAAACCCCTGTAAGTTTTCTAATAAATACAATCTTCAGTCATAGGTAGAACTGTTCATAAGTTGCTCCAGATAGAGGTTCATCTTCTATTTTTTTCTTTTAAATCTCTTTAAAAAGAAGTTTTTTTTAAAGTTTTTTTTGTAAGTTCTCCTCTGACAGTGCCTTTCTAACATGAGAGTCTTTCTCTGTAAAATCAAATATAAAATTTAGTTTTATAACTTTAGTTTTGGAATGACTACTCAAAGTTCACAGAAGTGGGAAATTCTTCCAGTTTCTGTGATCCCAGCAGCCTAGAGAAAACATAAAAAATCTTGGAAGTTCTGGATTATTTGTGTGGTGTGGTGCAGGTGGACAGATCAGGATGGAGAAGAGAGCTTTAGTGGAGCCAGCCCAGCCATCACCATGACTCTGAACTCCTACTCATGTATCAAACAGATATAGTGAGAGGTTGGGCTGGCATACAAGCCGTTCTTTCCCCATCATCAATGACTTGGTGTCCTTGCCAGAGGTTTCCTTGCCAGGAGATAGCTCAGTTACCATGGGCTCTCTGAAGTGCTCCTTGGCAGTCCTGAGTGAATCTTGAGTATGATTTCATGCTTATGCTTTTCTTCAGCTTGTACTTGTCTGTGATTTTGAAAATTAACTATGAATTGTTAATAGATTGTTCGTATTTTACATATTATTTGAACTCTGTAGGGACTAGGCCATTATTTCTTACATATTCTTTAATAGTAACAAAGCAAAATTTTTGCTTTGTGTAGTGTACTTTTTCTTCCTTATATAGAGCAGTATGTGAGTGGGAAGATTCTCGAATTGTTCCTGCTTTTCCTTGCCAGAAAGAAAATAAAAGTATGTCTTCTACAACCCTTTTCTTATGGTAACCAGTGTTATTTGAGGCTATCAAAATGCCAGCAGGTGGCTTTTTTTTCTCGTTGAATACAATGCAGCATAAATATTCTCTTCTTTCATATAACAATTAAATTAGAGTGGATTTGCTTCTTATATCTAGAGGTTAATGGACATGGGATAAAATGTGCATAGTAGTGTGTGTGTGTGTGTGTGTGTGTGTGTGTGTGTGTGTGTGTGTGTGCTGTGAGTGCTATAGGATTCATGGGGATGAGAAATAGGTTAGTTTCATAATTATTTGTTTTTTAATGAATATTTTTAGATATTGAGATTCTTAGACTTTGGGTCATAATATTACTAAGATGCAGAAAATTAGTTACAGGAAAAATGTATTTAATTACTGATTTAAAGTTCATAAATATTATATTGTGGAACAATCCTTGTGTGGATAAACTGTGGTACATCTAGACAGTGGAATATTATTCATCCCTAAAAAGATATGAACTATCAAGTCATGAAGAGACATGGAGAAATCTTATAGGCATTTTACTAAATGAAAGAAAGCCATCTGAAAGGCTATATACTGTATGATTCCAACTATATGACAATCTAGAAAAGGCAAAACTATGGAAATAGTAAAAAGATCAGTGGTTGCTAGGGGTTGAGAGAGAGGGAAGGAGGGATGAATAGGCAGAGAATAGAGGATTTTAGGACAGTGAAAATACTGTCTGAGACCACCATTAACATTATTAATAAATAGAAAAATGGGCTGGCACAGTTGTTTGTGCAGTGAGAACACTTAGCATCATTTTAATTAGTGTAAATTTATGATACTGTTTTTTCTTTCTAGTGTTTTAAAAAAGTGGTTGCCTATACTTCAGTTCTGGCTTCCTCCACATTTTGCTTTGTTAGGAAAAGCTCTTCAAACAGGCATAATTTCTCCAGATTAGAGTTGGATGGAGTAATAAAATGAGTACAAAACTGAGTTGGGAATTCTAAGACTTAGTCCTGGATCTGCTACTTCCTGTTATTCTCTCTGAGCCTCAGTTTTCTCATTTTAGTATAAGACTCAAATGAACTCTCTTTATTTGCTTCAAAGTGCCATTGTGAAGATTAAATTAGTACCAGATATAAAATACCACCCCATCACTCTATTCTTTTATACTGCTTCTTTACTCTTAACAGTTCTTATCTTACACCTGTTGTATAATATTCAAGGTAGGCACTAGTAAAATTTGGTTGACTACACAAGTGAATAAAAATATTCTTATTTTTAACTGTTGAAAGCCTTTCTTAGGAAGCTTGTCTCTGACTGGGGATTAGGTCCAAAGTCTTTGATATAAGGAGGACTTTTCACACTTGATTTATGATCTTGTCTGGCTTTTTTCCCATTGTATCAGTATTATTCCACATTATCTCAAGATGATCGACAGCATCCTCCTAAAGTTTTCATGCTAGCTATTTGCTATAAATACTGTTTTTTAAAAAATAAGTATCTCAAAATCATGTATTCCTAGGTTGTGTTTGATAATATTGGTGCTTTATAGTTGAATTTTTCCTTTATCAGTAGAGAAATGTGTGAGAATTTTGGCTTGAGCCTAATGGAGACTAAATTTTACTTTGCCCAACACAAATCATAAATACATTCTCAGATAGAAGTGATTACATTGTTAGAATCACAGTTACTAGAAGTCAAACTAGAGAATCATTAAGAAAAAGCCCCAAGAACATATGCAAAAGAGGCAGGAATTTAATCTTTGTAAGAGCTGAATGTGTCTGTCTTATTTACTGCTATGTAATTAGTGCCCAGCAGAGGTTCTAGCCCACAGTTGGCACTGAGTGGTGAATGAGAGAAAGGAGAAATAATGGAAGGAAAGCAGTATAGAGAAGTAGTAAGGAAGATAAAGCAATGAGAGGTCAGGAGAGAGTAAATATTCTGCATGTGGTAAAAAAAGAAAAGCAGCTTTGAGCTTCAGTGGTGACAGCAGCACTGCACAACTCTGAGCATTCTTAGGTTATCCTTGATCTCTTTCCATGTTCTTCATACCATCAAGAGTTTAAGCAACCAGAGGATAGACTGTACGCTGAGTTCACACTGACACATGGCCTCGGTCCCTGCTCATTGTTTGAAAGAAGAGCAAAATCCCCTCTGATTGGCAATTCCTTTTGTAAGGTCAGGAGTACACAATACATTTCAGAATGATTTTAATAAAAAAATGGTTAAACATTTTTAAAAGGTTTAAAGAATAAAGCCTCAGTTACTTAAACAATTGAGTAAGGTACATTATTCTCTGATCGTGCCAGTTAATAACCAAAATATATTTGGGGTGAGTGTGTATTTATGCCCTTGCATGTATATATATTTCTGTACATATGCTAATGTATTTCTATATGCTTAAAATATTTTTTTATAGAGAGAAAAACATCTTTCAAGTACATATTTTTATAACATTTTATAACATATAAGGTCACTTAAATGTGATTAGGGACCCAACTTTTATTAGCTTCAATGGGATTTACAGAATACAGGCATAAGTTATCTGTAAATTAAATTTGTCAGAGAAAAAGCACTCGCATATGCTAATTCGTATATTTTTTGCATTCTCTATTATTTCCAGAAACTGGTACATGAAACAGTGCCAGCTGCAGATATGTTTCCCTCTTTTATAGTTAAGATACATAACTTTTTACAAATGTAAGCAATTTTTTGTGTGTTTTGTACTTTTTTATATATAATGAAAAGCTATCAGTTCACATATGTAATATTAATGTAAATCTCTCTGATGAATAAATTATAATTTCCAGAGCATGGCTCCTTGGAAATTTGAAGAACAAAACAATAGCATTAAAAGGAATGAGCCTGAATTGATCTAACCAGTTCTTGATTTAATTAAACTGCCGGGGATTTTCATTTCCCTAGTAACATTTATTTTATTAAAATAATTTTTTGAGAGCTAGCTTGATGTCATTGGTATATTGTTTCCTGCCATGACCCAATAAATTCACTTGTGTGGGTAAATGCTCTATCTTTGGCCCCTAGGTTAACAGAGGCACACAAACTGAGGTGAAGTCATAAACTGGCCAGTCCTGAAATCCACTAGATATCCACAAACTAGATTTCCTAGTTTGTTTCTCCAACTGAAAACTTTCTGCCTCGATATGGCACTTTATGTCCCCATTTTTTCCATGTTTTTTCAACTTTGTCCATTTCATCATTTTCTCTGGTTACTAAATTTCCGTGGTCTTTTGAAGATATGATGTTTGCTTGAGGATGCTTTTATTTCTTTTGATGCATGAGAGAAAAAGAGAAGGCAATTGGCAATAGCAGTAATTAAAGGAAATGCCAATGATAGTAACAAGGATGATAGTGAAAAGCCAGTATTTATTGAGGTCCTACTATATGCCAGGTACTGTGCTCAAAAATTTACATATTTATTTTATCTTAGCCAATCTTGATAACAACCCTATAAGGTAAAAATAACTTTAGTTAACATGTTTCATTTGGGAGTTAGTATTATAAATGGCTGACATGGATTGTCTTTATTGGTTTACTTTAGTGTGATTTAATGGCTTTAAGTGTAAACATTTTTAAAAAATGTAAATGCTACATATACTATAGAGTTGTCGATATCTACTGTGATTCCATTTATTAGGGCAATCCTATAAAGGAGTTATTATTCTCAAGTCTATTTTATACATATGGAAACTGAAGCATAGAGATAAGAAAATTATCCAAGATCAAGTTGCTTATAAATGGCAAAACCAGTATTCAAACCCAGGTCTTTTTCACAATAGATTTTATGAATATTTGTGCTTTCTGATTCTGCTTAGTAATAGAGTAAAGATGAAAATTTCAAAGAGTGAGTGTTGAGTGCCCCTAAGTGAATGTGGAAAACAAACCTGAATGGGATAAAAAATGGGACAGGTACACTTTTTTTTTTCCAACTTGAATTGCTGTTGGCAATATTTAAAACTTAGAGCCCCCCTTCTGCTGAAGGGGTAGAGGTAATGAAGGAAAGGAGGTGTTTTTTTTTTGTTTATTTATTTATTTTGAGAGCGAGAGAGAGTGAGCATGTAAGCAGAGGAGGGGCAGAGAGAGAGGGAAAGAGAGAGAATCCCAAGCATGTTCTGGGATGGCAGCAACAAGCCCAACGTGGGACTCAAACTCATGAAGCAAACAGTGAGATCCTAACCTGAGACGAAATTAAAAGTCCAACACTCAACCTACTGAGCTACCCAGGTGCCTGGGGAAAGAGGTGTTTTTTCTTTCCATTCTCTTCATTGTTAATGGTTTTGAATGCATTTTTCATTGAATGCAGTTTTCATTCACTGTGTGTGTGTGTGTGTGTGTGTGTGTGTGTGTGTGTGTGTGTGAATGCTAAGTTGATGATCTTTTCATATGCTTTTTTGTGGGGGTGGTATTTTTTCCCTGGATCAGTCTACATATTTGGCAGGGACACTTCCACATTTGAGTATATGGTCACTGAGTGATACCTTTTATTCACAGGCTTATTATAAGGTCTGACAATGCTAGTATCCTAAGAAGATCTTGAAGAATTTCTGGTGTGTGTGTGTGTGTGTGTGTGTGTGTGTGTGTGTGTGTGTGTGTGTTTTGTATGTTCTTATAGATAGTACAATCTATCAATTTCTGATGGTTATTTATTTTAAATTTTAAAGTATATTTAAAAATACATTAACTTCAGGTTCGTGGATTAGAGGAAAAGGACACTGCTTTATTCCATTTTGTGGCCTCTGTTTCCCCGGAGGAAAATACAGCATCTGACCTAGATGATCTCTAGAGTAACTTTCCACATTACCCCCATAATTCATGTTTGTACCTGCCATGGAATGGAATCAGTAGATGATGACAATTCTGTAGTGCAAACAGCCTCTAAGTAAAAAAGTCATTTCAACTTTAGCCGTTAAACCACACTAAATTAGACTAACTAGGACTATGCTGAAAGGGACTGTAAGTGAATACATTTGCTGGTAGATGAAAATTGGCTGGCATGCACAGTCATTAGCAGTGGGTGATAGCTTTTTTGGATGTTATGTGAAAAGAACAGAGAGCTGTTTTGGAATGCCTTTGAAGTTTTTTCTCTCTGTTCTAAATATCTGAGATTCCTTACAATTTTCACAGCAGAGTGGTCCATAATTGTTGCTGGATCTTAAAAAGTCACATGTGCTTAACAATTATGGAGTTTAGGGTACCTGTAAATCATATTTCAAGAAGGGAAACTCCGAAGTTGAAAAGTAATTTGAAGTTAACTCTAAGTTCTCTGTTTTTAACTGCTTCCAGTATGAGAAATAAAAACAATCTAAATGATAGAATTAAGGAAGTCATGTAAGTTTTTAAATTTTTATTTGAAACATATGTTCCAACATGGTTCAAATGGTTTAAAATAAGAAAGAAAGGAAGAAAATCAAAAGTTACTGGGCACACCCAATGTGCCAAGCATGAGAGTTAGGAGCTCGAAATGTTAGGAAAGCCAAAGATTTGCATAATGGGAAGATTTACTGAGCTCACACTGTAGTGCTAAAATGCTAAAATGCAACTTCAGGTCATATGGTATGCCTGGGATCTTGGAAAACAGCCATGATACCCAGGGCCATGGAACAAGAGCTTCATAGTCAAGGAAACAAATTGAGAGCTCCAAGACAAGCTTGGGTTCTAGCAACATAATGTCAAAATTGTCCAAAGTCATTGCACATTAGCAAACATCTTTACAACAGAATATTGACGAAGATCTGAAGCACAAGGTTGTCTAAGCAGTTTAGACATAATTCGAAGGTTGATAGTTGATATTCATTCATTTATTCATACATCCATTCATCAACCACTAATTATCTACAATCCATAAAAGCCTTGTAGGGAAGATACCATGACCATAACAATTACAATACATATGGGGTGCCTGGGTGGCTCAGTCGGTTAAACGTATGACTCTTGATTTCGGCCCAGGTCATAATATCACAGTTTGTGGGTTCCAGCCCCACATCAGGCTCTACTTTCAGTGCAGACCCTGCTTGGGATTCTTTTTCTTCCTCTCTCTCTGCCTCTGCCATGTGAGCTCTAAATAAAATAAACTTAAATAACAACAACAACAACAACAACAACAATACATATAGAAAGTGAGTCATGCTGTAAGAAAGTATAGGTAAGGTCTGTGGTTTTTCAGAGAGAGTATGGGGCACCAGGAAAAACATCACTGAACAGATGGCTTTTGAGCTGAATCTTACAAGGTAGGTTTGGGCACCTCATAGCACTGATCCTTTAGTTTTCAAGTCTGCCCAAATTATTACCCTTTGGGAAGTATGAGGACCTTTATTTGGTGATGGTCTTCAGTATGTATCTTCTCTTCCTCTCCATTTGTGGTATACACTTTCATCAGCAAAGAGGGCTTTTTGTGAACTGAACTGGAGCTAGGGAGGGTTTTTGAAAATGGTTGGAATTTGATGGGAACGGGAAGAAGTGTGTGGGGAGATGCAGGTGTATGTCTGCAGTGTGTAAAAGGTCCTAGCTGGTTCTGATATAGTCTCCTTAGATGGCTATGTCTCTCTTTGATCTATTTGGAAATTATTACTCATAGATGACATGAGATATTAGGAAATCAAAATAAGCGCAACATTATTTAGGAATATTTGGTAATTAGGAATACTAAATATATAAGAAGAGGTACCTTGTAGTAAAACGTGAGATGTAAAATAGGAACAAAACGTGTGTGTATATGTGCTGTAGTGGCAGAAAGACACGTCTACCCTACTAGATTGCAGAGCTGAGTCTCTGAAATAAACTCACAACAAGCAGATTAAGAGGAGAAAAGGTATATAAAATTTATTAATTTTTATTCCTTGTGTGGGGGAAAAAGTGAATACCCAAAAGAACAGTAGATTTGAGAACTTTATATCATCTTGAGACAGGCGGGGCATCACACATGCAAAAATAGTGATTCATTCAGTTCAGCATTTAGGAATTGTGATACAGTGAAAATCCTCAAGGTAAGCACTTTTCCAAAGGTTGTCCTTCTGAACCTAATCAATTATAATTCTAAAGATTAATGTACAGTTTAAAATTAAAAACATTTTATGCAGACTTCCCATGTATCAGGCAGTAATATATATGTATGTGTGTGTATATATATATATATAACCTCATATATATATATAAATATATATATTTATATATATATAAAACCTCCTTTAAAAAACAAGATCTCATGAATTGCTTGTAACTATTAGCCCTTTTTTGTAGATGAGGAAATTGAAGCTTAAGTATTTTAAACTTTCCAAAGATCTTGCAGTTTGTTAGAAGAGGAGCTGGGATTGTAACCAGATTAGGCCATTTCAGAGATTTCATGCTCTTTGTATCAAAGAAGGTATGATGAAGGACCCATGGAAATATTATTTAACTATTTGAACTAAACATTTTCATGTCGTATGTAGGTCATTTAATAACCAAACAATAAAATTAGTAAATTTAAAAATTCTCTTGTTCTCCTTACTTTTCCATTTGCAAAAGGAATAGTCAATCTGATACTTACTCCCTACATTGCAGCAAAGGGACGTCTGTTGTCAGTTCTTAAATCTGACATTTCAGACAGAGAATTATTAGTCACAGTTGAGGTATGTTGTCACCTGACCCAAACAGGAGACTGTACTTAATTTAATAAATGTTTGGTGGCAATAACATTTCCCTCCACCCTCTGACCTGATTTTATTTGTGCTAAACAGCATGCCTTTGAGTGATCGACGGCTAAGATAAATTTATCTTTGTCCCCTGTGAACTGAATCTTGTGAGTTTTCACTCCACTGGTATGCTGTTTAGCCGAGCTTGGATGGTCTAGTTCCCCTTCCAAGCAGGGTTGGTAACTATACATGCCTTTTACTTCATAGCATGTTAAGATAAAATATCTCTGAGAAACCATTGCTAACTATTTTACTTTTTAATGAATTTATTCTAGCTATCATATTTTAAATACTTATGTAATAATAAAAGCTGAGATGATGTAAACATGATGACAAAACTGCCATTTATATTGAAATGAATTGAAAAACATACTTCTACTTTTATCTCGCATATTAGCATTTTAAGTAGTGATAAATATTGAATAGGCATATCCCAGCATGCTATCATTTCTGTCATGACTAATTGCCTAATAAGGTTCCATGAAATTTTGTTTTGATGCTAAAGGCCCTTGACCATATTGAATTTTAAAATACTAAGTTATGACTGAGGGTTAAAGAAAATACTCTTAAAAGGAATGTGAAGTTTTATGCCAACAGACTAATCTTTAAAACAGCCCAAGTATTTTTTAGTTGCAATAATGGAAAAAACAACAATACTGGGCAGGAATGAAACAGGAAATGTTTAAATTGTTATTGCTGTAGGCAGAAACTGATCTAAGTAATGGTACTAAAAGCTATGCAATATTTAGGCTCTTAATATTGCCTAGATGGTTGAAATATATTCTTGCGCTATATATTTTCATCTTTTGTATAGCTTTCACAGTGAAGCTAATTGAGTCTTATTGGCATAAAATATTTTCCTTTAAACTCCCAGGTCAGCTTTCTAAAACAATATTTATAGGTTTCAACTCTCCTGAAGGGAATCACCAACATTCACGATCCTAGAAAAAATAATCCTGTTTAGAAGGAAAACAATGTCATTTGATTCTATGTCAGATGGGAAATGGAATGTTTGTTTTGAGGAGATAGCTCAAGGCATAAACTATTTACTCTAAGTGATTTGTTTTACTGTTGCTCTTATACCAATAAAAAGCTGACTTTAGCCCATTCTATGAACCCTGTTGAGATCTTAATATTTATATTTAGAAATAAGTTTTTTTATATTTCCTCATTGTCCTTTGCAAATATCTAGATCTTCTAGATCTTCTGATCTTCAGTAAATGGTCTTAAACTCCATTGTTATTTGTCTGCATTAGACCTAAGTGCTGAAAAAAAAAAAATACAATCACTTTCCATAGTCATTTAATCTCACTGAATGCTTAACCATCACATTATGCATTTCCAAACTCAATTATAGTATGGCCCAATATAGTCTAAAATTCCATTTTCCACAGCCAATAAAAACAATTTTTTGACCCAGATCCAAAGTATGCCAACTTTAACTTGTTATCTCAGGACTGTTTTAGCATATGAAACCCTGAAAGGTTAGTTATCTTTTCCACTCTTTTTGTCCTTTTTTTATTCGAAAAGGAGACTAGTAGTGTTAAATAAGTACTGAAGACATTCTGAAGAAAATATTATTTGTTTAATTACATATACATGCATGGATAGATGACAGGTTAGATAAATTTCTTTTAGTAGAGAATGCTAGATAGAAGCCAATATCCTGGTGATAGGTATGCTTATTTCAATTGAATTATCAGTGATTGTAGGCTCTCAGTGTACAGGAGGAGATAGCTTTCTCCCCAAACTCAAAATTCATAGGTAGCATTTTGCAAAAGTCCAATATAGATATGCGTTTAATCATTGCCAACCTACTTAATACGTGGTAATGTGGAATACAAAAATGAGTTATTTTGTCAACACAAAATAACACAAAGAGTTACAGTTAATGGTAGACCAAAAGAAGTAAAAGAATTATTGCAATTATGCTATAGATGCCTTAGCAGTGGAAATAAGGGTGTTCAACAGCTAGGTAAGAGACATCTATCTCAGACTTGGTTTCCAGAGAAGGCTTCCAGAAGCAAGACATGTCTATACAGAGGACTGAACAGTAAGCAGGACATAGCTAAGGGAAGAATTTGAAGGAAGTATATTCTAGGCAGAGGAACTTAGAAACTGTAAATTTCTGGAGAAAGAACATAATGATCTAAGTGAACTGAAAATAATCCAGTATAGCTGAAGCCTGGAATGTATATCCATTTCATCAAAGAGTGAGTGGGGGAATTTTGACAGATATAGCTAGAATACATAATATATATGATTTATGAAACTTAATATAATATTATATACGATTTTTATAATATAATATTGAAGAGTTTAACCATCTTGAGGGCATCTGGGAACCACTGAAAGATTTTAAGCAAATGAGGATTCTACTTTTAATGAGGTTTTAAAAATATTTTTTAATGTTTTTATTTATTCTTGAGAGAGGGAGAGAGAGAGAGAAAGAGATTGTGGGGGAGGGGCAGGGAGAGAGGAAGACACAATCTGAAGCAGACTCCAGGCTCTGAGTTGTCAGGCACAGATCCTGACGCGGGGCTCGAACTCACAAACAATATCATGACCTGAGCCAAAGTTGGAGGCTTAATTGACTGAGCCACCCAGGTGCCCCTAATTAGTTTTATTTTAACAGTTGTCAGAGATAATGTGTATATAAATAATTTTTATCCAAAATATGTTTTATTTGTCCCAGGAAAGTTAGAGAAACAGTGGTATGTGAGTTAAGAGTTGGACGATTTTTTTCTATTTGAATAGCTGAGAGAAGCCTCTCTGAAGAGAAAAAAAAAACATTTTGGTTGGGCTTAAAACTCATTCAGGGTTATAGATTACTTACTCTATTTATTACTGATTATTTTGTCTTTAGTCACTGTGAACATAACACACAGATATTTTTCTCCTAAAGTTTTTAACCTTGATTCTGAAAAATGGTAGCATGAAATTTGTTTTTATTAAAATTTTTTTTAATGTTTATTTATTTTTGAGACCATACAAGAGACAGAGTGCAAGCAGAAGGGCAGACAGAGGGAGACACAGAATCTCAAGCGGGCTCCAGGCTCTGAGCTCTCAGCCCGGAGCCGGAAGCGGGGCTCGAACTCATGAACCATGAGATCATGACCTGAGCTGAAGTCAGATGCTCAACAGACTGAGCCACTCAGGCACCCCACCATGAAGTTTTAGTGTAGCAAATTTTATTGTAAAATTTATTGTAAGATATAAAATTTGAAGGTACTGATGAATTATATAGTGCAGTTAAAAGTCAATTATGCATTGACTTTTCAATGTCTAAGATTTCAATACAATTTAAAAGTTAAAGTAGTAAAAAGCTTTTTTAAAAATATATTTTATATAATTTTAAAGTGGTAGTAATAGTACAAGGAACTAAAGGAACAATTATTTGTATTTTGCTCCATTTATTATTTTCTCTCTCGCTCTTTCTATATATACATATATATATACATGATTATGCATATAAATGTTAATTTTTATTATGTAAGTACAATAAAGTTAAATGTGTATTGTATAATACACACACTTTTTAATCAATCATTTGCCTATCTACAGTACTATTATTAAAATTGAGAAATTTAAGTGATAAAATACTATCTAATCCTCAGTTCATATTCAAAGTTTGTCCTTGTTCTAATAATATCTCTTATAGCTATGTTATGCCTAGTCCAGGGTCAAATCTAAAATGACATATTATCTGTAGTTGTCATGTCTCCTTTGTCCTTTTTTTTTTTTTTTTTTGAGAGAGAGAGGGAGCGTGCAGGCGGGGGAGGGAGAGAGAAAATCTTAAGCAGTGGTTCCACATCTAGCAGAGTCTGATGTGGAGCTTGATCTCACAACCATGAGATCATAACCTGAGCCAAAATCAAGTTAGGGACTTAACTGCCTGAGCCACCCAGGCACACCTCTCCTTAGTCTTTTAATCTGAAACAGTTCTTTAGTCTTTCCTTGTGTTTTTTGACCTTGTGAGGTTTAGAGCACAGGCCAATTATTTTGTAGACCTTCCTTCAGTTTGGTTATATTTGATATTTCCTCATGGGTAGATTCATACATAAATATGACACGAGTGGTGTTGTATCAGGAGAAATATGCTCCTGGTTTGTCCTAATATGGATGAAGTAACAGTAGAGGTCTTAGCTTTTTATCTTTTTTGAATTTGAATTTGAATTTTATTTAAATCCAAGTTAGTTAACATATAGTGTAATAATAGTTTCAAGAGTAGAATTTAGTGATTCATCACTTATAACACCCAGTGCTCATCCCAACAAGTGCCCTCCTTAATGCCCATCACGCATTTAGCCCATCCCCCCCACCCAGTACCCTTCCAGCACCCCTCAGTTTATTCTCTGTATTTAAGTCTCTTACAGTTTTCCTCTCTCTCTCTTTTTATCTTATTTTTCCTTCCCTTCTCCTATGTTCATCATTTGGTGTTTTAAATTCCACGTGTTAGTGAAATCATATGATATCTTTCTCTGACTGACTTATTTCATTTAGCATTAACAGTCTAGTTCCATCCACGTTGTTGCAAATGGCAAGATTTCATTCTTTTTGATCACTGAGTAATATTCCCTTGTGTGTGTGTGTGTGTGTGTGTGTGTGTGTGTGTGTGTACACACATATATACACAATATAGACGATATATACCATATCATCTTTACCCATTCATCAATCAATGGACACTGAGCTCTTTCCATAATTTGGCTATTGTTGATGGTGCTACTATATACATTGGGGTGCATGTGTCCCCAGTGCATCAACAGTTTTGTATCCTTTGGTTAAATACCTGGTAATGCAATTGCTGGATTGTAGGGTAGCTCTATTTTTAATTTTTTGAGAAACCTCCATACTGTTCTCCACAGTGGCTGCACCAGTTTGCATTCCCACCGGCAATGCGAAAGTGTTCCCCTTTCTGTGCATCCTCACAAACATCTGTTGTTTCCTGAGTTCTTAATTTTATTAATTTTGACAGGTGTGAGGTGGTATCTCAATGTGGTTTTGATTTTTATTTCCCTGATGATGAGAGATATTGAGCATCTTTTCATGTGTCTGTTAGCCATCTGGATATCTTCTTTGGAAGTGCCTATTCGTGTCTTTTGCCCATGTCTTCTCTGGATTATTTATTTTTTGGGGTTTTGAGTTTGATAAGTTCTTTATAGATTTTGGATACTAACCCTTTATCCAGTATGTCATTTGCAAATATCTTCTCCCATCCTATTAGGCCTTTCAGTTTTGTTGTTTCCTTTGCTGTGCAGAAGCTTTTTATCTTGATGAGGTACCAATAGTTAATTTCTGCTTCTGTTTCCCTTGCTTCTGGAGACATATCTAGTAAGAAGTTTCTGTGGCCGAGGTCAGAGAAATTGTTGCCTGTTTTTTCTGTAGGATTTTGATGGTTTCTTGTCTTACATTTAGGTCTTTCATGCATTTTGAGTTTATTTTTGTGTATGGTGTAAAAAAGTGGTCCAGGTTCATTCTTCTGCACGTCTCTGTCCAGTTTTCCCCAACACCATTTGCTGAAGAGACTTTTTTCATTGGATATTCTTTTCTGCTTAGTCGAAGATTAGTTGGTCATACATTTGTGAGTCCATTTCTGGGTTCTTTATTCTATTCCAGTGGTCTATGTGTCTGTTTTTGTGCTGTACCATACTGTTTTAATGACCACAGCTTTGTAATATAGCTTGAAGCTTGAAATTGTGATGCCTCCAGCATTGGTTCTTTTTTTCAACATTACTTTGACTACTTGAAGTCTTTTCTGGTTCCATACACATCTTAGGATTTGCTCTAGCTCTGAGAAGAACGCTGGTGTTATTTTGATAGGGATTGCATTGAATGTGTAGATTGCTTTGGATAGTATTGATATTTTAACATTTGTTCTCCCAGTCCGTGAGCATGGAATGTTTTTCCATTTCTTTGTGTCTTCTTCAATTTCTTTCATAAGCTTTCTATAGTTTTCAGTGCATAAATTTTTCACTTCTTTGGTTAGGTAAATGGGATCGATTCCTTGCTTTCTCTTTCTGCTGCTTCATTATTGGTATATAGAAATGCAACCGATTTCTGTACATTGATTTTATAATCCTGTGACTTTTCTGCATTCACGTATCAGTTCTAGAAGGTTTTTGGTGGAGTCTTTTGGGTTTTCCATGTAGAGTATCATGTCATCTGAGAAGAGATGAAGTTTGACTTGTTCCTTGCCAATTTGTATGCCTTTTATTTCTTTGTGTTGTCTGATTGCTGAAGCTAGGACTTCCAGTACTATGTTTAACAACAGTCATGAGAGTGGACATCCCTGTCATGTTCCTAACTTTAGGGGGAACGCTCTCAGTTTTTCCTTATTGAGGATGATGTTAGCTGTGGGTTTTTTGTATATGGTCTTTGTCATGTTGAGTTATGTTCCTTCTTTTTTTCTAAAATTTTTTTAAATATTTTTTTTTAACATTTATTTATTGTTGAGAGACAGAGACAGACAGAGCATGAGCAGGGGAGGGGCAGAGAGAGAGGGAGACACAGAATCTGAAGCAGGCTCCAGGCTCTGAGCTGTCAGCACAGAGCCTGATGCAGGGCGGAACCCACGAACTGTGACATCATGACCTGGGTTAAAGTCGATCACTCAACCGACTGAGCCACCCAGGCACCCCTTTAAATTTTTTTCATGTTTATTTTTGAGAGAGAGAGAGAGTGAGCAGGGAAGGACAGAGAGAGAGAGAGGGAGACAGACTCCGAAGCAGGCTCCAGGCTTGGAGCTGTCACCACAGAGCCCAACGTGGGTCTAGAGCTCACAAACTGTGAGATCATGACCTGAGCTGAAGCCGGTCACTTAACTGACTGAGCCACCCAGGTGCCCCAGGGTATGTTCCTTCTATACCTACTTTCTTCAGTTTTTTTTTTTTTTTATCAAGAAAAGATGATGCTGTCTTACCTTTTATTTTTAAATTAATAAGCAATTTGTCGAAAGATTATTTGAGATTATATAAATATCCTTTCTTTTTAAAAAATACTTTATGGAGGTGTGTTTTATATGCAAAAACTGCACTTATTTAATGTATAAAATTTTAATGAATTTGGATGTATGCACCCATGAAACCATCATCACAATCAAGGTAATAAGCATATCTATTACCTTCACAAATTTCCTCAAGCCCCTTTTTGTGTGTGTGTATGTGATAAAAATATTAACATAAGATCTATTCTCTGAACAACATTTTTAAGTATATAATACAGTATTATTAACTATAAGTATGATATTGTGCAGCATTCGTTTTACAAAACTAAAACTTATTCATCTTGCATAACTGAAACTTTACACTCACTGAAAACAACGCCCCATTACTCTTTCCCTCCAGTCCCTGACAACCACCATTATATTCTCTGATTCTATGAACTTGACTATTTTAGATACCTCATGTAATTACCTCATGTAATTTGTCCTGTGACTGACATTTCATTTAGCATAACGTCCTCTAGGTTCATCCATGTTGTTGTATATGGAACAATTTTCTTCTTAACTTTTTAACTTCTTTTTAGTTGTTTTTTTTTAATTTTTCAAAAAAAATTTATTTTAGAGAGAGAGAGAGATCATGATGGGGGGAGAGAGGCAGAGTGGAGAGAAAGAAAATCTTAAGCATGCTCCATGCTCAGTGTGGAGTCTGATATGAGGCTCAGTCATAGGATCCTGGGATCATGACCTGAGCCAAAGTTAAGAACTGGATGCTCAACCGACTGAGCCACCCAGTTGCCCCAAGAATTCTTTACATATTTTGGAGATTTACCCCTTATCAGATACAAAGTTTGCAAATATTTTGTCTCATTACCTTTTCATCTTGTTGGCTGTTTCCTTTGTGGTGAAGAAACTTTTTAGTTTGATGTAGTACCAGTTGTTTTTCTTTTGCTGCCACTACTTTTGGTGTCATATCTAATCAATCATTGTCAAGAACAGCGTCAAAGAGTTTCTTCTAGCAGTTTTACAGTTTTAGGTCTTTTACAGCCAGTTAAGTCTTTAATCCATTTTGAATTGATTTTTCTATATAGTGTAAGATAAGGATCCAATTTGATTTTTTTGTATATAGATATTCAGTTTTCCCAAAACCATTTGTTGAAGACTATCCTTTTCCCATTGTGTATCGTTGGCACCCCTGTCAAAGAACAATTGACTGAATATGTGTGGACTTATTTTTGGACTTTCTATTTTGTTCCATTGATCTTCATGTCTGTCTTTATGCCAGTACAATACTGTTTTAACTACTGTAACTTTGATGATATTTTGTAATCAGGAAGTGTGATATCTCCAGCTTTGTTCTTCTTTCTCAAGATTGCTTTGGCTATTGGAGGTCTTTTGTAGCTCAGCATGAATTTTAGGATTGTTTTTTCTATTTGAAAAGTGTCACAGGGCTTCTTAAAACTAAAAACCACTGATGAAAGAAATTAAATATGATACAAATAAATAGAAAAATATCCTATGTTTAAAGATTGGAAGATTTAATTTTTTTTACATGTCCATACTATCTAAAGTCATCTATGTTCAGTGCAATCCCTATCAATATCCTGTTTCTTTTTCATTATACTTTCACCCACTGTTTTAATATTCATTGATTTTATAGCTCCATCATTCCTTTGGTATTTATTAGATGTTATTTTACTTTAAGGAGGAGCTTTCTTCCCAACTTATTTAATCAATTATTTATATCAATAATGATTCAGGAATTCTTATTTTATTCAATGGGTAGCAATATGTTACCATCATTATTTTGTTTGGTGTTCAAATTGTCCCACATTTGACCAATGGAGACTCTTAAGGCTGGGTTTTTTGGTACATCCCCATCATTGTTTGAATGTTTCCTTACTTTCTAGTACAAGAGTATAAGTTGATCTTATACTTTCCCTCCTCAAATTCTAGATTCAGCCTATTTTATAAGGAATCCTGGTTTCTTTTACTACTGAGTGGTATATAGAAACCAAACTTTGAGTGTTTGCTGTAATTGCTATTGGTGTTCATTCTTTCTCAGCCTTCTAAATGGACATAGTTAGAATTATATATAGTATATACATAATCTATAGTTTATATTAGTACTTCAAACTCCTGTGCAACACCTCAGGATATAATCTAGTCTTACCCTTTTCCATATGTGGACTTCCCTTCTCCAATCATGAGAAATCTGGTTCTTGCTATCCCTAATAATCCTTCACTCAAGACTAGGAATTTTCTACATTTGACAAAATGATTGTGTAGAAGAATGAATTTTTTGCAAAAGAACAAACATACATTAGTGTTGAAAAAAAATTATTGGGAGGAGAAAAAATTGAGTGAAGGCTGTCTAAACACTCAATGTTTTAGCATACTAAAAGCTACAATAATTAAACCAGAGTGGTATTTGTGCAGAAAAATCAACAGAATAGAAGAGAGACCAAGCCAAGTAAAAATGGAAATTAAATGTAAGTATGGTAAAAATGGCATTTTAAACTGAAGAAGAAAATAAAGGATATTTTTAAGAAATAGTGTTGGGGTAATAGGTAATTTGAGTAATTTGGAAAAATCAAATTATATCATATTGAAAGTAAGCCTTAAATTTTAGATACTGTTAATTCATTTCCCCAAAGAGCACTATTTTTGTTTGAGCTATCTTTTTAAAAATGATACATAGAGGGGTACCTGGGTGGCTCAGTCAGTTAAGTGTTGACTGGCTCAGGTCATGATCTCGTGGTCCGTGAATTTGAACCCTGCGTCAGGCTCTGTGCTGATAACTCAAAGCCTGGAGACTGCTTTGGATTCTGTCTCCCTCTCTCTCTCTCTCTTCCCCTCTCCCACTTGCACTCTGTCTCTCTGAAAAATAAACATTAAAAAAAATAAAATGATACAGAAAATATGTAAGCATTTATCATTTTTTTTTGCATGAATGAAGACACAAATAGGCATTTACTAGGATTGAATGGGAATATATGCCTGCAAAAAATTAGGAAGAATAGATAGCTGACTATGTGGTATGATTTAAAAGGCGTCTATAAATGAATAGCATCCAATCAATCTATCATAATTACTTAACGTTAGAGTTCTTGATAATCATGTTCTGGAAGGTAAAAGCAGGTTTTTATCATCTGCTAATTCACTGGCAGTATGGTTTCTTTGTCAGGTTATCTGGCTCATGTTTGAAGGAATGAAACACAGAACACAGTTAAGTTTTTATAGAAATCAAGATGAGAAGCAAATACACAGACATTGATTCTAGATGGTTGCTGTAGTTCAAGACTTGAATATCCAGAAATCATTATAGGAGCATTGGGATCCTGGAAGTGAATGCTGAAGGGTGAAGGGACGTAGGAGACATACTGTGGCTGCTTAAATAATATACGAAGGTCCAGCAGTGTCAATCTTTTCTTTCTATAAAATAACCACACACACTCAAAAAGGTTATCCAAGGGAATGCCAAGCTTAAAAAGCCATAGGACAACTTTGTTCTGATCTTTTATTGGATTCATATCTCTTGTTGAGTTACTACACATGTCCTCTCAAAAGAAAACATTCCTTGTAAATTTTAAATCAAGGAATTAAAGTAGAAAAAAAGAAACCTGAAAACACTTTCTTGAAGCAAACTATTGTCATATAAACAGATGGTCATATTTCTTTTTTTGTGACACCAAATATTTGTAAAGTTAGACCATATCTTCTTTCCATAGGCAGCATTAAATGAAGTGAGTTTGAGATATCTAGTTAGAAAAATCCCCCAACTTTCATGATTTTCTTGATTTCAGAACTTTTGTCTTACTGAACATATGATTGTTTCAGCACAGATATTGCTTTCATTAAAGCCTCTGGTGGCTTCCATGTTGCCAACTGTGATGGAAATATTTCTGTACTTTCTCTTTTTAATTGCTCTGTACCTTTGGTACCAGTAACCCTTTTCATCTATTGTAGGAAAAACTTTCCCTCCTGACTTTTCCAGTCTTTCTGACATCATCACCTGGATACTCTTCCCTGTCCATGTCTTCAGTTGCCAGGGTTTTTATTCTTGGGCCTTTAGTCCTCTAACGTACATGTTCTCTCTGAGCAATACATGCCACACTGATAGTTTTATATTTGTGTAGCAATACCTCCACCTCCCACCCATACACATTTATGTCTATAACTGTCTCCTTTCTTCTCTCCCGTAATTTAAATATCTAATTGCTTATGAAATATCTTCACTTGGGCCATCCCTTGGTATTGCAAACTCACTGTGCCTCACCAATAAGCTTTGATCATACTTCTTTCTTTGCATTTCATCATTATTCTTTTTATGATCTGAGTCTTCCTACACCATCCCCCCAAATAACAAACTAGAAATGAAAGTACTGCCTTAGCATTCTTTTTTTCCTCATTCAGTATACCCAATTATTCACTAAGCCCTATGCTTTTTATCCTGTAATATTGTAATTAGACTCTCTCTTTTCCAATTAATGCCTTTGTCTTACTTTAAACCACTATCATCTCTCACCAAGGATCTAAGAGATTATTTACTGATATCCCTGCATTCAGATTTATTCTTTTAAAAAATATTTTCCACAGTTTGCTCAATGAGATCTAAAACTGCAAAACTGAAGGTGCCATTTCTCTGACTATAGCCAATCAGTAACTACTCGTTGCCTATCGGATGTAATCTAAGCTCCCAGTATGGCACAAATGATTTGGCCTCTGTTTAATTTTCCAACTTTAATCTCTTGTCACTCCCCCTTGTAGTTTTATCCTCACTCACACCAGGATCAGTACCAGTTTCTAAATATTATGGTATTTCACGCTTCTGTGTTATTTTTCCACTTTCATTTTACTTGGCTTTCTCCATTTATCTTTTTTTTAATGTTTATTTATTTTTGAGAGAGAGACACAGAGCACAAGTGGAGGAGGGGAAGAGAGAGAGGGAGACACAGAATCGGAAACAGGCTCCAGGCTCTGAGCTGTCAGCACAGAGCCCTACTCAGGGCTTGAACTCATGAATCCTGAGATCATGACCTGAGGCAAAGTCAGACACATAACCGACTGAGTCACCCAGGTGCCCCTCTCCACTTTATCTTTCTAGTAAACAATTCTGCCCTGGCAAATTTCTATTCACTGGCTAACCCTTGCTGAAACAGTAATTTCCTCTCTGACTTTTCCTTTCTCTCCCTTCTGAGCTTCCTTTGTCCCTTTTATTTATTTTATGAATCCACTTATTAAATTATTTTGAAATTACCTTTAAAAGTACATTATTATTTTTTTTCCTTTTAAACTTGAGTTCCTTGGAGGCAATGCCTGTGTTTAAGCAATATTGTTCTCCTAACATCAGGTACAACCTTTGTCATATTGGCCCATGAAATTAAGCCGTGTTATATTTAAATGTAGAGTTTAAAGCAAAAATTGACCTAAAACAAAAATTTACTCTTTCAATATGCATTGGTAGTTGCTGCATTGGAAATCAAATGGTAAGCCCAACACAGCCATTTTTCCCTCCATTGTTGGAACCATGTTGTTTCTTTGATTATATACAAGATAAAGAAGTTAGTATAAGAAAAGCCTCTATCTTTAAATATAAATAGCATTCAACAAGATGCAATTCTCATGTTATAAGTAGTTCTTGGGGATGGAGATCAAGGGAATGACATATTCACTTCATATACCTCAGGGGCACTTGTGAGTAAGCCCCTCTGACAGGAAAAGCAAGAGAAATTCTGCAATGGTTGGGAGAGTGACTAGCTTAACCTTGAAGTTCCTTTCAGATTCCAGAAGCCTACATTTCTGTTTATAACAAATAACTCACTAACTCAAGGTCAAAAAATTGATGTCCATGAACTTCTATACTGAAACAATGTGTACATTCAAAACAGCAACAATATTCTATATTTGCACAACAATTGAGAAAGATAAGTACAGAATTTCCACAAATTTAAGAAAGTTAGAATCAGTAGTATACTTGAAGCTCATTATTGGAAAAGAAAATTGTTAATACAACAGGAGCAGAAGAAAAGAATGAGGATAAAAATGCAGAATGGCTGTGAGGAGCAGAGAAAGGGAATCAAAGCAAATCATATTAGATGGCCCCAGTCAAGGGAGGTGTTAGTAGATAAATGCATGAGCTAGGGAGGAAAGCAGTCCTGGACTCTCTAAAAGAGGGATACTAATTCCCATCCCAGGTTTTCCTCAGGAGAATTCTATATAATAGGATTTGTAGAACACTCAGCAGTGACTGGTATGTAATATGTGTCCAATAAATGGCAGCAGTTATCAATATTATCCTTGTAGTGGAATGTAGGGTCTAGGTAATCTCATAGGCAACTCTGAGCTTTACAAGTCTACAAATGGAGTCCATCCAGGTTTTTTGTGTGTGAAGATGAATTACCTAATAATGTTTTTGAGAGAGGGTAGAGAATTAATGAGTGAATTTTTTAATGATATCAATTGCTGAGAGCATGATTTTAAGGAGAAACTTTTATTACATGAACCTCATTATTGGAGATCCATTCCATATGTTGAGGATAGAACCACAACTCATTTATGTATTTACTCTGACTTGCTTTTTTTTCCTGGGGTTTCTCAGTGATATTTTGACTAAATGTTTTGTTTACTTTTGTTCAGTGAAGATTATACATCAAACAAATGGTACAATTTAAACTTTAAAGATTCCATATTTGTCTTTTGCTTTTTTTGGTTCACTGATCCATGCATGTTTAAGGCTTATATTGTGAGAATAACTCAAACCAAAGTAATGTGTCTCTGAAATCAAGTCTGAATTGTTGCTAGGATTCAGTCTCATTAAAATGATTAAAAAATTATATTTTAAGGTATGGTCATCCAAGATACCTTTTTATTTAAGGTTACTATTAAAATTAAGAATATGATCATGGAGAGGCAGTATTTGTTAAGAACAAAGATTTTGGCATCAACATTTATTTATTTTTGGGACAGAGAGAGACAGAGCATGAACGGGGGAGGGGCAGAGAGAGAGGGAGACACAGAATCAGAAACAGGCTCCAGGCTCTGAGCCATCAGCCCAGAGCCTGACGCCGGGCTCGAACTCACGGACCGCGAGATCGTGACCTGGCTGAAGTCGGACACTTAACCGACTGCGCCACCCAGGCGCCCCAAGATTTTGGCATCAAATAGAACTGGATTCAAATCCCATTACTGTAACATACAAGAGGTACAACATTTGTCAAATTATACAACTTTTCTCAACTCTAGTTTCCTTGAGTGTGACTTGAAGATAAGAGAATCTATCTTTTAGGTGTGTTATGCAGCATAACTGAAATAGTGGGTAGAAAAGTATTGTGCCTAACACATAGTAAATGACCAATAAACACGTGTCAACTCTCTTGTACCCATGCTTTGCATTGGTCCAGGTGGAGAAATGAGCAGATGAGAGAAGATTGCCATTTTGGGAGACCATAGAGCAAGCTGAAGATTCATAATTTTTTTTTAAAGATGCAGAATTTCTAAAATAGACTTGATTTCTAATATTCTCTCAGGTATTGGGCTTTGATAACATGTCTAGTTGGGCTTGGGAAAATGTTCACTGACCAGTTTAAACCCTGAATGGAATTAGAATTTAGAATTTAAATGAATGTACTAATAAATTATGGCAACTATTGCATGTCACAGAACAGTTGATAGGAATAATATATTGATATGAGAAATAAGATAGTAATTCCAGAGATAAGATTTGCTAGGATGGGTCATTCCAATGGATATAACGTGGGGGAACATAAGTAGAAGTGGAGCAAAAAGCTGAAGATGGAATGAGGTTTTTGAGGAATGAATGGATATAAAGGCACCAATATATGTGGTCTGTATTTATTCTCTGTGCTAACTCATTTTTGTTTTACAAAGGTAGTAGGGGTAATGACCTATTTCTATACATTTGAGTTATTTTCACAGAACCTACCACATGTACTATTAAAGCCTTGGCAAACTGAGTGACTGCCTCTATTCAAAGTCCATGTGAGTCAGGATTTTCTCTATTGCTGTCTAATTCTAAAAGCTTGGAGAGTCAATAGGTTAGCATTTAGGAATTTTCCATTTACGGACACTGATTCAATTCATTCTTGGTTGTAGTTCTGCACATTTATTCATAGGCATTACTGGAAATTTAAGACAGACTGAAAAAAAAAAACCTACTGACTGAGTTTAGAGTCATGTTGAAACCAAACTTAAAATATGGAGGAAAGCTGGTAATGATGACTCAGTACTGAAGCTAAGTTAATGATTTAGTGACAGGTTTCAGAGCTGCAGAGAAACTGAACAAGTCTCAGCATGCAACTACCTTTGGACAACTTTCCACTGACTAAAAACTGCAGAGAAAAACACTTTTGGCATGTTCAGGGGTAATGGAAGCCTCTGAATCACGTGCTTTTGAACTATTATATCACATCAGTTATTTCCTTCAGTACAACCCCTCTTAGGTGACGGTGTGAGCCTCTCCAGTTCTGCAGGCTAATATGGCAGAAACGGCTGCAACTGCTTCGGCCACAGTGTGCCCTCTGAACAACTGTTGTTGCTTGGTGCTTAGGGATGATGAAACACTTCACTTGCCCTTGGTCTTCGCCTGCTTACTGAATATCCATTCATCATTAAGCCCCTGTTCTACCAACTCTTTCTTAGTCCTCTGACTCAAAGGGAATTTTATATTAAGGAGGTCCCTTTTTGTAATGTTTATTTAACTACCCACTGTATAATAGTCATTTCCTTTTATATGGAATTTATATGTTGCTTGATTACACAGTGAGCTGTGGGTGGGTGTTTGCTATGAGAATCTGCTTTAAATGATTTCCTTTGTTGTTGTTGTTGATGTTTTCACAGAATGTCACGCTTATTCAAAATAAATTGTCCTACTGCCAGAACTAAGCTGTCAGAACCTGTGGGAGTGCTAATTGGAGCCAATCAAACTTTAACTGACCTGCTTCCACACTTAAATGACAAAGAGGAATTTCTCCTACTTTGTGAAGCAGAAAGGCGAAGCTCTGATACCTGGCTGAAGGCACAAACTGGGGAACAGTTTTTCCTTGTCACTTGAAGCCATAAACCTGGTCTTCCTTATGAATTCATTTAAGAAATTAACAATTTTGATGGATTTTATTATGGAGTAAATGGCTAATAAACTTTAATTCTGACTCACAAGTCAGAAGTATCTAGTTTAAAACTATTAATAGGGTAAAATCTGCTTTTTGTCTACAAGGCAGAAAACATTTTTGGTCAAACTGAGAACCATTTCCAAAGTGATTATCAGCTGCATTGTGAATTTTAAGATTCAATGCATTTATTCTCAGTTACTTAGAGTTCCTCATTTAAAGAAGTATAATGACAAACATTTCAAGATGAAACATATGTAAGTATTAGAAAATGTTTTGAAGCATTGCAGGAGATCAGTAAGAGTCTATTTTTAGGTTCTTACAGTTGTATAAGAGGAAAAGTTTTCTCTTCTTCTTTTGTAGGTTCTTTGATGGTCTAATTATTAAATTGATATAAGAGAGATTGACAGGAGAAAAGTAAACAAAAGTGTAGTAACATGGGTACATGGGAGAGACCCAGAAAAACTGAGTAACTCCCAAATGGCCAAAGCCATAACTTAAGTATCATTTTCAGCTAAAGACAGATTATGGGGGTGGGAAGTCAGTTATAGGAGGCTTCTAGGAAGAGCCCAGTAAACAAAAATAAGACTGTTATGCAGAGTTAAGTCAAGGCTTTCTCCATTGATAATAGGTTCTAGAGATTTGTTTTATTTTATTTTTTAATGTTTATGTATTTATTTTGAGAGAGAGAGAGCCTGTGTGCAAGCAGCGGAGGGGCGGGGGTGGGGGGGAGGGAGACAGAGAGAGAGGGAGAGAGATAGAGAATCCCAAGCAGGCTCCACACTGTTAGTGCAGAGCCTGATGTGGGTGACACTTGAACTCACAAACCATGAGATCATGACCTGAGCCAAAATCAAGAGTCAGACCCTTAACTGACTGAGCTAGTTAGGTGCCCCAGTTTCTAAAGATTTAGGCATCCTCGTTTTTCTAGTATAGCCAGGGAGACAACCTTACAGATGGGGATTTCCCTTACAAATGTAAATATTTCTTACAAAAGGGTAACTTCTACTCAGTTTTCTGAGCTTCACCAGGATCTTCTGTTTCTTAAAAATAACCTGCTTAAGATAATCCATATGCCAAAGAGGTATATTTTGGAATGGTGTATTTTGCTTCCCTTTACAGACATGCATATAAGAAAAAATATATTTTTGTATAACTTGACTAGATTTATGTTTAAGGTAGTCAGGAACAGTTAGTTACATGTTCTGATTTTTTCCTCAGCTACTACATCCCGAAGAATCGGTTTCTTCATCATTACACAGATGAATTTGCAAATAAATAATTGCACATATTATGACACATAGATTATGATACTAATAGGGGAGCAAAGTATTGTAGGCATTATGAATTCAGATGGGGTTGTCAGAGAAGTCACCTCTCTGAGGTGAAACTGCAGCTGAAATCTGAACAATGAACAGAAGGAATAGCATTTTAGACAAGGGAACAGTATGTGCAAAAGAGGCTGAAAAGAATGTGGAGTGTTCAAGGAACAAAATGCCAGTGTGGCCAATGAGAAATGAAGTAAAGAGCAAATGAGATAGGGGACAGATAGGTGAGACCAATGTTAAGATTGTGGTATAATTTACTCACTATGCACCCATTGAAATAAATAAGAAAGCTGTATAAAATAATGGGAATAATGTGCTGTCTCTCTTCCATTTAATAAATAATGATTTTATCTTCTCCCAGTCAGCCAGAGGCACTATGCAGTGTAGGTAGTGGGATTTATTTTTATCACAGATGAAAGTAAAAACAAGTAAGAAGCCAGACTTTAATATAGGCATATCTTGCAGATATTTCAAGTTCTGTTCTAGAATACTGCGATAAAGTGAATATTGGATAAAAGAAAGTCAAATGAATTTTTTGTTTTCCCAGTGCATAATACGTTATATTTACACTATTCTATAGTCTATTAAGTGTGCAATAGCATTATGTCTCAATAAACAATGCACAGACCTTTATTAAAAAATACATTATTGCTAAAAAATGCTGACCATCATCTGAGCTTTCAGCAAATTGGTAAGCAACAAAATTTAATTGAGTAAATTTGAAGATCTAATTGGCTTTATTAAGAGATTTGTGAATAGGGCAGTATCCTTCAAGCAAGTAGAGAGCAACTCTGAGGAGTTGTACAAAAAGGAAGGGTTTTGTAGGAAGGAGGATGCAGCAAAGAAGTTATTAGCAAAAGAAAAGAAAGGATTGTTTCAGGTAATGTCACTTTCCCTTAGGGGGAAGAACAGGGCTCTTATCTTGCAGATTACCTCATCTTCCTTTGAGAGATGGAGAAGGCCCACAGGACAGATTACTTTATGGATGATGAACAGAAAATTTCTGACTAACCTGTTAAGACTACATTTCTGGGAGAGATTGAAGCTGTAATCAGGTTAGGTATTAAACCCTGGTTTGGTGACTTGGCCTGGAATAAGTGACTCCATCTTGGGCCTGTGGTTTTCTTTTTAACAGAGTAATAATCCTTTTGCTGATGGAGGGTCTTGCCTTGGTATTGATGGTTTCTGACTGATTGATTACATGGTGGTAGTTGTGAAAGTATGAGGTGGCTGTGGTAATTTCTTAAAATAGGACTATGAAGTTTGCTACATCGACTGACTCTTCCTTTCACAAATGCTCTGTAACAAGCTATGCTATTTGACAGCATTTTACCCACAGTAGAACTTCTTTCAAAACTGGAGTCAATCTTCTAAAACTCTGCCACTGCTTTATCATCTAAGTTTACATAATATTTAAAATCCTTTGTTGCCATTTGAACAACGTTCACAGCATTTTCACCGGGAGTAGATTCTTTCTCAAGAAACTGCTTTCTTTGCTCATCCATAAGAAGCAACTCCTCATCCATTCCAGTTTGATCATGAGATTGCAGCAATTCAGTCACATCTTCAGGCTCCACTTCTAATTCTAGTTCTCTGTGAAGAAGGAGGCCCAAGGAGAAGGACAGAGTAAGGGGAATGGCCAGTCAGTGGAGCAGTCAGAACACACACAGCATTTATTGATTAAGCTTGCCATCTCAAATGGGCATGGCTTGTGGTGCCCCCAAACAGTTACAATAGTAACATTGAAGATTACAGATCACCATAACAAATATAATAATAATGAAAGAGTTTGAAATATTTGTGAGAATTACAAAAATGTGACACAGAGACATGAAATGAGCAAATGCTATTGGGAAAATGGTGCTAATAGACTTGCTTAATTTGCCACAAACCTTCAATTACAAAAAAATGCGATACTTACAAAGCTCAAAAAAGGGAGGCACAATTAAAGTATGACTGTACCTAAATGGAACTTTTGAGCCACCATAAGATAATAGTCCTGAAAGCCAGGCTTTGTTCACACCAAGAGGGTTTTCCAAGTTCTGGTAACTCTACCTAACATACATGATTCAGGATTGTAGATTTGAATATTGAGTTTATTATAAACTGTGGACAGAGGACACCTAGGAGATAAGAGAAGAGATCTTCTGCCACTTGAGATAGGGAAAGCATGTATCTTCTGCCCTGGTGAAATGTAGAAAAAGGGACCTGGATAGAAGGTGTTTTAAGCAAATGATCAGACAAAATATTTTGATCTCTTACTTCTGAGCTGAAATCCCAGAGTGGGGACCATGAAAGCTGAGTGAAAGCTTATAGCGGAGAATTTTCCCAGTGACTTTGTGTGTTTAGCTACAACAGAATAAAAGTGGTGGTATGGTGTGTCCAATCCCAAGCCTCCCTTAGTGCCTGTTCTGGGATGGAGGGCTCAAGAAGTCCTGCTGAGATAGGAGCAGTTTATCTGCCATGAGCCTGCCATGCCCATAGTGAGGAGTCAGGGAATCCCACACAGGAAACAAAAGGTTAACAACCTCCACAGAGATCCAGCTGAAGGATGTAATTGACACTTGAGGATCCTGCACCACCAGTGAAGGCTGAGATTGGGTTCAGTCAGAAGGGGAAGACCATAGTTCCCAGATTGCACCACCCGAAAAAAATAGACATAGATTCCAACAGTAGATATTTTCAGAGAACCAAGTGATCAGACAGACAAGGGACATTGTCACGGAGACCAGAGAAAACAAAGGGGAACAGGGGATTGCAGGTTTGCACTTGAGGCCACCTTTTTCTGATGCTACAGTCGTAGAAACACACCTCCCTATAAGGCCTCCTTGAAGGAAAACAGTGGGTTGGAGAAAATATGAAAGACTGAACATTTAGCAGATATTACTGGGTTTTTAGAAAAAGAATGTACAAGAGGATGATGAGATAGCATTAATAGACACTTGGTTCATGTTCCATTCATTCAACAAATAACCACTGAATGTCTCTTATATTTCCTGCACAAGGACTACAACAGACACTAATCCCTTTCTTCCCGTACTTTACATTCCAGTGACAGTGGTTCCAAAGTGAAGCTGTAGAAAAAAAGGAAACAGCTTAATTAGAACAACTAGAGACACTACAATTTATTTTCACATTTGAATAGTAGTGTGTTATATTTTTTAAAGTGCTTAAAATTTTTTTTTAATGTTTATTTATTTTTGAGAGAGAGAGAGAGAGAGAAACAGAATGCAAGCAGGGGAGGGACAGAGAGAGAGAGAGACACAGAATCCTAAGTAGACTTCAGGCTTCAAGCTGTCAGCTGTCAGCTGACACAGAGCTCGAACTCAGGGACAGCGAGATCATGACCTGAGCCAAAGTCTGACGCTTAACCTACTGAGGCACCCAGGTGCCCCAGTAGTGTGTTATATTTTTAAACCTACAACTATGGGGATGAAAAAGTATTCTGGTGATATGCATTGTCTCATTGGGGGTAAGAAAAGCTAAAAATCACTATAGAGCTTATTCTTGTTTGGACACTAAGTTTAAATAACTCGACATGTTATCACAGGGTCAATCATAGAGTCACAAAGATTTAGAACTGGAAAGGATCTTTGAAATCATAAGGCCCAACTTCGTAGTTTGATGGCTAAGGAAACAGATATACAGGGAGTTGAGAAAAATCACTGCTAGACCTGGGGTGAAAATATATGTTCCTTGACATTAGTCCAGGGCTCTTTGTAATAGAACAGTGCTTCCATTTGAATTTTAGGAGAACATATTCATTGAGCCCTCTCTAGGGCTTGCTTTTGCAAGTATTGGGAACACCTGGGCAACGCAATGATATTTCAATAGGGTAGAGGATTAGGAGAATAGACACTCATTAGAGTGGCCAGTTCCTCCTTCTCTTTCTCAATAGAATATGAAATATAGCCCAGAAAGAATATGAAAGATAGCCCAGAAAAAAACCAAGCAACCTGAGTGGCAGAGTCCCCACCAAGTGACAACCTACAAAGCAGGGGTAAGCTTGGGCTCAAGAAGGAGACATCTGAGTTCAAATTCCAACTCTACCACCTATGAACTAGCTTTGTAATCAGTTGTAAAAACTTGTAGCAGGAAATTTATTACAAAATATGAGTAAAATGCTGAAGGTTGCAAATGACTTACCTTAAAAGGATACATTAAACTTAGGGTTATCTCTAAATGATACCAGTCTTGTGCACTTACACACAAAAGTTTTTTGCCCAGTTCTAAAGGGGTAGAGTTATGGTTGGCACATTGAAAATAGTTTCCCTTCTATTATCTCATGGTACAGTTGACCAAGTGGTGTTTCACTTTACTGATTCCATATTTATATGTCGAAGGAAAATTATGGCAGTGCCTGCATTTTCCTTTTTTTTGTTTTCATCAAAATTTAAGTACTTTTCTGATAGAGTATCATATTCACATATCATCTTTCATGTATGATGTGTCAAAAATAAATAGGACTGAGAACTACTGAACTAAAGATTAGGTATAGGAGACATTCCAATCACACACAGGGCTAGTGCTTACCTGGAGGGAAAGCAGAGAGGCAAGAGTGAAAGAATCATTTTTTTTTTTATTTAAGTGATATTACATGTATATAGCGATAAAATCTAAAATGCCATTTGATCCTTTCTGTCTTGCATTTCTTTCTCACTTCTCCACTTAATTTAAAACTCACTTAACTATATAACTTACAACATTGCATTTAACGAAACTCTGTAAGAAAAAAGTACACTTTGTTTCAGGTTGATATTTGATTAGACTTATATGGTAAAGTGATAACCTGTAGATACATTCATATTCCAGTTCTTGGGCTGCCATTAGTATTACATAATTTTTCTATCATTGCATGCTTTTTGGCACTTACATATAACAAACAGAGCTATAGAACAGTCTATTACTATAGAACAGATAAGTACAATGAAAAAAAAAATAACTGTGCTGACAGTGCAGAGCCTGCTTGGGATTCTTTTTCTCTCTCTGCCCCTCCCCTGCTCACATGCTCTGTCTCTCAAAAAATAAATAAATAAATAAACATTAAAAAAAATAAGGGAAAGTAAATCTTACTTATTTTCCAAGATGCTTAACACAAAATACCATGACACATTTCATATTCACTTGTTTGGGAAAGTCATGGAGCTAATCTGTTTTTTGTCACACACCATGGCTTATGTTGGATACATTGGTGTGTTTCAGCAGAACATTTAACAAATTAACTTAAGGAATATTTATTAAACACCTGTTATGACCGTCTGTAACAGTGCTGAGTGGGGGAAATTGTGTGTGTGAGAGAGACCGAGTGAGCACACGTGAGAGCAGGAGGTGTGGGTGAAAGTGTTAGGCAAGGTCACACTGAAAGAGAGTTTACCATAACAGGAAAAATATAAACAACATTTCTGATCCTTACCCCCAGGGAAAAAATATTCATAATAAGTTGTATTTGGTTTATTTTATAGGAGAGTTGACCTGGTTATTGATAATAATAAATTTTAGTATTTTATTATTTAAATATAACAGTATAATTGTGTTCATTTAAGGAATATAATTTGTAATTTGAGCAACAACAGTGGAGTCCTTTTATCTTATTGAATACTACATTAGAGTTGAATAAGTTAATAAAGCAAACTTTTCCCCCAGTGTTAAATTTAAATGCTCTTTGATAGAAAGTTTACAAAAATATTTAAGAAATACATATTTTTCTTTGTGTCTGGTGAATATTTAACTTACCAATATTTTCTCATGGCTCTTTAGGTTTTTATATTGGGTTTAAATAATGGCACTTGATATAAATGGGAAGCTGAGCTTTCTACCTTAATAGCTAAAGAGCAAAAAGAATATAAACTTAATGTGGAGCAAAAATATTATTTTCCTATAATTAATTTAACTGCAGTCAGATTCTGCAGTTGATATTTAAACCTTTGAGCCTCAAGTTAGATTTCATACTTGGCTTGTCCTTTGAGCTGTCCCTTGGCTGGCTGTTTCCTAGTATTTGTGGTGAGTTCCTTCATCATGTAAATGAAAAAATCATTTCACCTTTCTAATTCAAAAGTAGACAAAATGAAAATTAATTTTAAAAGTTGATGAGCTTACTATTCTCTTGGGTTGGCCCTCAGGAGTATTTATGCTAAATTAATAGTATTATAAATAAACCATGAGTACAGAAATTGTCTGCTACCCATAAATACAAAAATCCTTCCAGAAGACCTGCGTAGCATGTTATTTCTTATGTGCCTTCCTATACAAAGAAAGCCAAGGCACATGGTTATAATAATGCATTTATTCCAAAGGTCTGCATATTAGTTTGCATATAGATGGTGTCCAGATTTAACTGCAGTATCACACACATGTGAATTTATGATTGGATGCTTATTGATGGTGAAGGGAACATTGATTTAGATGTCTTTAAGTAAATATGTAATATCTACAGAGATACATACAATATAAAATTATCTTTTTATTTAGGACTTCTTTACTTATAACTTTACATATAAGCATGTATTTTTGGAGTAGTAGGCATCATAACTTCTTTGCTAGATCCTTCACAAGAAGCAAACTAATCATATTTATAGATAGCATGATACCACCATTAAAGCTGGAAAGGAACATAGAATTCAATTAATATTGCTACTTCATAAGTACAAAAACTTGGGCTCAGATAGGTCAAGAATTTTTCCAACAATGGCTCGCATTTTCATGATAGAACTAGGACCAGAACCCATTTATTATTTTTAGCTCAATTCTGTCTCAGATTGACATCATCAGAAAGATGAAAAAAAAAAGTATGTGTTAGAACTGTGCTCCATGTAATCAGTGATTTCTTTCTTTGTAACTCTCTTCTTCTTTGTCTTTCCTTTGAGAGAACAAAAACAAAACGAAACAAAAAAATACCTCTTGCTCCCGCTGAAGGTATTTAGAAAGTGCTAAGAACTTCAGATTGCGACCATATAGGTCATAAACTCCTTTGTGTCATTTGACCCTTATTTGATGATTCAACTAGAGGCACGAGTGTTTCTCAGTTTCCCCTGCGTTTTATTACATGTGCTTTTTAAAAACATTTTAATCATGGTTTATTTTATTACATACCAAACTTCTGGCCTGGAATCTCATGACACTATTGATTGAGTAGGAATTTTGTTAGTAATTCAGATATAGAAATGTCTCCAAAATACACTATATTAAAATGTGAGGGTTCATCTTATCTGTGACTAGAACAGGAGTTCCTGCAGTGTGAGTCTAAGGCTTCCAAGTAAAACAATTTTTAATGTCATTTATTTTCGGCCGTTTACAACTTCTAATACCTACATTTCTTTCTTTTTATTTTTAAAATTCAAATTTGATCACATAGTAAAAACAAAACAAAACAAAAACCACCTTAGGTTCCCAGGGAGTTTAGGGGCCTTAAAAAAGTGTGTGTGTATTTGTGTGCATGTGTTTTCATATGTTTTTTTCAGTGTCCCCACTTAGTTGGAAAGCTACTCTGGGTACAGACATCTGGGCACATTGTCACTGATAGAATTGAGCAGTTTTTGTTTTTCTAACTCTCGTAGCTCTGGCCAGCTTCGCATGGGCTTCTATCAGTTGAAATTGTAACTTTGACTTCAGCCAAGTGTAGGTTATTGGGCTATGAGTGCCAAAAATCACGAACGGTCTCCACACTTCAAAGTGTGAATAAAAGCAATATTGTAAAATAATTATAATCGTTTGAAGCAGAGCCAGTCACACAGTCTGAGCCCATCTTCCCTCATTAATTTGTATACAGTTCTTGTTTTAACAGAACAAACTTCCAGAGGGTACTCACATGGGACTGCTGAACCAGCTGTACAACTTTTATTTTGAAGAAAAAAGTTGAGCCTCAGATCAGGCAGTTTTAAAGACAGGGAGGGACTTAGCTTTCCAGAGCTTGACCAGCATGTGGAAGGACTGCTCTCCTGGTTGCACTAACTCAGGGCGCTCCTACCTGGGTGGCACTAGAGTAGGAAGTTGTCTGTTTGTTTCCTTCTGTTCCCGAGGGTCCTGTGTGCTGCTCCTGCCTGTATCAACGTGACTGTCGGTGGTTTTTGCACACCCTGCTCTGTGGGGGAGTGCCCCAACGTGCCTGTCTTATGTGGCCTCTATGGACACACTGCTCAGCTGGCAGAGAGCAGGGAAGTTTTCTCCCAGCACCCAAAAAGAGAAAGAGGAAACTACTTTGTCCTTCTGGGCTCCTTGCAGCAGAATAGACTTCTACATTGCCTCCCTGGATTTCTGGAGTGGTTTCCAGGAAGAAGTTAAACTTTTACCTTTAAATGGATGACCATGTCACAATCAGGAAGAAACATCTCCAAAGACCCATCTTTAGGTAAGTAATGCTACACCCCAGTTGGCTCCAGGGTTGTCAGGAAAAATAATTTCTCTTCTTCATCCTTAACTTGGGAATTTTGGCACTAAGTTACAGCAAAGCAGTACAGTGTGTCTAACGTTTAACTTCATGCATACCCAAGGAGTCCTTTTATTTTCTATTTTCTGAAACTCTGTGCACAAACTGTTATCAACTCCTCAAAATTTATTTAAAAAACATATTAGCTATTCAAGCGCATGAATGACATAGCACTGGAAAAACTTCTACAACATTATGCAATCCCTTGCTATTTCTAATGGTTGCACAGCCCTCTAAGTTGGAAATACTGTGCTTGGTTATTTCAACTACTTGCACTCAGAGATAGTGTTTTAGTGCAGCAAATGCTATACCTTTTTGCAGTAACGTGGGAAGACAAATTTGAACTTGATGGCTACTATACTAAAGTGTACATTTTACACCTAGTTCAGGAGTGTCTTTCTGCAGTTTAGGAAACAATAGGGCAACAGGAAAAATTTTATACTGTGGTGAAATTTGTGGGCAGAAAATATGTAGATACAGTGTAACAGATTGAGCTAAGGTTTTATTTTGGGGGGAGACTCACTCTCTAGAGAGCAGCAATTTCTTCACTGACTTCTTAACCCTTGATTCTTTAGTTATTTATCATGTACTTTAGAATTCAGAATTAGGAATTTAAAAAAATTAAAGAAGATAGAAATTCAACACAGTTTCTGCCTCTTAAGACAGATTTTAAAAAAGAAGTTAATTATTTATCAATGTTGTACTTCCTCCAAAATAATATCCTAACCAGAGCAGAGATACTACATGTTAGTAAAACTAAATGTTAAAGTCAAGTTACAGTCACCGGTTGTTGATCTAGAATTAATTACAGGATAATAGAAGTTTATGGATGGAATTCCTGGCATTCTGTGATTGTCACATAATGCGTAAGAGTGGGCCTTAAGGCACATATTTCATGCATTTATTAAAGCATGATTATAGTATTATTAGTAGCAACAGTATACTTTTGTAAAGCTTAAAAAATCCTAGCTCAAATCTCTTTTACAGCCTTCTCTTGAAGATAAATGATATTTGAATATGTATGTGTGGATTTAATATAATCTATGTCTACACAAATATACATCTGTACATTGTATGAACTGATGGCAATAAGTCACCAAAAATCCAAACTGACCCTCAGAATTTGAATCCACCTGCCATATTTTCTGAAAAAAAAATCTCTCAGTGTTATGTAATTAATATCTATTTTCTCCCAAGTGCATGTGTGACTTCAAAAGATCTGACAGTAGTATGGATAATTCCAAACTCAACTCTACTGAGGCACCATTAAAAGAAGGCACCTGCAGAAATTCAGGAAGGCAAGATTATGTTGGATAAAGTCAAATCCACTTAGCCAGTATCTTTATTATGTTACCCCATCAGGAAGCTGTTGCGATTGAAGCAGGTGGTACTTCACCACTGGTTATGGCGAACCCATATCCCCTCGTGCTGAATTCTGTGCTTAGGTGCCACTCACAGGAGAATGGCAACTCATCTGTGCTTCCGTTCTTTTTCATATAAAGATGTTGAGATTCTTTACCCGAATACAATTTGCTGAATTCAAATGATTGCTTCATGATCCTGGTGACTTAGAAGAGAAAACATAGCTGCCAGAGAGGACCTCCTTTCATTCAGTCAACTGTTTCAATAAGTGCAGAAATGGTTGCTGACTGAAAACAGGGTAAGGCCAGATGTCAGGCTGGAATTGATTGGTCAATTGGCACACTGACAGCTGGCTTTGCTTTTCTCAGGATATGATTGTCATGAGGGAAATGGGAGGTGGAGAGTACCTTAATAAAGCATTCAAATGACTAGATATAATTCCCCAGAGAAATTTGTGGGATATTCTTCAGTAAAACACAGCATTGGCTTTCTGATAGCGAGTTGTACTTTTGAGCAAGTTAGGAAGTGGTTTAAGATTGTTTTTGGCATTTGATGTCCTTATCCCATGCCCCACTTCATTTTCCTTGTTGGCCTCGTTTCTCAGGTCCCTTGTCTCCTTGGGCTATTACTGAACCGTCCACCTCTCACATTGAGACATCTTTCTCAAGTCTGCTTTTTTGGTCAGATCCATGTACTAGACCTTTCCTTCTCAATATGTACTTCTCTGTACCCTACTTCCTAAGGAATTTGCATACTGGTTCTCAATCCACTCGGTAAGCAAATTAGTGCTTACCTTTTATATGTGCTAGACTCTTTTATATGTGTTAGTTATAAGTTTAACAGAAATTTTGTGAAAATAATATTTTGACTTTATAAACACTTCATTTAGAATTTTAGTTATTAAAGATCAGTCTGGGATTTTTGGGGGAAATATCTGACATATTGACACCATTCAAAATTTTATATACAGACTACTTTCTTCTTCAGTTGAACCCACAGCTTTTTTGTTTGCTTGTTTGTTTTGAGAAAGAGAGACAGTGCGAGTGGGGGAAAGGCAGAGAAAGAGGGAGAGAGAGAGAATCCCAAGTAGGCTCCACATTAACAGTGTGGGCTTAAACCCAGGAACTGTGAGATCATGATCTGAGCTGAAGTCAGACGCTTAACTCACTAAGCCACCCTGGCACCCCAGAATCCACAGCCTTAATTCAATTCACCTGACCTTCTCTGATTGATTATAAGTGTCTAGATCTGGCTGACTGCACTGGGAAGGTCAGACATGATAACGAAACACAAATTGTAACTGCCTTCACATGACATGTCATCTAGCATACACCTAGGTAACTATGGCACAGGCAGATGATGGGTGCCAAAAAGGAGGTGACAGTGTCCTGAAAAATTATAATAAGACAGCTTTCAATGATGACTAATTCTGACACCTTAGTGAATTGATAGAGAATGGCAATATTTTATTTTTTAATTTAATTTTTGAGACTGAATGAACATGAATTTTTAATTACCATAATCTCCCTAAATTTCAGACAGGAAAAGTCATCCAAATGTAAAAAAGTTAGTTGAGAGGTGTCAGAGCAGATGATAGATGTTGAAATTCCATGGCTGGATATGTTACTGGGGAGACTGGGAGAAATCTTACATATTATTTAGATTTTGCCTCTAAGAATGTGTCTCCTGCAATGGTGATTCTGCTGAATCGTCTCACCTAGTTAAGTTAGCAAATCTATGTTTTAAAAGTATTTTGTGGAAATTTTAGATATATATTTTCACACCAGGTCTGTGAGGCAAGGAACAAAGGAAAAGTTTATTTTATGGCCAAGGTGGGTTTATGGGATCTCTTTTATGCATATCATGTGGAACTTGGGATCAGTGAGACTGACCACTCAGCCCTGAGAATATATAAATGGTGCATCTCAAACACACTTTGTGGTTCTGCCTGTAGACGTTCCTGTAGCTCAGAAACTGTACAGGAAAGTAATGATTCTTCCTTTCCTCAAGAGAAATTCTTTATATTTTATAATTTTCCAGGAAGGAAATACTATCACAGAATGTATATTAATGTCTTTTAAATATGCATCACAAAGTTTGTTCCTCAGTACTTAGCAAATAAAATTATACAGAACCTTAAAATCCAAGATGTGAATAAACACTTGACATTAAAGGCATCCCACAGAGAAAGAAACATTGTATTAGACTTTAAAAAACCTTTTTTTCTGTGTTACCACTGAGTTTTATCTCTGGTAATAATAATTTATTTCTTTATATAAATAGATTAGTCAATTTCTAATATATTTCAAATCAATTACCTTTATATAACTCCAGCAAAACAGTTGCTGAAGATTCTTCCATCTTATTGCATATTCGTATTGCTTAGTGAACTTTCTATATTCTCATGGGATAAATAAACATTTAACGTTTATATCAAGAAAAATCTGTTTCTCCTAATAAAATTGCATCAGTGAGAACATTTCTTATATGAATCCATTACCATTAAGTCTAAGTCTGGGTTTTTGTTATTATCATCTCCTACTCGATTTGATATTTTATTTTATCAAATTCTATTATATGTGTATTGTTTTCCATTTATTGCTTCAAATTTTTTCTTAAAGTAGGTAGGCAAAAAATGAATTAAACAAATAAATTGAATTGAAACTTTTCTTACATGTTAAGCCCTATTTAGTATTCTTTGAAACTAACAACCTATTGAACTGCTTCAGTGTTCAAAATGGATGCTATTTTTGTGGTGACTTTCCATTAGAAGTAGCACCAAAATGCCACAAACAAAATATGCAAATAATTGTTCATCAGCCCTAGATTTGAGAACTGGTCTATGCATCCAGTATCTGAGACATTAAAGTGCAAGTCAGATTTCTGCCAGGGCCTGAGACTAATGAAAATTGTGTTGAGATCTTCACAGCATTTAGAACATGCTGTTTCTTCTCTTTATGCCTTTTCAAAATTCTTATTTTTACAAGTATCTGTTAGCAGAGGAATTCTGAGTGTGCTTTTGGCAGGCATATTCTCTTCACATAGAGATGGAGAAAGCAGAAAGATGAAATAAGAAAGGCCAGGAAAAGAAAGACAGATCCTAATGTTCTTTGTGGACTTAATGGGGATGGTTAGTACCTATTGATATATCTGATTTCTAATTTCAAGGTTGTGATCTATGCTTTATAGAGGAATAGCATAAAATATCTGTTACATATTTGAAATGCTACACCTTTTGGAGTGTAATCATTTTTATGTTTCCACTTTTTTTTTGAGAAAGAATGTGTGCGAGTGCCCACATGAGTGGGGGAGGGGCAGAAGAGAGGGAGAGAGGATCTCAAACAGGCTCCACACCCAGCATGGAGCCAGAGGCCAGGCTCCATCTCACCCCCTGAGGTCATGACCTGAGCCGAAATTGAGAGTCAGATGCTTAACCAACTGAGCCACCAAAGCACCTCTATTTCCATGTTTAAGTTCAATGCATGAACATCAGTGTTACCGCAAAACCAGAAGTTGCTAATACGCAAGGGATACACTGCATTTCAGATTTTTCATGTTGACATGGCAGAATACCTGACTGACTGCAGATTTACGGTAGTTTTCTAGGTAAAATGTTTGGATAGTACTAAGTTATTCAGACATTGTGAACCCATTCCCCTCGGTGTTTTGGGAACAACAAAAAACCTGAACAGATATAAAATATCAAAGCACTCTAAAATTTAAAGTAATTGTCATACATTGGGATTTTTTCTCATTAATATTTAAGTATTTATAATATTCTGTAATTTAATCCTCTTTTTAACACCTTCCTCTCACCGGAAACACATACTTTAGACAGGAATATATTTAGTACAAGTCATCAGAGTGAAAAATAATTACATAGAATAAAACTAAGTACAAGCTGATGAAGTAGTATGATATGTTAAATACCTTTTTTATGGAATGAATTTCCTCAAAGGAAGAAGTTCTATGTAAATCAAATCCAAAATATAATAAAATTCTGTATTTATGAAAATGTTTTAACATTTTTTGGCTCTAAAATAAAGGTGATTATGAATTTGTTTATTAAAAAAAGAGAAAAAGATGAATTTACCCGCATGGTTACATAGTTACATGTTGGAAATTTAGTTTAATGGCTTTTCTTTTAAATAAGTGATGATTTTTATGTGACAGTTAATTGATAGAAAAAAATAATTATGTTTAAGTTATTCTCCCCTTGCTATGAAAGGAAAAATAGTTCTGGAAAATAGACATAGTGAAGTGAATTTACCATTTATGACACTATCAGGCACAACATTAGTTAATAGAAGAACAGTTATATTTTATAATAGACATGTTTATTAAAAATTAGTTTTTTATTGTTTACATCAGGATGTTATTGCTGCTGGTTAAAGGTCATTGCATGACTTATAAGGCAAGGAACAGACACAAGTTGATCTTTAAAATGGACTGACTACAAAGATAAAGCAAAACAACAAACAAATATGAGTGTAAGACATACGGTAATGTTTATCATGCAAGTTATCAGACATAACTCTGCCTTTTCTTTTTTTTCGGTTGTGATAACAATAACTCTAATTTTTAAGTGGTCATCACCAGTAGATAAACCATAATTTGTTACACATTTTAAAGTCAGGCAATAAGTAATTAACTCCTGCTGGTATTACTTCCTCCATAATCAACACAAATTTAAGCTACCTCCAATAAACTTACCATCACCAGCAACAGCAGCAGCGGCAGTAGCAGTAGCTATTAATGTTAATATTAAGAGCTGCTGTTTATTAAAATTTTAGTGTATTTATTTATTTATTTATTTATTTTAAGGTTTGTTTATTTTTGAGAGAGAGAGAGAGAGAGACAGAGTGCAAGCAGGGGAGGGGCAGAGAGAGAGAGGAAGACACAGAATCCGAAGCAAGCTCAAGGCTCAGAGCTGTCAGCACAGAGCCCAACGGGAGGCTTGAACCCACTAACTGTGAGATCACGACCTGAACCAAAGTTGGACACTTAACCAACTGAGCCATCCAGGTGCCCCTAGTGTATTTTTAATAAAGTTTACAGGTATATAATCTTCAGAGCAATTCCCTAAAGAAGTAGTAAATCCACAATTTATAATTTGGGTATGGATCCAGCAACAGAGAATAGATTAAAACACAACAAAGTTTCTCTCTCTCAGGAACTACACAAATTTGTTTGTTAACCTAGGGAAGTTTGGTGATAGTTGTGTTTATCTTAGACATTGTGTTCATGATTTAGAAATAGCTTTTCAAAGATTTGTAATGCTTGAAATAAGAAAATAAAGGTTATGCAGGTTAAATGATATACTAGATAATTTAATGGTTTTGGAAAATTTTATATTTGGAATAATCAGTCTATTACATATAGTGTTTAGGTTAAAAGCAATGAAAAATCATAGTAATGAGATTAAGGTCACCTATAGGATTATCAAAATTGAATAAGTTAAAGAGGTCTGCAGTATTTATAAACCCAGTCTCTTCAGTTCTGTGACTGGACATGACATAATTGTGATAGTTAGTTCTCATGGGAAAGCTTCCATTTATTTATGTATTTGATTAAGGTCACTTGGCCATGAGCTCTGCTTGAGGAAAATCCAACATTTCCTGAACCAGAAATGCTGGAAGTGAATGCAGCAAGTCACAGTGTATTTGAAGAAGCAGATGATAAAACTTTGAGATTTGTCATCTTCATAATATCCCCAAACTGCTCCATTAAAGCCATATTTTTTTGTTATGGAGAAACACTAATTCTGAGATAAGTTGGTAACCAACTTATTAGCTGGAGTTTGTAGTCACTCCAGCCTTTAGCATCATAAGATATTATTTTTAGGAGAGTTGTTTGTTAAGACAGGTATTAAAATACTATGTATTTATTAACCTGTTGTTTACAGGCATTGAAAGTCAAGGGCTTTTATTATGAAAATCACCACTTCAGCTTTAAAAATATTAATATTTAATTTGACATTTTCAAGGATCAAAGAGCTTGGAACAAATTGTTTGGAGACCAAGTAATGAAAAACAGCATGCCAGTGTCTTTAATGTACAAATGTGGCAATTTTTGATCCTAATTGAGGAAGGAAAGGAAAATCCTACTAGGTCAAAGTCATTTTTAAGTTATATAATTCAATCAAAATTTGGATGAAAGTAGAGAAATGTGACAATCTGGGACCACCTGTTTGTTAGATAGCTCCTCTAATGAAGATTCCAAATGGTTATAGCTATTCCAGTGATGATATTTTTGTGGATCAACATGAAAGAGAAAAAAGAGACTCTTGCAAATTTCTGTGCCCACTAATTATGCATATGCTGCTCAGTTCAGCTGCACCTAATTTTTTCTAACTCAGAGATCTCATGTCATTTTATCTGGATTTCTTTTACTGCACATATCGCTTCATCCCTATTATAATTACTTGAGTAAGGAGGTCAACCCTCCTAAAAAAAACCTGTAAGATTTCTGAGGCTGTAATTAATATTGAATTCATCTTTGTATTTCCCATAAATTTTGGTGGAATGTGTGTGACAAATAAGCACTTGCATAGGCTTCAAAAAGAGACTAAGTCAGTATTGTGAATGTATGAAATAGGAGGTGTTGGGAACTATGGTAGATAGGAAATGAAAACATTTAGTTTTTTAAAAACAGTGAGTCTAAACAAAATCCAGCTACAGATTGCTAACTGGTGACCCTTGAAATTAATGAATGATAGAATTAATAATTTGTTTAGTTAGGTCTACATAATGGGGATTGCTCCATTTTCAGGGTGAATGATGGCCACTAAGTCTTGGCTGAAAATTCTGGCAGCCATATCCAAGAGGATTGCTATAAGGATGGGTAGCTTATTTCTTGTTTGTAATACTAATTGAGAATGAGAAAACCAATATACTCTACAAGGCACTATAATATACAGATTATAGAATCTGTATATAATTTTGTAGCATTCAAGGAAAAAATGAAGAAACAAACTTGTTGAATGAATAAAATGCGTTCGTGTTAGCCCCAACTTGAATTATTCCGGAATCAGCAAATTCAGTGCCTGTAGCCCATTCCACCTTTGAACAACCATAACTTGTTAAAAAGTACTTTCTTAAATGGGAATCTGTCTTTTGGTCAATATAAACTTTTTTTCTCTCTTGGTAGAACTGGACCAAGAAAGATCCAAACTCTTTCACAGGACAGTCTTTCAAATGCTGAAGACATTTGTATCAGTGATTTCTATTTATAAATCTTCTTAAAGCATAGGGGCTTAAAATGACATGAGTCTATAGATCAGCTGAATGGTTCTGTGATCTCAATGGGCTTTCTTCTGCATCTGTAGCCAGATCATAGGTTTGCTGTGAACTGGCTGACCGAGGAGGACCTTGGGTTACATGACTTGAATTTCCTTCATGTATCTCACATATCTTTCTAGCAGACTAACCTGGATATTTTTTTTTTTTTTTTGTAGTAACAACAGGAAACTATGGAGGAAACAGAAACTCACAAACATTTTTTCAAGGCTCTGATTGAGTCTGAATTGAGTCAGTTGTTCTGTCCCATTGTAAAAGTCAAAAAGTCACAGGGCCAAACCCAGAGCTGGTGTGGGAGAATATTAGTAAAAAGAAGCATATATAATTGAGTCAATTAATGCAATTAATGCTCTCTGAAAATTCTTGTGTTTTTTCTGATTCTTCTTTCCTTTATTCCATCTATAGTCCATCTTCATTCAGACAGTTGAAAAGACAGCATATAATTTGAATTTTTATTTCATGTTGTTGAAGTTATCTGAGGATAGAAATATATATATATATATATATATTTCTATC
>NW_024412395.1:62712143-62755846 GCF_014898765.1 Herpailurus yagouaroundi | reverse complement strand
ATATATATATATATATAAAAAACAGTGAAGTTCTATTGACTCTCATGTGGTTGATGGGTCAAATATTTTTCACCTGACATCAGAGTTATAGTGTGCCTGAAATTCCTGGTTAAAAAAAGTTTTAAAAAGTTAAACATTAGGAAAGTTTCACTAATTGCTTAAAACATGAGCTATTATGCCCATGATGATGGCCCATATTTTCTCAGTTTCTTTTGGAGAATTAATTTTTACCAAGTGTCATGCTAACAGGCTTGAGACAATTAGTTATTTTAATACAAACTGAATATAATTAATTATATAATTTTGGGCAATCAATTTCAATTCCACGAAAACCATGACCTGGAATGGAGGGCTTGTAAATACTAAAATAAAATAATGCTTCCTTTTGCATTTGGACCATATTTGGTATTCATAATGCGTATTCTCATCCATAGTGCATATTCTCTAGGAACTTATTATTGTCTCTTAAAAATTATTTATTCTTTGTACTATAAAATCATGATATTATTTTCTATTACTGAACCCTTCCAAATACCACTATAATGAGTAAATGCTTTCATAAAAGCCAAATTACATAATTCCTTTTTTAAATCAGTGATTCACAAAACGGATCTGTTTGTTATTGACATTAGAATTGCAGCTTACAAAACAAAAACAAAACAAGCTTCTGAAACCTTAACTCAGATATTCTGCTTTAGTAGGTCTGGGACAGGAAGCTTTGATATATGTGTTTCCACATGCTCTCCCATTTATGTTGATTCATAGCTAGATATGGGAGCCCCTTTCCTTAATGATACAGTTTACCTGAATAGGAATGGAGGAACAGAGTAGTTTGGACAACGTTTTGATAATTTTAGCATCATTATTGAAAATATAAGCCAAATTAGAACTTCTAGTTTTCATTAAAAAATGTTTATGGGTACAGGAGACCTATGAAAATGAAGGGGGTTATATTTCTCCTTTAAAAAACTTAAACCCTTTTTTAGAATCTACATAGGTTTATAAAGTACAGAGACAAACTACCATGAACTCCAAACCAATGGTTTTCAGCATTGCCTGTATCTTACAATCACTGGGGAATTAAAAAAAAAAATCCCAATGCCCAGGTTGTATCTCAGACTTATTATATCAAAATCAGTGGGTGAGACCCAGGGATCAGTGTTTTTTATAGTTCTTTAGATACCTTGAATGTACGGCCAAGTTTGAGAACTGCTGTCCCAAGGAGAAGCACATATGAAGTACTGAGACAGAGAGGGAGAAACATTTGATGATAAACATTGAAGGTTTGTATGATTTTGACAGGAAAGTGGAAGAAGAGAAGGTTATTAATAAGGTGGTATAGCTTGAGCAAAGCCAGGAGATTACAAAAGTTCATGAAGTGTTTGGGAGAATTTGGGGCATAAGGAGAACTCCTGATTAGCTAGCAGAGGGTTGAGGATGTGTGGCTTCAAGTGGTTAGCACTAGTGAGTCAAGGGCCATACTGCAGTCATTTTGTGAATATGTGCTGTCACCCATCTGGTTTGTTGTTAAAACTGACAAATCTGATGAATTGAACTCCTAAACTCCTGAGCTCAAGGAAGACCATTCCCCTGAGATACTCCAAACAGAAGCATAAAATAAGTTTGGGAAATACTGCCTGTCATACTCATTCTCCTGTTAGAAATTTACAAGTCATATTAGATATTTTTTTGCAGTAAAACTGAAGTTTGCTTGGCCCAATATTTCCCCCAATTTATTCTATTTCTATATAATGCTTATTAATATCTACAGAAATTAGTGTTCCAAGGTACACATTTCAGTTTCTCTAAATTTTCCCCAAATATGTCTCCTTTATTTTTCTGAGATTCACTTTACTTTAGTTTTTTTTCATCCTTTACTTATTTTATTTTTGTTATCTGGAAGATAGTCTGACTCTAAGAAACTTATCTATAGTTAATATTTTTCATCTACTCTTAGAGAAACTCGGCAAATAAAGTTGCCTAGTTGAGAGAATAGTTAATGTTCCATTACATAACTGCAATGGTGTGAGTTTAAAAAAAGGAAGAAGAAATATTTTGAAAAGATTGAGAAATGATGAACAATATCATGTTATTGAAACAGCTGAGGGTAAATTAAGAAATAACAGATGGGAGTTATCTGTGGATTATCACACCCAGGTATCATGTACACACAAGTTTGGCAGCATTTTACCTAGCTCTGGTGCCTTTTTCTTCATTTCATCCCAAAGAGATTTCTTTTTAAAGCATTGCTTTTAAATTCACACTTAGTGAAAGCAGATGATTCAAAATCTGCAAATAATACCATTTTGAATAATGATGGCTTATGCTTATGTAGAATCCCATAAAAAGAGTTTTGGAAAACATTTTTTTTATATCTTTTATACTAGATGTTCACACAATATTCTTATGAAGTAGAAAGAAAACTATATAGATCTCCATTTCATAGATGTTTTTAAAGCTCAAGGGGTCAAAACCAGCCAGAGTGAGAAACATTGAAGAGTACTGATATTAAGAACATACAGATTGGGGCGCCTGGGTGGCTCAGTCGGTTAAATGTCCGACTTCGGCTCAGGTCATGATCTCACGGTCCGTGAGTTCAAGCCCCGCGTCGGGCTCTGTGCTGACAGCTCAGAGCCTGGAGCCTGCTTCAGATTCTGTGTCTCCCTCTCTCTCTGACCCTCCCCCGTTCCTGCTCTGTCTCTCTCTGTCTCAAGAATAAATAAACATTAAAAAAATTAAAAAAAAAAAAAAACGAACAGATTGAGTGTGGCTCGCCATTACAGATTGCATCTTTATAAAAGATAGTGTTAGGACATCTTAATGTGTATGCCAGGCTGGCCATGCTATCCTTCCTTGAGGTATAATCCATTCTCACTAACCAAAGAGATGATTTGAATCACCCTAAAAGTTATTTTGAGCTACTCAGAATTATTTCAGAGTCATTATATTCATGAAAATTTTATCTTCCAGAAGTCGAGCAAAAAAACAAAAACAAAAACAAAACAAACAACAACAACAACACAACCAACCAACCAACCAAACAAACAAAAACAATGAGCAAGCATACATTATCAAGTGTTCTCTGGGTCATACTGTGATGACCATACAAACACCAACATAGATTTGACATGTCATATATGAGGCACTTATTAGGAATTTTAGGACATAAAATACTGTCTCCAGAAGGAGTAAAGAAAAGAGGAGGGAAAAGAAAGAAAGTTCAGGCACTTGTTCTGAAAGTGTTTCTATATAGAAGAGATTTGTTGCTACCATAATATAAACAGCATTTTCTTAGACAGTGGAAAGACCCTTTTAGGTGTTGAAGGGTGTGACTTTTAGGTTGTGCAAGACTAGAACTAGATTTCATTATGACTTTGTTATGATTTCATTAATAGACATGAATAAAATATAATTTCACAGTAGTCATCCTATCTTTCTTTTTAGGCTTTGCTTTCTGTAAATTTCCTAATACTCAAAATGCTTGAATATTACTGTTCAGATGGTATTCCATTTTATTTATTTAAAAAAAAATTTTATTTATTTTTGAAAGAGAGAGAAACAGAGCATGAGTGGGGGAAGACCAGAGGGAGAGGGAGACACAGAATTCGAAGCAGTCTCCAGGATCTGAGCTGTCAGCACAGAGCCCTATGCAGGGCTTGAACTCACAAACTGTAAGATCATGACCTGAGCTGAAGTTGGACGCTCAACCGACTGAGCCACCCAGGTGTCCTGAGATGGTATTTCATTTTAATGTACTTCAGATCACTCAAGAGTGCCATAAAACTTCCATATTTTATTATTTTAAAATATTTTACTTTATTGTAATTTTTTTTTGAAATACCATACTAAGAATCTATTTTCTAGAGGGAAATACAGTATAATGCCCTTAAGACTCTTTAGTCTCTCTCAAGAATCAAATATTAAAAAAAATTTTTTTTAAGTTTTTTAAAATGTTTATTTATTTTTGAGAGAGAGAGAGAGAGAGAGAGAGAGAGAGAGAGAAAAAGCATGAGTGGGGGAGGGGTAGAGAGAGACACACACAGAATCTGAAGCAGGCTTCAGTCTCTGAGCTGTCAGCACAGAACCCAACATGGGGCTCGAACTCACCAACCATGAAATCAGGACCTGAGCCAAAGTTGGAAGCTCAACCGACTGAGCCACCCAGGTGCCCAAGAATCAAATATTTAAGAAATCTTTACTAAATATTTTAATAAAGGTATTTGTGGTACAGAGTGTCAAAGACAATTTATTTAAAATACATTCCATTTCTAGAGGAGATCCATTATTTCTTGATATTTCCTTATTGAAAAAATGGAAAACACTTTCTGACTGCATTCTGAAGAGCCAAACAGCTGTTATCAAATGACAATTGACCTAAATTTTAATTTTTTTTTCAACGTTTATTTATTTTTGGGACAGAGAGAGACAGAGCATGAACGGGGGAGGGGCAGAGAGGGAGGGAGACACAGAATCGGAAACAGGCTCCAGGCTCTGAGCCATCAGCCCAGAGCCTGACGCGGGGCTCGAACTCACGAACCGCGAGATCGTGACCTGGCTGAAGTCGGACGCTTAACCGACTGCGCCACCCAGGCGCCCCTGACCTAAATTTTATACAAAAGTACTTATTAATTCTGTATACCAGCTTTTATACAAACTTATATGGAAGTTGAGGTGCTAAAGTTACATAATTTTGATCAATATGTATAATCTGGATACTGCTCTGCTTTATCCTTCTAACAACATATTGTTTCCCTCTCTGTTATTAGTCCAGTTGCCAATTTAGCCTCATTTATCCATCTAATGGAGTCTAAAATGTACACTGTCTGCAGCTTCCATGTCCTCTCTTTAACTTTTCCAGTCCCTTGCAAAATCACCTCTTTTCATCATCTCAAGTATCTTCTCTGTTATGTGACTTCTAAATTTATATTTGCAGATCTCAACTCTATCCTGAGTGACAATTTACATCTCTTTCCATCTCTTAGGTCTACTGGAATGACTTCATGATACCTGATATTAATCCATCCCAAAGAGATTTATTATAACACATACTTCCTCTATAATAGTAAGTTCAGAAGAATATGTATGCTTGTCTCTCTAAACTTTGTCCCTTGCAGTGCTAGTGTCCCATGAGATTTAATAGTTTTACTCACACACACACACATACACACACTAGTACGCAATTTCCCAGAACTTTATTATGTTTATGTTAAATGTAAATATTTAAGAGGAAGATAAGATATTTAGTGTGTCCTGAATTGACAGTGGAAAACCTCTTTGTGTTGAATATTTATAAACATATCAAAGTCTCCCGTAAACTGTTGCTTGAGAAATATTGCTTAGACAAACAGCCTAGCCTGTTTGCTTTGAGGTTCTTTGTTGATAGCTATTAGAGAAAGCATCCAATGTGTCCCTGCACTTCTACTCTTTTTGTCATTTCAACTTGAAATCTATTATTTTTGAAGCCTCTTGAACTTACTGTCTTCCAAACAAAATGAATATCAAATTTATTCTATCCTGCTGTTAGAAAATTATGCTTCTCTCCTCCTTGTGCCTTTTCACTTCAAGGCCTTTTCCCCTCTTATCTAAAATTTTGTATTTTTCAGATTAATCTTCTAATCTCCAGCCCTCCTTTCACAGTTCCTTGTTTCTAGAGTCATTAGATTAGCCCCTAGCGCTTTGTCATGGTTCTGTAACTCCCTTCTTCCAAAATTTGCAGTGACCCTTCATTTTCAGCTAAGTGAAATATTGATTCTCCTGGCATTTGAAGCCCTTTCTACCTGCTCTCCATTTACCTCACCTCCTTCCTCCTTCCACAGAGCCTACGTTACACTCATTCTGGATGATTCATTGTCCTCTTGGACCTGTCTCACGTCTCCCTCCCTGAGCCCGTGTCCATTCTGCTTCTTCTGCTTCAGTCCTTTCCCTACATGTCCTGTCTAAACTTCTCTGTTCTTGTTCGTGCTTCAAGACCCAATTCAAATGCTACTATTGTCTTCAATAGAACAATGAACTGTTCCCTGATTCTTTCAGTGAAAAGAAGCTTCTCTTCTCTTGGGCTTTAGTGGTAGTAGGGTGTTTTTTCTTTGTTTTTTGTTTTGTTTTGGTTTGGTTTTGGTTTTGTTGTTGTTTATTTGTGTTTTATGCAGCTCTGTATTCCTGAACATATTTGCCAGAAATTAATATGATAATTTATTATTTAGTGCATGTTCTATCTTCCCTTCTTAATATGAACTTATTGAAGATTGTCAAGTAAATAAATAAAGGTAGAGGACAATTAATAGTTGATGAGTATACATATGATTTTTAAATTCTCTGTGTTTACTACATATCTTGCAAGTTTTGTTTTATGTTGTTAATGGAAGTGATATTATTATCCTCATGAAGTAGCATTTCATAAATGGAAATGCTTTGCACAGAATGACACAGGCCACATGAGCCCAGCTATATTATTCTATTATATAGCCATGTATTAATTGCATTACAATTCTTATATGTCCATTAGAGAGATATTCCTACATTCATATTTATATTGCTAATCATTATTGTTATAGTCGGAAATAGTTAATATGAAGATATCGGTTTTCTTTAAAGTAAGTTGTACTCTAATAAAGGTTTATTCATAGTTTCAAACTGTGGTTGCATTTTAAAATAGTAAATTAGTTGAACTTTTCATCATAAAATTTTAATTTTTTTCACAAATTTATAAAGTATAAATTTAGAAACCATTCATTAGGAGATACCTTATGGAATTTCTACTCTGAAAATGAAAGAAGGCAGAAAAATTTATTCGTTGTTTTGAACTCTTTATGATGAAAATTATTGTTCTTATTATTGATTGTGATTTGGCCATTTAATGATCTGATTCAAAAGTCTCTATCATGAAGAGATACTGGGGCACCTGGGTGGCTCAGTTGGTTGAGCATCTGACTTTGGCTCAGGTCATGATCTCACGGCTTGTGAGATCAAGCCCCGCATTGGGCTCTGTGTTGGCAGCTTGGAGCCTGCTTCAGATTTTGTGTCTCCCTCTCTCTCTCTCCTCTTCCCCACTTGTGTTCTGTCTCTGTCTCTGTCTCTGTCTCTCAAAAATAAATGAACATTAAAAAAATTGAAGAGATACCATATTTAATTTATATTAATATTTTTACTGGTAGGCCATATGACACATATAATTTTAATAATTCTGACCACTGTAGTTAAATGAGATCATGAAATCTGGAGGATCATCAATATAAAGAGATTTTGACTTCCCCTGTCCCTATGGTATGTCCAGCGATCTTCCCATTAATTCTGTTGTCATGAATGGAAAGATAAAGGAAGATCTTCCATAGACCTATCAGCAAATGAGAACATGGTAATTTCATAGCACCTGTAACTTCCATTTGAAATATTTATCATGGTTTGTAGTTATACATTTACATTTATGATTTGCTTCATGTCTGTCTCTTCTACTGGAATGGAAGAAATAGAGACACAGACACAAACTCCAGAGACCCTTCTCTGGACCAGAGCCAGGCAGTCAAAGTTTAGTACTGGCAAGTCTCAGGTTCTGCCCTGGGGGATCCTGGAAAATTCGAGGTTGGCACCTGCCCCCCAGGCTTGGCCTCTATTCTCGGTGTCCCAACGTGCCTGCTTGAAGTCTGCTGCATGGTCACTCAGGATCTCTTCCTTGTGAGCACCTGTCATCAGTCTCTATTTCCTGCTTCTGGATAACATAGCCAAGGCCAGCATCTCAGCCAACTTGGGACACGATGGGATTGTAGTTCATACTGGCTATGGCAGTCACCTCGTTGCCTCTGGTATAAAAGCCATGAACTTTAGCTCCTCCAGCTATCTCAGAATGATGGTGTAATTGAAGCCTTTTTCATACCCTGTGGTCCTGGCAGGCAGACAGTACCATGTGAGCTGGGCAGAGTGGATGGGGTTTCATGGGGTCTGAGCCCTGACTCCACCTTGGACTTCCCACCCTGGAATGCGTGTTCTGGGTCTACAAAACTGGGATTGTGTTTGCACATGTTTGCATGTGTTTGCATATCCAGTGCAAGCACAGTGTCACCCAATTAAAAGGTGCTAGTTAAGTATTTGTCCCCATGAATGAATAATGTCAGGACATTTTTTTCTAAGAGGCTCTGGGTTTATCTTACTGGTTATCTAATTAAGGTTGAACCCAATATTTGAGATTAATCACTGAAGTCATTACTCCATCCAGGAGGAGGTTTCTAACAGATTATTCATGATCTAAGAGTGAACTTGGAGCCAGATTTAGGAGATTCTTTAAGAAAGATGCTAGTTGAACCCACAAACCGTGAGTTGAAGAAGGAGAAAAAGATTAGATTTTGAGAAAGAGAGGGTACAAAGGTAAGGGAGAAGGCTAAAGAAAGAAACAAGAGAAATGGTCAGTATTAGGAGGAGAGAGGAGAGTTAGGGAAGAATGGAGTTAGTCAACACAGAGTTGGAGAGCAGCAACTGACACTAACAAAAATGGAGCAAATGGGCCTTCTCTGGAGCCAGACTTGTGTCTCTGCTCATTCTCTAGCTGCTGAGACAAACTGCTTCTTTGTTCTGAGCTTCAGTTTCTCTCTGTGAGATAAGTGAATTTGCCTCTAGTGAATTTCACAACTCCTGAATTTTGTGAATAGTTTCTGTGAGAATGAGCAAAGGCCCTGGCGTTGATGATCTTGATAACATTTAAGTGAGACCTTTAGAAGAATGGAAGAAAGCAGGAGGCTGTGTAGTAATAAAGAGGAGACAGTGAGTGTAGGTCATTTATATAAGCAGTTTATAAGAAACTAGGTTGGGGGCGCCTGGATGGCGCAGTCGGTTAAGCGTCCGACTTCAGCCAGGTCACGATCTCGCGGTCCGTGAGTTCGAGCCCCGCGTCAGGCTCTGGGCTGATGGCTCAGAGCCTGGAGCCTGTTTCCGATTCTGTGTCTCCCTCTCTCTCTGCCCCTCCCCCGTTCATGCTCTGTCTCTCTCTGTCCCAAAAATAAATAAACGTTGAAAAAAAAATTTTTTACAAAAAGAAACTAGGTTGGTAGAAGGAAAGATAATACCTGTTAATTTAAATGTATTTTAGGAAAAAAAAAAAAACGAACCTTCTATTTAGTCCATACCTTATCATAGGTAATTACTGCCCAAGGAATCTGAAATATTTAGGGGTCTGAAGCACATGGCAGATCCAGGGCCAAAGCTAAGGGATAGTCATAGTAGTTAAATTTAATGAGCATGTAATACACGAAAGTGCCTTTTCATTTGTTATGCACGTAAGATATGCCATGCTAGTGAGTATTTTTCAGAGTTGAGAAATTAAAAGTGAAGTTCAGCAGGGTTAGCTAACTTGTTTAAGGTCACATAGCAAGTAAGTAACAGAGCCAAGATTCAAATACACATCTGCCAAACTATAAAACCCATGCAAAGTTTAAGTACAATGTATTGTTTCAAATAGCTGGGAGTAAGAAATGGGGAAATATAAGATGGGGGGAGGATTTGGGTTGCTACTGTTTTTTTATTGATAAATATTTTTTAAAAATAGTTATTTTTATGTAAATTGATTGACTAAATTCCATTGGCTAAAACCAGTGGTAATGCCAAATTTGGGGCAGTGGGGTGGTTCTCCTTGGGTGCAGGCACTATAAGCTGACATTTTCTATAGAGAATTAAAAAGCAGTAATAACCAATTAAAAGTCAGTCTGCTTTTTACTACCACCATGCGCCAGCAACTAATACAGCAATTAAACAGTATCAGTGATAAAATACTCCTCAAGTGTCCTATGCTGACTTAACTTCTATCGTTGTATATACACAATATTATATGTGTTTATATATATACACTCGTATTATTATATATCTACATACATATCTTATATATGTATAGTATTTATAGTATGCATAAGTGTATAATATGTATTATAGATACATATATATTACTTATTATTTGATAAACGCTGTGTTCTACAAGGGAGATCCTTTGGGGGAATCTCCAGTTATCCAATAGTCTCCTGGCACATGCAGACACAATACTTAATGTTTGGTTCAAGAGGGAGCAATCGGCCAAAGAACTAAGTTCTCTTTTTTGGTCATTGTGATATCGTTTATTTCACATATGCTGTTTAAAGTATATTGAAGAAAACAAAAACTTCACTCAAATCAGACACAAATGATTTTGAACAATTTTAAACTTTGGAAAAGTTTACCAGGTATAATACAAATGTTTCCTGACTTTTCTAGTGAAGACATTTTAGTGGCAATTTTTCAACTGTAGTTGCATTTGAAAGCTTTTAGAATTGACCCAAAGAAACAATGACATGAATAGAACTTCATTGTGAAATATAATTCCATAAACCTTGCCAAAGTTATCCTTGATATTTTTTTCTATGTATTTTTACATCTGTTGCTTCATGTGAAGGAAACATTTTCAAAGTGCCCTTTGAATTACTCTGAGTGGAGATAGATGAACAAATCTGACAATGAATATGTGAAGAAGATAAATTTTGACAACATTGTTGAATGTATGCAGACATTAAGGCTCAAAACAGAGAATGCAATATTATTGATTACTTCAACAGAACACTGTGTAGATATACTTTTTCTTTTTTATAAGCAAAATACTTAAATTAAAAATTAATCTGCTCTTTTTTAAAGTTTCTTTTTTTTAATGTTTACTTATTTATTTTTGAGAGAGACAGAGAGCACAAGTGGGGAAGGGGCATAGCGAGAGAGTGGGAGACACAGAATCCGAAGCAGGCTCCCGGCTCTGAGCTGTCAGGGCAGAGACTGATGCGGGGTTCGAACCCACGAACCGTGAGATCATGACCTGAGTCGAAGTGGGATGCTTAACCAACTGAGCCACCCAGGTGCCCCCTTTCTCAACTTTCTGACATATCTTTAATATTTATTTTATTAATTATATTTTTATACTGGCATACCAGCACAAATTCAGCTAGAGAAAATGTTTACTGTCTATATTTATTTTCTAGCCATTATTATTTGTCTCATTTCAGGATTGTATCTGAGAATACTTTTTTCATATATAAGGGAAGTATTAAAAAATGATCCACTCTGGGTATCCAACATGCTAGGTATGACCCTGGCTAAAATTAAGGGTTATTTTAAAAATTCTTCTTGGAGGATGGTGGGAAATAGCTTTTTATTTCTTGGTCTCCAACAGAGTTCTGAGCATAGCAGTTGATAATACATACTTATTGAATGAAAAGACACATGATAAATGAATAATAAACAACTGCTTAAAATAAGCCATGTTTGGTCTGCTAGCATTACTGGAAATCTACATTTTTACTGTGAATCTAAGAACCTAAAAATAATTTGACTGCTAATCAAAACTGCTCCTTTAGGTTTTGGCTGAAAGATGAAAACTACTAAATAGTGCAGTAAACTTCAGAATGTTTTAATCCCCTAAAAAAATCCCCTAAAATTACTCTGTAAAAGATTTTGAAATTTCGGGCCTGGCTTGACTTTTTGTTTTTTTTTTCATATAATACGGGAGTGATAATAGTAGTACCATATAGGGCTGAAGTGAGAGCACAATGAGATAAGATATAGAAAGTATGTAACAGTGCTCAACATCGTCTGAACATTTGATAAATGCTAGCTATCATGATCATATAGAAGCTTACATTTTTTTGATAAAATTACTTTGACCTCATATGGGTCCATAAACCTTTCCATTTGAGGAGTAAATGTTTCTAGGCTAATGTTTTATTTTTCTTTAACAAATTTTAGGACACAGGGGCACCTGAGTAGCTCGGTCGGTTAAGCGTCCAACTTCAGCTCACGTCATGATCTCACAGTCCGTGAGTTCGAGCCCCGTGTCGGGCTCTGTGCTGACAGCTTGGAGCCTGGAGCCTACTTTGGATTCTGTGTCTCCCTCTCTCTCTCTCTGCTCATCCCCTCCCACACTCTGTCTTTCAAAATTAAATAAACATTATTTTTTTTTAATTTTAGGATATAGAGATTTGGTACCTGTAGCTTTTGACAAAAATAAGTGAAAGCCAGAAAATGGTGAAAATGGAATAAAAAACTGTGGGGGAAAGGAATCAGATCTCTGAGAGACATATTCATGGTTTCCTACAAGCCAAGTTTACATCAGGACCACTTGACAAAATCCTATCTAGGACTTAGGCTCATGAAACACCAAATTTCAGTGGCCCTAGTGGCATCAAGCAGGGTCAAGCAGCAATAGGCTCCCTTTCACTATCAGCTATGTCTTCTTGTTCTCTTTATGTAAATCATATTGGAGAAGTAGAAGAGTAACAATTCATTTACATGTTTAATTTCATGTAGCTCATCATTTTATCCTAGGGAAGGGCTGTACCAGTGGGGGGGAAAATATACATATAAATATAAGTATATGTATAAGTATATATAGTATATACTTATATACTATAAGTATATGTATACACACACACGTATACATTCATTTATATTTATACACTTTTAAAACTCTTTTCTCAGTCACGATGATGTCATTGCCCAGCATGTCTGTGATGTGCATTGACTGTGACAAAGCGTACACCAGTTTTGTGTGATTCAGTCTGTTGTCATTTGGATATTGTTGATCCATAGTAGACTCTCTTTATTGCCTGCTTGTATGGTAAAAACAATAATCCCATCTCACATTTTTAGTTTGGGCTACTACAGAAATAATAAACGTAACTACCTGGGGTATTTTTACACATTCTTCTATTGTTTTAAATTTAAAACAATATAATCTGACACAAATCTTGAGGAAGGGGGCAGCATTTATTATTATTCCTACACATAATTGCAAATGAGATGGTTAGGTAAGTGTGGAGTCATGCATGGGGTTACATGGTGAGGAAGTGGTAAAGTCCAACCTCTGCATTCTGTCTAGAGCACTTTCTACTTTATTATACAAATTTGTGGTGAAAATGGTGTCCATAGATAAAAAGCATTGGATTGAGAAGTTGTTATCTACAAGTGATAAAAGTTAACTAGGAATTTGGACTTTATTTTGAAACTAAGCCTGGATTACCATATTTGCCTTTTCAAAATTCCTATTGAACAAATAATCAGTAAAGGGAGTGGTTTTATTGTTATTGTGTTAGTAATTCCAAAAGTGGTTAGTAATTTATATTATTTTTTAGTAAGCACAATTTTGTGATACCCCCAGTATCGTTATATATCTATAATTTTGGGGACAGGGATGGGTTGGCCAGTAAAGCAGCAATCAGTAGTGTCTTATGTCCCAAACTAGATCTTGGCAACCAGTTTTCGGTTATTTCCATTAATAAACATCGTAGGACTAAATTCATTTTCTCTTTACTTGTCTGTCCCTGCCCACTAACCTAAACTTCCTATAATACCCCTTTATTATGTGATGAATGAAATTCAAACTTCTCCACTGCTTGCTACCGATGGTACTTTGTTTATTTTCTTAAACAGAGCTAGAAGTAGTGGTGTGCTGGTAAACTACCTCTATGAAAAGAAATTAAAAAGCTGTGATTTGTAGAATTGACCAATTTCCCTTGTCTAAACATTTCCATCATGGACTTGGAGTTGGAAAGAAATGAGCATGATGAGCTCTTCAGAGCTGGTGAGGGTTGGGCTCCAGTGCAGTACTGGGAAGGGAATTCAAGATCACCATACTCTGACTTGTAGAGTCACAGAGGAGAAAAGTCAAATCAAAAGCAAATATGCACTTTTCTATCTTTTTTCTCCAACTATGGGTACCTAATCTAGTAATTTACCAACAACTACCTGAGGGGTGAGCAATTTATCCAAAAGCGGTGGTAGTGATGAGCATAGGGCAGAGTATTACTATAAGTATCTATGGGATATGAGATAAAGTGAACATATGTTGATAATCAGAAGCCAAAACAGATCAACAACAGGAGAATGCTATTCCTACCTACACATGCGATGCTGTAACCCAAACAGATTAGATAGACCATTTAAGAATCATTGTGCATTGGAATGGAGACATACCTGTAGCTTCAAAGAATCTGTTACAGTTCAAGTTTTTATTTTCCTATTTTAGTAAAAAGCAAAATCACAGAGTGACTTCCTAGTGCTGGTCCAGAAGTTTCTGGTCCAGAAATTCACCTTCCTAAAAGTAAACACAATGTATGAGGGAGAGTGTCTTCTAGGATTAACCAGTAAAGAATAATCTAATTGCCAGATCTTTTTTTTTCTTCATTTTTCTCACTTTCTTTTCAAATTCAATCATGTAATTTAGATACTCTGTTAATTATAGTAATTACATTTTCTGGATTTGAATTGAATAGCAGTCATCAATTTTTATCCCCTAAATTTAAATGCCTTAAATTAGATTTCAATATAAAATGCTAATGTCAAGTTTCTGCCTGTGGAGAAATAGTCATGAAATGCAAAGTGCAAATGGTATTGTAATCTTCTGTCTAAAAATAAGAATGAGTAGTTGAGTAACTGAATGATATTTGAAATTGTGGTATATAATCAGATTTATTATAGTTTAGACTTAGAATACATATTAGATGTTCAGTACTATTCAATCCCTTAATTATATTACTCTTAATTGATTTCTTTTGGTGAGGGTGACTCAAATAGAATCTAAAAGAATTTAAAGGTTAATAGTACATAGCCTTGTTTTGTAGTATATTCTAATATCTCTTTGCCAGCTTCAATTTATCATGAAAGTGGTGTTGGTTTATGGTAGTAAAAGACTACGTGGCCAGGCTTTTATAATACCAGGAATAATAAATCTTTAATTTTTCTAAAGATACAATAGATACTAGATTAAGATAATTAGATGAGCCTTAAGACCAGAATGGATGGACACCGAGTGTTTCAGTTTTTACCTGTTTCTAGCTATGAATCGATTATACACAGAACATTAAAAAACACTTAAATTTATAAATTGAAACAGATTTTTTGTATTGATTATTCTTCATGTAGTAGCTAAGCTGTCTGGCTCTGGACTGTGCACAATTTCATATTTTTTACAAAATACGAACACTTTAATTGCGTTTGCAGACACAGATTTACAGGCTTTACTAAGGCTTTAGTTATATTAGTCTTATGAATGAATTACATAGAATCCAGACACTATGTGAAAAAGCCATTCTGAAGCAGCATGAGTATGTTGTCTCCTAAAGTTAGCCTAAAACCTAACTAAATCTGCAAATAATAATACAAGATATCAAGGTGAGAAGCATCACAGATTAGTAGATGACTCTTTGCCAAGAAATGATACTGCAAGAATACTGTGACTTTACTGAGGTATCAATGACTGAATGGAAGAGTCAAGGAAGTTTCCATGAAAGAGGTGGAAAATATTTGCACCGTGCAGGAGGATAGGAGTCAGGTAGGTGGAGAGAAAGGGAGTTGGGTTTCTTAGTGGCAGGAATAGTATGGGGGCATGCCTAGAGAATAGACTTTAGCACATTGGATTTTTCAGCGATGGTGAGCTGGCTATTCTGGCTGAAGTTAAAGATTAGTTTAACTGGACTGTATTATAGCGTTTCTCAATTTGTCATTTTCATGCAATGCTCCTGGACACGCTGTTAAAATGCAGATTCTGAACCAGTAGGTCTGGGGTGAAGACACCGCACTGCCAAGAAGCTCTCAAGTGATGTTGCTGCTGTTCTTCCTGGTCCACACTTAAATAGTGAAGTGTTAGATTTTATATTTATCTTTAACCGTTCACTTGGCATTTTAGCTTGGAAAAGTTAATTAGAACTTATGCATAGATGACACTTACCGGATTTCATCTATTTTTACCTGTCATTACTGTGCTGAAATGATTTTGAAGCAGTTCACATCCTTTTAAAAGCTTTCCTAAGGATGATACTACCATGATTTCCAAATGTTCTGGTCCTAGTTTTTGTCGGCTTGCCTCTTTGATGAAGTTTCTGACAGCTGTTAGGCTTGATTTTGCCATCTCACTCCCTCTTTCTTTCTCATTACACTTTTTTGAATCCCGTCTGCTGGACTAGTATTTGCTGCCTGTGGGATTCTCACCTTTCAATGCTCTAATTCTGTCTTCCCAATACCTTCCAGGAATATCTAACTGTGACCTCTCATTCAGCACCTCATCTTGAGTCTCCTTATTTGTGATCTGCTTCTGGTCTCCCTCATCCACCATGTCCATGTTCCTGGTCTGAAATTGCCAGATGACAGAACAAAAAGTAAAGGCACTAACGTTTTTGTCTGATATGACTTGACTAATTATAATTTTATTGATTGATTAATTAATACTTAATTTAATTAAAACCCTCTCAAGAGGCTAGTGATTTTTAGTCAAACTGACCAAGAACAATCCAAAAGTGATGCGTTCCATCCTATATTTGGGTTTTTTCTGGATATAGGGAACTTGAAAAGTTGACTATAAAATGAATTGTTCATTGTTAGATGAGAGAAAAAGTTGGAATTTTCTTCTTTTTTTTTTTTTTTAATTTTTTTTTTCAACGTTTATTTATTTTTGGGACAGAGAGAGACAGAGTATGAATGGGGGAGGGGCAGAGAGAGAGGGAGACACAGAATCGGAAACAGGCTCCAGGCTCTGAGCCATCAGCCCAGAGCCCGACGCGGGGCTCGAACTCACGGACCTCGAGATCGTGACCTGGCTGAAGTCGGACGCTTAACCGACTGCGCCACCCAGGCGCCCCATCTTCTTTTTAGTATAGAAGGATTTTGATATAGAGTCAGCTCTCTTGAATATGTAACTATAAAGAATTTCATACATTTCTCACAGTAATGTCCCTTCTGCTTTTCTCTTGGGTCATTAGACAGAAGTTATCCAAGAGAGAAAAAGGTGGAGCTGTCAGATTTGGGGCTTGGGTGAACTTCTAGTCTGTCTGCAGCATGAAACTTCCTTTTGGATTATTTTCTATTTACCAAGGCCATTTTCAAAGCATACTTGTATTCTTGTAGAATATGGATTTAAAAAAATTTTAATGTTCATTTATTTTTGAGAGAGACAGAGTTAGAGTGTGAGTGGGGTAGGGGCAGAGAGAGAGAGGGAGACACAGAACCCGAAGCAGGCTCCAGGCTCTGAGCTGTCAGCACAGAGCCCGACGTGGGGCTCGAACCCACGGACCGCGAGATCATGACCTGAGCCGAAGTCGGACGCTTAACTGACTGAGCCACCCAGGCACCCCTATCTATTCATCTTTTGATGGACACTTGGATTACTTAAATAATGCTGCTATAAACATAGGGGTGCATGTATCTCTTTGAATTTGTGTTTTCATATTTTGGGGGCAGATACCCAGTAGTGCGATTACTAAATCATAGTGTAGTTATATTTTTAACTTTTTGAGGAAACTCCATTCTATTTTACACAGAGGCTGCACCAGTTTTCATTTCCACCAACAGTGTAAGAGTGTTCCCCTTTCGCCGTATCCTAACCAACATCTGTTGTTTCCTGTGTTGTTAATTTTAGCCATTCTGACATGTGTGAGTTGGTATCTCGTTGTCATTTTGATTTGCATTTCCCTGATAATGAATGATGTTGAGCATCTTTTCACCTGTCTGTTGACCAAGTGGATGCCTTCTTTGGAGAAATATCTGTTCATATCTTCTGCCTGTTTTTAATTGGATTATTTGTTTTTTGGGTGTTGAGATGTTTAAGCTCTTTATTTTGGATACTAACCCTTTATCACAGATGTCATGCACAAATATCTTTTCCCATTCAGTAGTTTGCTTTTTAGTTTTATTGATTATTTCCCTCACTGTTCAGAAACTTTATTTTGATGTGGTCCCAATAATTTATTTTTTCTTTTATTTCCCGGGCCTCAAGAGACATATCTAGAAAAAATGTTGCTACAGTCCAATGTCAGAGACATTACTGCCTGTGCTATCTTCTAAGATTTTTATGGTTGCATGTCTCATACTAAATAAGATGGGTCTTTGGGGCGCCTGGGTGGCGCAGTCGGTTAAGCGTCCGACTTCAGCCAGGTCACGATCTCGCGGTCCGTGAGTTCGAGCCCCGCGTCGGGCTCTGGGCTGATGGCTCAGAGCCTGGAGCCTGTTTCCGATTCTGTGTCTCCCTCTCTCTCTGCCCCTCCCCCGTTCATGCTCTGTCTTTCTCTGTCCCAAAAATAAATAAACGTTGAAAAAAAAAATTAAAAAAAAAATAAATAAATAAGATGGGTCTTTAACCCATCTTGAGTTTATCTTTTATACATTTTTTGAATGTACATTTATGGTTCATAGAGTAAGGACTCATAGCAAAAAGTGAACACTAATGGAAAAATAAAAACTCCCCTCTGGTAGAAGCTATTAATGTTTTGACCTAGGCTGGAAGGTCACAGGTGCTCTGACATTTTTGGCAGAAAAAATGAAAAATGAAAAAAAAAACAGAGAAAAGAAAGAAAAAGAACTTTGTGACACATTTAGGGCAGGTCATCTAAGACAGTGACCACCCCATCAAGTGGTCTTTCTCTTGCTTGCTGTTTTGGCCTCAGTTTCCTAAACGTCTCCCTAACCTGTTCTTCCCTCCACTTTATTACACTCAAAATATGAATTCCTTTCTCCTCTTGCCATAAGAGAATGATTCTTTGAATATGCTTAGTCCCTTAAGTGGCTTAACTGGATAACTCTCCTCAGGGTTGATGTGTGAGTAATCTGGAAGGCTAATTAGGGCGACAGTATCTAAGGAGACTCCTGTGAGAAATGCTGTAAAGAGGAGGGAGATAACGAAGATATTTGTGTGCTGAAAGCTGTTTCTGCTAACATAAACAAAGGCACATCATCTTGGAGCATTATTCCTAAAGGGTTTGTGTAGAAATTATTATAATATAAATGGAGCAAGTGTTTCTCACTTTGTAGAAGCATATTCTAAATTTTTAAATGTTTTTTTTTTAAATTTATTTTTGAGAGACAGAGTGAGAGAGAGAGAAAAAAAAAAGCATGAGCGGGGGAGGGGCAGAGAGAAAGAGAGGGAGACATAGAATCTGAAGAAGGCTCCAGGTTCTGAGCTGTCAGTACAGAGCCACGGGGCTCAAACTCATGAACTGTGAGATCATGACCTTAGCTGAAGTCAGATGCTTAACTGACTGAGCCACCCAGTCGCCCCATAGAAGTATATTCTAAAATGCGCAAATCTATTGTCACCACGTCAGAGAGGTGGTTAATTTGAGACAATGCTTGGGAAAGAAAAAAGAAAAAAATTAATTTATTTTGCTCAGTCTCTGCTATATGGCAAAGACAGAATCTTCATTTAGTCATGTGAAAAGCACAAGTAGCATGATACAAATGTTAAATGACATGAGAAAGAGTTAAAGATAAAAATCAATTATTAGTAATTATTATGGATCATATAATATAACTATGGGACTTTCAGCAGCTATTAAAAAGAATGAAATAGATTTCTACATTAATTTGAAAGTATTCCCCAAATTTATTAATATTGAAAAAGTTAGCCGTAAAACCTACATTAGAATGGTTTCACTAAAAAAAAAGGATTGGGGCTCTATAAGTTTAAATTTTTTTTTTAACGTTTATTTATTTTGAGACAGAGAGAGACAAAGCATGAACGGGGGAGGTCAGAGAGAGGGAGACACAGAATCCGAAGCAGGCTCCAGGCTCTGAGCCGTCAGCACAGAGTCCGACGCGGAGCTCGAACTCACGGACCGTGAGATCATGACCTGAACCAAAGTCGGCCGCTCAACCAACTGAGCCACCCAGGGGGGCTCTATAAGTTTAAATATATGCAGTGCTTTTATAATCTGAGCATTGAGAATGATATTACTGTAGAATGATATACACCATAATATTAATGCTGATTAGTTTAAATCGATGAGATTGGTAAGAGGAAGGGGAACATACTAGCTTTTAAATGTATATACTAATGTGCACACACACATATACATATATAATGTGAATATATACTAATATGAATATATGTAAAGAGTTAAATATATAAATATATATTTAGAATAAGCATGTACTAATTTAATTATTAAAAATTTATAAAATCGAGAGCGTATCGGTAGTTTCTGGTGATTCGGAGCTGGGAGATGGTTTGACTCAAAAGGGCACTGTAAAGGGAATACTTTTGGCTGATGGAACTCTTCTGTATCCTGAGTGTGATGGTGAGTAATGATACACAAATCTATGCATGAGCCAAAGTTCATAGAATTTCACACCAAAAAAGCACACTTAATTGAATGTGAGTTTTTAGAAACTGTAAAAGTCAGTGAAGAAAAAAAAAACAATATTTAACAAAATATTGAGAAGTGGGTAATAAAAATAGTCCTTCAAATTCTACCAATTATGGACTAGACTGAACAACCAAATTTTTTCCAAGAGAAAACTATGCCAAAATATTGAAAACTTTAGGGTTATTTTCCAATTTGAGACCACTTAATCACTGATAGTCAAGAGAATAAGTCAGTGAGTCAATAGGATGGGTAAGTATTATTTGCCCTGTTTTATAAATAGGTTAACTAAAGCTCAGGACAGTTTAGTAATTTACCTACAAATACATAGTTAATACGACTTTAAGTTGAAACCCAAACTTTAGAAAAAAAGGGGTCAAGAATTCTATAAGTAAAAAATATATATAGGATACAAAATAGTTGTTTGAATGAACTATAATAAAGTAGTAATGAAAAACTAGCAATATTTGGGATAGAAATATATTCCTTTACACTAAGAGTAATAAAACAGGCCTTAGACATAAGTAGTTACTTATGACCCACATCTATTCAGGCATCCCTGGAGGCTCTGTGGATAGTGATCACAAATTACTGTCATCATCTCAGTGTACAGTTCAATCCAGGATGCTGAAAATAAAGCAATATATTATTTTTGTCAAGAATCTTAATTCAACTCTGAAAAAGCACTTGACCTACATACTTGTAAAAGGGCTTTTAATGAAGTAGTAGGTAGCAAAGATGATGTTAATGATTTAACATGGGGCCTTTGTAGTATTAAAAAAAGTATAAATTTGAAGCCTGTTTAGTAGTGCTACATTCACATCTTATCGCAATGTTGAACTCTGTGTTTTTGTGTCAATAGGAGTTAAGTGGCAAAAGAGATCAGAGTTGCATAGTTAAAGCTGGCAGTCTACATTATAATTCATGGATATCTCCATTTGCAGTAATAACAGTGAATATTAAATATCTTTCTTCCTTTTAAGTGGTCATAATTCAAAACGGCACATTTTAAATATAAACTGTTTTACCAGAGTAGAATAGGAATTTCCTCACTGACTTCATCCAATTCAAGTTCTATTTATTTGTTTTGTTTTAAATTCCCTCTGTCTTTCTTATTTTTTCAATGTCAAATATTGTTTTTCATTTTTGCCTCATCTATTTAAACCATGTGCATCCTTTCGGACCTCAGTTGAAATCCCATTTTTTTTTTTAAATGTTTTTAATGTTTATTTACTTTTGAGACACAGAGTGCAAGCGGGCAGGGGCAGAAAGAGAGGGAGACACAGAATCCGAAGGAGGCTCCAGGCTCTGAGCTGTCAGCACAGAGCCCGATGCAGGGCAGGAACCCACGGATCGTGAGATCATGACCTGAGCCGAAGTCGGAAACCCAACTGACCAAGCCACCCAGGTGCCCCGAAATCCCATGTTTTTAATGTAAACCTCTTTGGAAATAATGCTTTTTATTGTCTGAAATCTTACTATACTTAGAATATAACATTTTTTGTTCTATGCAAGTTGCTTTTATCTCCAAAAATATTGTAAGCACAGAGACTTTATCATGCTTCTTTGAAATTTCCCTAGCATCCATTCATCAAGTAGGTATCGATCACCTTCTCTATTCAAGGCACCATGTTGACTGAGTAGGGAGATACAAAGATGACCTAAAACTCATTCCTTACCTTAAAGAATTTACTATCCAATAGAAGAGATAAGACTTGTTGTACATGTGACTCCAATAATAGACACTGTATCATACAAAGTGATTAAAAAAGAACAAAAGACACTTCAGTGTTGCTACCATGGGTGGAGGATATTTTTCCCATTGATTTTTGAAATAGTTCATGAAACAGCTTTCCTAATCTAGTTTCTTTCTTTTTTTTTTTAATTTAATTTTTTTCATCATGATATATGTACTCTAATTCCCATCAGCCATTTCACCCATCCCCATCCACCTCCCCTCTGGTAGCCATCAGTTTGCCCTCTATAGTTCAGAGTTTGTTTCTTGGTTTACCTCTCTCTCTCTCTCTCTCTCTCTCTCTCTCTCTCTCTTTTTCTCTTTTTCCCCTTTGCGCATTTGTTTTGTTTCTTAAGTTCCGTATATGATTGTAATCATACAATATTTGCCTTTCTCTGACTGACTTATTCTACTTAGCTCTCTGCTCTATTTATGTAATTGCAAATGGCAAGATACTAATCTGATTTCTTATCCTGGAAATTTCCTCCTTATGTCTGACACTAACACTAATAATTCTTAAAATTATATATAACATTTTTTTTCTAAGAAAGAGTTTATTGAAAAATACATTTTTTTCTGATTCATGCATTTCCCTCCATACTGCAATGCCCCTGAAATCAGGTTGTGTGTGTGTCTTGTCTGTTTGTTTGTTTCACTCTCAAAAACTTTATAGTCTTCCAAGACGGAATGATCATGGTACAAGTTCCAATACAAATTTCAATAAAATGTGTTTTTCTTAAAATTTTCTTAAAATTTAAATTCAAGTTATTTAACATACAGTTTGTATTTTTAAATGATGTCTTACAATGCCTTTTGGGGAGATGGCAATCGTGATACTAGGTTAAACAATGTGAAATTACGGTACGAATAATTTTTGACCTACACACCCAGCAATTTTGTTTGACGTAATTGCCAGACCATTTATAAATTTTCCCATTTCTGTTCATCACATCATCACCTCAGTTGTGTTAGGTGCATTATTCTTACTACACATGTAGTTTGCTGCTCCTCAAAATGTCCTTAAAAATATCATACTGGAGATGATATTAAAATGAAAAGTCATTTTGCACATGAAAAGGTACAGAAACAAAGCAGCGGGAACTATATTTGACATTGGAGCAAGCATTTTTATGGAATAAGTGATCTTAAGTATCTGTTTTCCTGCAAAGCAGTAATAAAATGCATAGAGAGCCCCAATGGGGGATATTCACAAGTAGGTAAAGCTGTGCTATGCTATTCCTTAGATATATAAACAAACATTACTTCTCATTTCCCCAGGCAATACAACTAGAGGTAAGAGCAATTGTCAAAAATCACCTGGACTGATAAAATAAATGCCAAAGTGATGAGAAGCTGGTGAGGCCACCATGGTCATGCAAGAATATTATAAAAAACATTTTGTTATAGTTTAAATGGCAATTTTTGTTTCCTTTTAGTGGTATAAAAATAATAGTGTGTCTTACACTGATGATATAGATTCATTGCAGTGAAATTGAGATGTTTGCTTGTTCTTAAAGAACATTTTAAAAGTTGTTCACAGGGGCGCCTAGGTGGCTCAGTTGGTTAAGCGGCCAACTTCGGCTCAGGTCATGATCTCACACTCCGTGAGTTCGAGCCCCGCGTCGGGCTCTGTGCTGACAGCTCAGAGCCTGGAGCCTGTTTCAGATTCTGTGCCTCCTTCTCTCTCTGACCCTCCCCTGTTCATGCTCTGTCTCTGTCTCAAAAATAAATAAACATTAAAAAAAATTTTTTTTAAAGTTGTTCACATTAATTATGCTATAAAGAAGCAAAGACTCTTTAAATGACTATCAACTTTTGGAGAACATTCAATCAGTGTATTTATTTATTTATTTTTATCATGGCTAAAACGTGATTTCATTTACTTCTCCTTTGTGTTTTATTAGACATAAGTTCTGATTATTTTTAAAGTTTCTTTATATTTGTAAAAAATTCAGTGGTGCCTGGGTGGCTCAGTCGGTTAAGTGTCCATCTTTGGCTCAAGACATGGTCTCACAATTTGTGAGTTCAAGCCCTGCGTTGGGCTCTGTGCTGATGGCTCAGAGCCTGGAGCCTGCTTTGGATTCTGTATATCCCTCTCTCTCTGCTCCTCCCCTGCTCACACTCTGTCTCTCTCAAAGGAATAAATAAAGAATTAAAAAAATATATATATATATATATTTGTAAAAAATTCAAATAAACTGTCATATAGTAATCATTTCTTGTTTTTATGATATACTTGATCTCTTCCCTCAATGAATCTCAGGTCCATACAGAGATAATACGAGTTAAATAATAGTTTCAGATGGCATTTGAGGTGACAGAAATAAATATGATGAAAAGATAACTGGCACAGAAAAGAAGTATTTAGGAATCAAAAAAGGAAGAGATCTTGAGAAAAATATCAGGAAAGTCTTTGTGTCTTGAAATATGGGTGGAAAAAATTTTTATTCAGGTCTTTCAACCATTTTTAAATAGGATTACTTGCTTTTTTGCTTTTGAGTTCTATATATATTCTGGTTATTAATTCTTTTGGATATTAGTCTGATAGATACGTGGTTTGCAAATATTTTCTACCATTTCTTAGGTTGCCTTTTCATTTTGTAGATCGTTTTCTTTGCTCTGAAGAAGGTTTTTAGTTTGATGTACTCCCAATTGTTTATTTTTTCCTTCTGTTGCCTCTACTTTGTGTGTCATATCCATCTTTGTGTGTCATTGCCGAGATGTCGAAGAGTTTTTCCCCTATATTTTTTTCCAGGAGTTTTACAATATTAGGTCTTACATTTAAGCCTTTAACCCATTTTGAATTGATTTTGTGTTTAGTGTAAGGATCCAATTTAATTCTTCTGTATGTAGATACTGAGATTTCCCAATACCATTTGTTGAAAAGACTGTTCTTTTCCTATTGTACATTCTTGGCACTCTTGTCAAAGATCAGTTGACTGTATATTCTGGATTTATTTCTGGGCCCTTTATTCTGTTCCACTGGTTTATGTACCTGTTTTTATGCCCCTACTGTATATTTTGATTACTACAACTTTATAAATAGTCTGAAATCAGAAACTGTGATGCCTCCAGGTTTATTCTTTTTTCCCAAGAGTGCTTTGGCCATCCAGGGTCTTTTGTGGTTCCATAAAAATGACCACTAGGTACGTGAAAACGTGCTTAACATCACCAATTATCAGGGAAATGCAAATCAAAACCACAATGAGACATCACCTCATACCTGTTAGGATGTTTGGTATTAAAAAGACAAGAGACAACAAATGTCAGAAGGGATGTGGAGAAAAGGGAACCTTTATATCCTCATTGTTGATGGGAGTATAAATTGGTATAGCCATTATGGAAAATAGCAATGTGCTTCCTCAAAATACTAGCAATAGAACAACCATATGATCCAGCAATCCTCCTCTTGGATGACCTGAAGGAAATGAAATCAATATCTTGAAGAGATAATTGCACTCCCATGTTCATTGCAGCATTATTCATAATAGCCAAGATATGGAAACAATCTAAATTAAATGTTCTTAGATGGATGAGTGGCTATATATTCATGGAGATGTAGACCAAAGTGTATAAAAAGATCTTAGAAGAATGACTTCTGAGGATCTAATGTACAATATGGTTGTATTAGTTAATAATATGGTATTGTATACTTGAAAGTTGCTGAGAGTACGTCTTAAGTATTCTCATCACACACACACAGCATGTTAGCTTGTGAGATATAATTGTGTTAATTATCTAGATCTTGGTAATTATTGTGCAATATATATATGTATATCAAGTAATAATGTTCTATTCCTTAAGGATATATAATTATGTTTGTAAATTATTTCTTAATAAAGCGGGGCAAAAAGAAAGATGGGTGGAAATAGGATAGGAAGAAAAGGGAGTACAGGTATCAATGAATGGAATATTAGAAAGACTGTGAGAAAAACTACAATGAGAAATCCAAAGAGATTTTCAGAGTATGGGAAGGATTTGAGGAGATTAATTATAAATGAGGTGGAAAGAAAATTTGGGACCAGAATGAGGGGTCCAGATGTGGATTCTGGATTTTATCATGCTGGTGGTGAGGAGTAGTTAATGATTATCTTGATCGCGAGTTGCAGTAATTAAGCTGTGGAAACTTTTAATTTATCAAACATAATCTTTTATTTAAAAATTTTTTCAGAAATATTTTTACAATACATTAACTTTCAGACTTTTAGTTATTAACATATGCAAGATGTTATGTCTCATAATTTAGGAAATGTCCATTTAATTCTTCTAGGAATAATGATACAAGTTCCAGAACAGAAAAATTAAATGTTAAATGAATAATAAAATGTTTTTGAAATACTTTGTGCAAAAAGAAAATGTCCCTAAGATTTTGCTCTTTTTTCTATATAGTAAACTAAGCTTGTGTATTCCATGGTTTTAGATGCTATATTAGTTTTGTTTTGCTGAGTAACAAATTTTCACAAACAATGGCTCAAAACAGCACCCATTCATTAGTTCAGAGTTCTGTAGGTCAGAAATTCCAGCACACTAGACTGGCTTTTATGCTCAGAGTATCACAAGAGCAAAATCAAGGTGTCGACCAGCCTCTCATTTAGAGGCTCTGGGAAAGAATATGCTTCCAAGTTCATTCTTAAAGTTGGCAGAATTTTGTTATTTGCAATGAGACTACAGTTCCTGTTTCCTCAATGGCTGTTAGCCAGGAGCCACGTTTTAGCTTCTGCGGGCTGTTCTTGATCCTCTCACATGGTTCCTCCATTTACAAATCTTCAAATCTTTCTCTTGCTTTGAATCTCCCTGACTTTTTCTTCTGCTTTTTTTATATGCAACCCTCCAAGGAAACCTCTCTACTTTTAAAGGAGTTGTATGATGATCTTTGGACACCTGGATTATCTCCCTATTTTAAGGTTAACTTTTCCCTGTAATAATACAGCAGAGATAATCCTAATCACAGCAGGGATTTGTCATCATATTCACAGGTTCTGCTTATACTCAAAGGACAGGAGGTTACAAAAGAATAAAGATCATTGGAGATTATTCTTAGAATTCTGTCTACCACAGTTATGTATTTGATTATTGTTAAAACTTATTCATAATATTATGAATGGTGGAAATAGTGTAAACAATATTTCTTAAAGAAATGAATAATGAGTAGGTACTAGTGAAAAAAAACATGTATTCCAAAAACAATGATTAAGCAAGAATAAAATAAAGTTAAAATGAAAAATATATAACGGTTATTCTTTGTTAGCAAAATTGAACTAAGTTAATACAGGTCTTATAAGCAATCCCTATTTTATGTATAACACATGCCGTTATGCTGACACATTCAATTATGGCCGTTTAAGAAGGCATTTGCCACTATCCCATGAACCACATAAAGGGACTCTTCACTAATCTCTCTGGCAACCATACAAAATCACATTTTGACCTGATAAGATGTCCTAGTAACAATTTCAGAAGTTTTGTGTCTAGGCTGGAAAGGGCATGATAGTAGTGGGAGTTGAAGAAAATCCCCTTTTCTCCCAACACCCTAGATGAAAACAACCTTGTGAGTGTCAAAAATCTATCAGAACTCCATTAGTTCTATTTCTTCTGAGAAATGTAACAAAACAAAACAACCTCCCCCCAAAAAACCACACATAATTAATGAAGAAAATCTATCACATTCACATCAAAGTAATTACACACCTTTCATGACCACCTCCATATCCTTAAATGCTCTGAGTTTATTACTACTTCTCCATTCAATCACTGTTTTGATTCAAATACAACCATGACTCCTGGCTAGTAATGTTGAGTATGAATTGATGGCGTTCTTTCCCAGTCTTACAGCAGCATGCTCCATGTCTGACCTCTCACTTCTAGGGTACTGGTGCATTCTCAGGTGATCTTCAGTGCCCTTGAAATAACTAGTCATGGGCCTGCTGAGGTTTATTCAGTGGTATTATCCTTGCCTTATGCAATGACCATGGTTTTTATTAGCTTATGAGTTGAATTTTATAAGTTGCCATCAATGACTTACAATTATCCCAAAGATGAAGAAATAGTTGGGGCCCTGGGTGGCTCAGCCGGTTAAGCATCTGACTTCAGCTCAGGTCATGATCCCACAGTTTGGGGTTTTGAGCCCCGGATCGGGCTCCGTGCTGACAGCTCAGAGCCTGGAGCTGCTTCAGATTCTGTGTCTCCCTCTCTCTCTCTGCCCTTCCACCACTTGCACTCTGTGTCTCTCTCAAAAATAAATAGACATTAAAAAATAAAAAGAATTAAAAAATAAATAATATACCCAATTACAAAAAATCTATAAATTATTATTAAAAATAGGTAAGTAAGAAAAAAAATGTTTACTTAAAAATATAAATTTCAACCAAAATGACCCTTTAAATGATCCTGTTTAACATGACTTTTAAATTTGGTATAAAACCTAGCATGCATGCCATTGTTCTAAAAATGAACAAGGAGATGTATCACAGTGACAGAATGGGCAGAGGGAATGGTTTATTCTACCTGGACAGGAGACAGAAAACTTGGAAAATTTAAAGAGGAGCTGAGTCTTCTAAGATGAGTTGGTATTAGGGAAGGGACCAAGGAGAGCATGAATAATGGTGGTGATCCATAATCTCCAGCCTTGGTTATGAGATGCTGCAAAGTAAGGTGCTCATTCAAGTCTCTGGATCATCATGGTTGAATAGATGAGAAAATATCTTTATCCTGACAGAATCTACACCTAGTACTTTTGACCAAGTAAGATGATCCTGACAAATATCCACTTTTAGAAAGAAAAGATATTTCATAAATATGCATGACCCTTTTTGTCTTGAAATAAAAATAGCCCTGTTAACACTTTATGCTTAAATCCTTATTTTATATTATGTTACTGTACATTTCTTTCCACTTAACCTTTACAGAATGATGCATTTTTATTTCCTCCATTTGCAGAATTATTTACTTTTACAAAATCCTTGCCTGTGAGCATTGCTTTATTCCTGTTTGTGCTATTAAAGTTCAGCCAGATGGAACTCTTCCAAGACCTTATTTCTGTCAGACATTTGAACAGCTGGGATTGTGTAGTTTCTGAGCTTGAAGGAAAGGATCTGTAGAGCTCATGTCAGCAAGGGCCATGAGCTCTCATGATCTCTCTCAGTAGCTTTATATTCACATAGTTTCACTTGGAAAAAAAAACTAACATTTGTAATTTGTGCCAAGATGGAGGAGAGGATGAGAAGGAATTGCATTAATATCTGGCTTTTAACATTCTGAGACATTTGTAACTGTTTCATTAGATCCATTTTAGAAATTGTAATTATGTCATTATTCCATCTTGTGAAGTCATTTGCCATAAAGAATAGATATAAATAGTTTTAGAATGGACTTTTTTTGGAAAGGGTTGAGATTTACCATATTAAATTTAGATTGCTAAGTGGAAGATAATTAGGAAAAACTGGTGTTGATGTAGCATATGAGATTTATCTCAAAGATTAAGTAGGTTTCAAAAATCGTTCTTTATGCTACTAAAAATGGAGTTTATTTACATTTTGAAAGTAATTATAAATAGGATTTAAACAAAAAAATTTCTTCCCTCTTCTTATTTGTATAGCTTAATATTCATAGAAATAATTTTTTAAATGATCATTTATTTTGAGGGAGGGAGAGAGACAGAGACAGAGACAGAGAGAATCCAAAGCAGGCTCTGCGCTGCCAGTGTTGAGCCCAATGTGGGGCTCAATCTCATGAACCATGACATCATGACCTGAGCCAAGATCAAGAGTCAGATGTTTAACTGACTGAGCCACCCAGTTTACCCTTTGAAGAACATGTAGCAAATGCTATGTTCAGATTAGAGACTACCCAGTTTTAATAAAGATAAAGCTATGCTAAAGTAGCAATGACCTTTAAAAATATGAAAATATGGGATAAAAAAAAGATTTTATAGTAAAGAGATGTAACAACAAAAAAGCAGAATTTTCGGGGCGCCTGGGTGGCGCAGTCGGTTAAGCGTCCGACTTCAGCCAGGTCACGATCTCGCGGTCCGTGAGTTCGAGCCCCGCGCCGGGCTCTGGGCTGATGGCTCGGAGCCTGGAGCCTGTTTCCGATTCTGTGTCTCCCTCTCTCTCTGCCCCTCCCCCGTCCATGCTCTGTCTCTCTCTGTCCCAAAAATAAATAAACGTTGGAAAAAATAAAAAAATTAAAAAAATTAAAAAAAAGCAGAATTTTCATAGTAATGTAATTCTGAAGAAGAGAAAGTGGGAAGATTTGAAGATTGACAGCCTCTGAATAATACACTGAATGACATCTCAGCTACATATGGTAGCATTTTATTTGAACAGTTCATTAGTTGCAATTAGAAACTCTTTAGAGACCTCTATAATGTCAAACTTTTAAAATATAACAGGCAAGTAGCTGTAAGTATAATATATAGAGTTTCTTCAATAGTTATTTTTTTCAATAGTTCTTTTTATCAAAGTTAATACTTGGAAAATTATTGGAGTCTTGAAAAAATATTAGAATAGGAAGACACTCTTAAAAATCATTTGGTCCAATTTTAGTTCTTTTTATTAATTGAGACATTATTTATATATGGCAAAACAGATTATAAGAATTTATTTCAGTGGAACTTAACAGTTGTAGATACATGTAACCATAACTCCAGTTAAAGTATTGGATATTTTTCTCTCTCCAAAAAGTTAAGTCGATTTTGAAACACTTCATCACCTCTGTTCTAATTTCTCTTATCTGATCTTCATTTTCCCTTCATGTAAGTGGAATCATTCATTATGTACTCTTTTGTATCTGGCTATTTCAGCTCAATGTAATACTTTTGAGGTTCATCCATATTGTTTTGTGTATCAGTACTTGATTATTTTTAAAAATTATTTCTAAGTTTTATCATTTTTAACAAATACCACAATTTGTTCATCAGGTTTTCTGTTGTGGACATGTGGGTTATTTCCATTTGGGGACATTATGAATAAAGGTACTGTGAACATTCTTGTACAAATCTTTTTGTGGACACATGTTTTCCTTTCTCTTGGGTAAATACCAAAGAGTGGAATGGCTGGGTCATAAAGAGGTTACATATTTAACTTTATGAAATACTGGCAAATTGATTTCCAAAGTAGTAATAAAATTTTACTTTCATCAGTGATGTAGGAAAGTTCTACTCACTTTACTTTCTCATCAACATTTGATAGGAAGATTTTATCCTGTTCTAATAGGTTCAAAGTGTTAACTCATTAGATTTAATTTATATATCCTTGATGACTATAATTACATTGAATATCTTTTTACATGCTTATTGACCATTTGTATATCTTCTTTGTGAAACATTTATCCAGTATTTGTCCATTTTTATTGAGTTTTTGGTCTCATGCATTTGTAGGAGCTCTTCACATATTCTGCTTGTAAGTATTTTATAGATATATGTCTGGGGATGAATATTTTGTGACTTGAATTTTTGTTTATTTAATGGAATTTTTAATGGTCTCTTTTGAAGAATAACAGTTGAATTTTGATGAAATTAAGTTTACCAATTTTGTTCCTAATGGTTAGTACTTTTGGTGTCCCAAGAAATTTTTGCCTACACTGATGTCATAAAGATACTTTTCCATTTTCTTCTGTAAACTTTATAATTTTATAATTTATGTATAGGTCTTTGATTCATCCTGAAATTAACTTTTGTGTATGATGTGAGGTAGAGGATAAAGGTTATTTTTTCCTATATGGATATCCAGGTATTCCTGATGATATTCATTACAGAGCCTGTCATACTGATCTTTAAGAGTTCTTTATTTTAATTTGATACATGAATAAATGCACATAGAAATTTTTAAACATCACATAAGAAAAACAATACTAAGTATATACTACAATGAATTACTTATTAGTCTTTTATGTGGATTTGTCTACCTAACTAAACTTAAATTTTTGAACACACTTGTACTCTGGCTAATATTTCTCCTCCACCATTTGCCAAATGCTTAATAAATATTTATTGATTGAGTGATTGGATGATTAAGGTGGATGATCCGTTAATATTTATCAGTTTCTGTCTTTTTCTAGTTACTACATATCTATGTAGTACCTTTAAGCTGTAGCACATGATTTGGTAACTCGATGCAGTCATTTGGTTAAAGTCTAATTTCTTTTCCTGTGCTACTAGTATTTTCTCTTGCTTTTTAAATCATATTTCTCCCCCAAATATTCCATACATTTGTAAACTCTGTCTCTCTCTTAATTCCTTCTTCACTGCCTTCAAATAAGCTCACGTGTGGAAAAAAAATACCCAGTTTTCAATTTTACTACCCACCAGGTACCACTCTTAACCTTTCTTCATTCCTCACTTCTATGTTTCTCAGATGGAATGCTATCATATATTGCAAGGGTCTGTGACTCTTTCTATGAGAAATTTGGCATTTCACTTTAAGGAAAATCTTTGAAAGAGCCTTCTTGTTCTGGTTCATCTAGGAGACCACCTTAAAACCAAGTTCTACCACAGTTTTAGAACTGCCCTTGGAATTTGTGTTTATAATTTCATCATGCCCAGAAATTATAACCTGATGATGTTTGTTCAAGTTCTTAAACAGGGAGGGTGGTTTTACTAGTAGATTGTGCAAAAAGTAATTTACACAGTTGCTCTCTTCTTCCCTCCTTCCTTTACCAACCTCTTGTCATTTGGCTTTGCCTTCCACCACTTTGTTAAGATTGGAAATTGCTCTCTCAACAGTATCCGTGTCAGAGTAGGCTGCCCTAAGTCCCAAAACAAGGCAGGTTGGATAGTAATTGTTCCCATTCCATTACTGCTACAATGTGGTATTTGATACTGAACACTCAAATTCAGAATGCATGGTCCAAGTAAATCAGCCCGGCTCCCATGATGCCTTTTTCCTTCTTGTCTTCTTCACTAACTACCACAGGTGAGACCTGGTGTCCTGTGAGTGCATGAAGTTGCCAAGCCTCAACAATTCCTCCTTGGCATTACATGGTGTCCTAGTCCACAGGACTTAGGCTTTTTTCTTACTCTCCTTTCATTAGTAATGAATACATCCCTTCCCTGTACACTATTCCTACCCTCAATCCTTTTCCTTAGGAAATCTCTGCTTCTGGGCTGCCATGTCCAGTTTCTCTACTGTCCAGGAAATGGAGTCTTTTCTTATGCTTTAGGTTGGTGTTTGAGCATTTTCTTCTTATGGGTATGTCCCCCAGGTGATAACCACTGGTCTGGTCTACTTCACTCGAGCATTCAGCACATTCTTGAATTTCTCTGTTCTCTGACCTACCACAAAGATTAGTTCTTCAGGATGAACAGCTTGTGAATTTGGATCTGAGGTTGTGGCATTGCACCCTCTTGGACATCGCACCTTCTAACTTTCAGAGGCAGACCCTGAGGTGGAGTGTGTGTCTCTTACCTCTGTCTTGCCTGAACCCGGATTCCTCACTAATTCAGAAAGCTGTATCTCCTTTATGCTTAAGGAATTTCTGTGATACTGGTTTATAACAATGTTACCCATTCAATTATTTAAAAAAATTTTTTTAATGTTTATTTATTTTTGCGAGAGACACAGAGTGCGAGTGAGAGGGAGAGGGAGACAGAATCTGAAGCAGACAGAAGCTGACCTGTCAGCACAGAGCCTGGCGTGGGGCTCAAACTCATAAACCGTGAGATCATGACCTGAGCTGAAGTCGGATGCCTAACCAACTGAGCCAGCCAGATGTCCACTAATTCTTTGTCATCACAATTTCAAACATTTCAATGTCTGCTGAGATATAGTGGGGAGAGTTTGCTCATGTTTTTATTTGCAGCTGTTGCTATCTTTGTCTTTGTGCAGTCCTCTCCCTTTGTTCAGCTCCCTCAGTTCTGTTAATGACAAACTTTTGTCAGAGTAAGCTTTCATCTCAGGAGACCTGATGGCCATATTTAAAAATAACATTTCAAATAAAATATTGCTTGGAGAAGTTTTTTCTGGTTTTCTTCTCTTAACAAAACAAAATTTGGCAGGATCTTGACCTTAAATAGGAACTGATGCCTGTAGGTATTAAAAGAATAATTTAGTATGGAAGAAATCTATATTTAAAAAATGTTTATAATGCACGTTTTATAACCACTTTTTCCATAATCTTTTTTTGGGGAACTGCTTCTCTAATGTTTTTGAATGATTTTAGAGTCAGGTGACAAATTGTGATTCCACCCAGCTGCTACTTTGGATAGGGAAAGACGTTTTGCCTAGCCTATACCCCTGGAAAGTTTTCCTCCTGTATTTCTTGGGCATGTAAATTCATCTTGTTTGAGTCATCCTCCCTCTCTTCCTCTCTATTTCATGGGAAGCCTTATAGGGCCTCTCTTTGCAGTCTTTATTCTCTTTCTACTTTTCTTGGTCTTTGTTGGAAGGTCCCTGAAGGCTCCTGAAAGATCATAAATTTAGTATCCTGAATGATAATCCATTTAACAAACTGTTAACCTCTTCTAACCCAATGGGATCACTATTTCAGCAGCACAGTCCTGTGGTCCTTCTCTGAGATCTTGAATTTTGAAAGTGCCCTTTCTGACCACGGTCTTTTCCCCATTTTTCCATAGCCTCTTAGCTCATCATAGTCCTTCCTCTTAGATTGTTGTTCACTCTTGGCTTTCTCTTCCTACTTTGATTGGAGCTCCTCTTAAATCTTTTTAATAGCAGTCTCACCAGTAACTGCTGTCTTGTCCCATTCTTTGGATCTTGCCTTGTCTCTCAGCTTGATCATCAGCTTACTCCATGCTTTTCCCTGGTACTAGTGGTGCTCAAGAAAGACTGCCTGACACTGTTGCCACTCATCCTTAAAGAAAATTTCGTCACAACCCTTCTTGATTCCTGATCAGTCTCATGCACATTCGCTCACCAACTCCTGGGAATCTTTATAATTTTCCTCAAAAAACTCAACCCTGCACTCAACAAACCGTTCTTTATTACATTTTCAAGAAACTAGAGTCCATCAGGCATGGAGCCTATTAATTTCACCCATCTCCAATTCTAAGTTTATCTAATTAATCAGTCACTCCTTACTCCTCTTATCTGAAAGGAAAAGATAGACTTTCTTTCCAAAGCTTCCTTTATACTCATCTTAATTTCAAGCAATGAACCCATCTCTAGTCTTTCATTTGCCAATGAAGCTTAATTTAAATTCATTGTTTCTAATTCATTCTTTATGCCACTGCAGTTTTAGCTTTGGTTCTCACCATATCCGTGGAATTGCTCCAAAGTCTTAAGGTGTTTACTGATAGTCAAAGATTGGTTTCTGAGCCTCCTGTTCTTCTCATTTTCCTTGACCATGCTGCAGGATTTATCACTGCTTACTGGTCCTCCATTGAATGTTCTGCATCCTTCATTTTTATAACATTCTGGAGACCTGGAATCCACTGTAGTTAATCTTGGTAAAGACACAACTACTTCAAGGCATCCCTCCCTTTTTCCAATAAATGCTTTATTAAACTGGAAAGGGATCACTTTACATATACTTTTACTGTAGCTACATTTTGATCAATTAAACAATTCTTTTAAAGAAACTGAACTTAATTTTATGTCCTTAAAATGTAAATGGGTTTTTGCAAAAAGAAGCAATTACTAAATGTGCAATAAGAATCTATTACATAAAAACAATGCATCAAAAAGACTGTCTTAATAATGATGTACATGCTGTTCTGGGTTGTGAAAAGAGAAAATAGTTTCACTAAGTTATGCACACTATTTAAATGACTTTTTGGATGTACATTAGGGTAGAGACAGAATGTAGAGTTAGATACAAACCTAAACATCCTACAATTCAGGCTTTTTAGGATGCATCAAATCTGGACTAGAAAGATGGAAGAGAACTAAAGTGCTTGATTTGACATTCAAAAAAGATTTAGTGAGTATTAAACAATACCTCATTCATCTCAAACTCCTTACCATCAGGCCTGTAATGGAACCAAAATTGGCACTATTTTTGCTCAAAACCAACCTGGTGTTTTCCAAATAGATAAAAAAAAATGTAACTTGAAATAGGAATGTAAAAATGCCTGGCATTTAATAAGCATTTTATGGGCAAGGAAGGAATTTATCACCTTCACTTTTCAGATGTGGAAAATGTGGCTCAGAGAGTTTAGGTAACGTGCCTAAAGTCACTCAACTGGTGAATAGAACTGGGCACCCAGTCCAGGTTTTCAATCTCCAAACTTCTCATTTTTCTTCTTCCCCATGCTGAAAGAGGCTGTCCATTTAACAGCAGAGAATCTGAGTTCCAGTCCTACGCTTCTATTTTATCTTATCATGTAACAACAGATGTGTGCATTGAATCTTTGCCAACCCCAGTATTGTCTTCTGTATTTAAAAAAAAAAAAAAAAAAAGAGGTAATAAGAAGGATAAGAGGGAGAAAATCAGCCAAATCTGAAATGTGGGAATTTTAAAGGATAAACGACATGATTTCTTCAACAAATAAATGACATGAATAAAAAGGAGTGGGGAGTGGGAACTGAGACTTAACAGATACAGGAACCAAATACGATGACTCCTGGTCCTCGTGGGGGTGGGCATGGTGGCATGGGCTGTTCTAGATTTAAATGAGAAACTGAAAAAAATATGTATGAGCACATTATAAAACTTGAACATGAACTAGATATTTGGTGATATTAAGGGACCTTTAGGAATATTGTAAGATGACAATAGTAGTATTTATAAGTGTTATAGAAAAAAAAAGTGTTACTTGCTAATATACATACCCAAAACAAGTGAATTGATTATGTGAGATTTGCTTTAAAATATTCTTGTAAATATAAGTGAGGTGAAGATGAGAAAGATTGGCAAATTCTTAATAATTGTTAAAGCAGAGTGGTGGGTGCATGGGAGATCATTATACTGACTGCTCTACTTTTGCATGTGTTTTAAATTTTCCAAAATACAAAGTAAAAAAAAAAAAAAACAGGAAAAAAGATGAGGAAGAAATAGAAAAAGGTGAGACATATTTACAAGTTTAGTTTCAGATGTAAGACTGAATTATGGAAAAACCAGACATAACTTTTCTATTATGTATTATGGCATTTGGGCATGGCAAAGTATAATTTTATTTTGTCAATTAATTTTTAAGGTATTAAAGAATAATTGGAGTTTTAAAACTTTGCTAGCCCATAAATGCTGCTTATCGCCACCACATGTAGTTTCACACCTGAATTGGCTTTGCCAGATTAATTTGTCAGGACTCTTTTATCAAGAAGTTAAGTACCCAGGATTCAGGAATGTTCTTTGGTTCCACCTCATTGATTTTCTTGGGAAAACAGTGTCTCACTATGAGAATTTAAAATTTATTAAAGTTTCTTGCCAACGCTTAATACAGATTCTAAAATTTTAACACATATTTGAGTTAGAAATACAGGGAGATAAAAGGATTACAGAAACCATGATGAGAAAATTTTCTGATTACATCATGTAATATGTATATCATACCCTTGTGGAAAAAGGAGAAAATTATTTTATATCTGATTTTAGTCATAAGAAAGGAAGTAGTTAAAAGGATTAATAATGATGGCTCTTATCTTAAAGAGCCCTATATTTACACTCAGATGGCATATACCTTTTTTCATCTTTTCCATGTGATTTCCAAATCAAAGGTATCAATGAAAGAGGATTATTTATGGTTTCTACATTGAAAATTTTATAGATCATTAAGTATCTTTAACCAAAAGAAACAGCTCTTTTTTTTTCCGTAGTGATCAATGATAATTTGAAGAAAAATACTCAACAAGTACTTGAAACTTGCTTTTATTGTTTGTGGCATTTTGTCAGGTTTATGGTTATCTTGTGAAGTAATAAGGCTGAGATGATTTAACATGAGCTTGTGACAGTGATGCTTTTCTCTATTTATTTCTTACCACTCTGATTGCTCAGGGAGCTGCTTTCTTCATCTCACATTGGCCATGACTGCCAAGTCTACCAGTCAAAACAATTTCACAATTGAACATTAATGGACTCAGGAACATTAGCAGAAGCAAATATAAGCAGGATACCATAGTAACCCATGGAGTCTGAGGAAATGGTGTTCTATTAAAGGGAAAGATAATGTCCCCAAATAAGGTTTTACATAAATAGATTGGCTTCTCATACCTAAAGTGTCTTTTATTGTGAAACAAACTTCCAATTTCATAGTGCCCAGATTTGCCACCATAGTACTTTAAAATTCTGTTAAAATTTAATTCATTTTTGAAATTTAAGAACAATAGATTATTGAATAATGTGGGAAAGGAGATAAAATTATTATATATAGAGGTAGTTTAAGATTTTTAGGGTTATATGATAAATTTTGAGAGGCAACAGGCAAGCATGGGCAATAAATCAATATGATTTTAGATTCAGCACTAACAGAAAAGTCACCTCATCCATAAAGGAACATAGGAAACATACCCTTCCTTCTATTTTTTCTCATTTTTAAACTTATATTGGTCCATCAGCATTCTTCAAATAAACATTTATTACAATGCACTTCAAACTTTTCATATTTGAGGCAAACTCTTTAACACTAGAAGTTTTGGAGCCACACTTGAAGGGATTAATAACACTAAACACAGAAAAATCATTAACTTTTTAAAACTAATTCTGGTAGAGGAACTTCTTACTGTATCTATTCCTGTCAAAGTAATAGTAATTTCAAAGAACTCACATCATCACCTTTCAACAGAGTGTCACTCAATATAACTGTTTATTTCTAGGTGAACATCTCTTAGTACATAGGAGGCAAATTCTGGCACACTATAGCCACTTGATCATCTTTCAACATTTGGCTACACACTGAGAAAGAATATGGTAAATAGCAGAGGTGAGAACCACTGATTTATTGAGTATCTACTGGGTGCAAAGCCCTGCAATAAGTTTCATGCACTCTTTCTACTTCTTTTTAAAAAAAATTTTTTTTAATGTTTATTTTATTTTTGAGACAGAGAGAGACAGAGAATGAGTGGGGGGTGGGCAGAGAGAGAGACACACACAGAATCTGAAGCAGGCTCCAGGCTCTGAGCTGTCAGCACAGAGCCCAAGGCAGGGCTTGAACTTGTCAGCCGCGAGATCATGACTTGAGCTGAAGTTGGACACTCAACCCACTGAGCCACCTAGGCTCCCCCACTGTTTCTATTTCTTAGTTTGATTTCAGTTACACATAGGACGATAAAAAATAGATTTCTACACAAGATGCTAGCAAGTGGATACTTGTATTTATATTCAATCAAAAGGATTCTAAAACAGGTCACTGCATTTTTAATATTGAGAAACAAAGGCGAGTCTAAATAATATTAATTTTGTCTTTGCAGGCCCAAGATATTGGTAAGAGAAAGAGGGAAATAAGGAGAAGAAGGTAGGGTGAAGAGGAGGAAAAAAAGATGGAGCAAATGAGGAACCCGTGATTTACAACCAAAAATTAACTTAAGGATGTCTATTAGTTCTCTAAATTGTCCATTTTGTGATTGAGACACTTTAGCTTAGAATTCAGTTGAATTTGATTCTCCTACCTTTGTAGTACATATTTAATATACTTAATATATTTAAGCTAAGTTAAATTTATAGGGTTCAAAGTCATGCCAGCAGAGTAATGATTCAGAGATGGAGTCATGTTTGATTGCATGAAAATAGGAGCAAACAGCAATAGTAGAAATCACCAGCTATTTTAAAGGATAGCTTGTAAAGGGGGACTCGTATATATTCATCGTGGCTCATACACAGGATGGTTGTACTGGTTTATGTGCCTGGTATTGTTTCAGGTTACACTTGTTCAGAGTGTCCTATTTCTAAAGTGTTCTGGCTTGCATGATAGAGAATGTAACTGCTGTACTCATTAACTGAAGTTATAGCGATACAAATTTTTACTCAACTTTCCATAGGTTAAAATTGTCCAAAACGAGAGAAGTTTACTTACAAGCCAATAGAAACATTAGAAGTTCTCAATCAGATGCTTGAAATTATTAAGTGTTTTAAGGGGTCTAAGCTAGATAATGGTTAGATCAGTAGATCTATTACTTTGAATTATAAAAGTACCAATATCTGGCTGTTTTAGATATACAAAAATGTCAGTTTCATATAGTTAAACCTAATATAATGTGTATCAATACTCTAGGAGTCTATTTTATGTTTTTAGTCTATTATATATTTGGAAAGAAACCTAAAAATTGTTTTATTTTAAAATCTTAAAAGTTTCAAGGGCACCTGGGTGGCTCAGTTGGTTAAGCATCCAACTTTGGCCCAGGTCATGATGTCATGGTCTGTGGTTTCGAGCCCCATGTTGGGCTCTGTGCTGACATTTCAGAGCCTGGAGTCTGCTTCAGATTCTATGTCTCTCTCTCTCTCTGCTCCTCCCCTGCTCATGCTCTGTCTCTCTTGTTATCTCTCAAAAATAAATTAAAAAAAAAAGTTTAAAATCTTAAAAGTTTTTCATCAGGAAGAGTAAAAATTAGGATAACTCCTTATTGGATATAACCTTAATAGAATGTCAGAGCATGTAAGTCAGAGGGATAGCACTGAAAGCTGAAAGGAAAGTTGGATGTATTTTGATACCAAACTGTAATGAAATGTCTCTATATACTAGCACTTCCGTTAAGGGATAAGATTCCTAGAAAAGAATTCAGAATACGTTTTTTAAAAACAAAGTGTTCTAATATAGTCTGGGAATGCTGTAAAAGCCATGTTAAATTCAACCATGATTGATAACAGTTAAGATTAATGAAAGGCTTACAAAAGTGGACTAATATTAATTGATTGTAAGATTGCATTATAATCATGTTTTCCAAACAGATAACAGTCTCAGGGATCCCTGTCATGTGGGAAATTACATTGAGGCAGTGGTAGCCTCCAAGCATATTAACTGACAGACATTTTCAAGAGTCAAGGGACAGAAAGACTCACAGACCCAAACTAAGGTAGTAGACTTAACCTAGTGTATAGAACCCAATGAAAACACACAGAAAGAAGCAAGAGGAAAGAGTTGGAGATGGGTGAATGTGATAGGTTAAGAGGAGGGGAAGGAACATCCTACTGGAGTCCTGTGTTGCACAACATTTACATGTCCTGCCTCTCTTTCTCTCTCTGCTACATTGGCCTTTATTATTGAAGATGTGGTTATAACTTACATTGGACAAAGAGGCTTAGGGAAGGAAGATACCTGGAGTCAATACATTCTGTTCTACCAGAGGTATTTAGAGGCAGAACCTGGTCAGCTGCTCTCACTTTCACTGACCTAATGAATAGCTTTGCCTTTTCTCTGCACATGTAGGATGAAACATACATGGGATCAAAATGTAACCATGATATATGTCACAAATAGGGAGTTGACTCCGTGATGATATACCTTTCAATCTGGAGGCGGCATGATTTGTTTCTTGTGATTTGGTCTTTGTATCTATTTTCACTGTAAGTGATACTCCTATTTATTCCACTTACTTTTTTTTATCATATATTTCATTTATTCTATTTGTAAGAAATAGATATCTACATCTTATAAGTTACTAATTTATATTCTAGTTATACTTTTCTTTTCTAATTATGCTTAACACTTATGAATTTTACCTATGTCTTGGAAGCCAATGGATCGTTCACCATCTATACTTAATACTCTTTGTGAGTTTCATCCATCACATTTTTCTTGTTTTCTGCTTAGCAGAATTAGATATTCTTAAATAATACAGCAAGAACATAATGCAGACCCACAGGAGGAAAGTAGAGGGAAAAATCAGTGTGAAGTCTGGGTATCCCCATTTCGGCTTCCACCTGAATGGCTGTGGTTTCTACTTTTACTATTCTGTATATCCTTTATGAGATCTTGTGTGACAAAGGTCCTACAGTGCTACTAAGAAAACAACCTGAAAGTCAATGCTGTAAAAATTTACCTTATAATATAATGTTTGGGTTTTATTAGTAATTCCATAATTATAAATGAAAATTTTAAAATACATGGTTGCCACATTGTTAGGGGTTGAAAAGAGAATTGCTACAGGAATTGCAGATAATATACGAGTTTATTGTATCAAACCCTGTAACATAGGCACTTATCCCTGATGCAGATGCTAATGGTTGAAATTTGCTGAAAATCAGGTTTCATGTTTAAAGTGAATGATAGCAAAATAAAAATATCTTCATAGATTAAAAGCTGTGGCTTGAATAAGTTGCCCGAAATGATCTTTCTTACAAGTATCACTTAGATGCCAGACACTGTTCTAAGAGCTAGTGATACAAAGATGAATCATCCTCTGCTCCCATGCTCAAGTAATTCAGCCTGGTGGGGAAGACAGAGAAGTAAAGCATCTGTTAAAATCCGGTGTGATAACTCTTTTAAAGGGTTTGCTTTGGAGACGTAGAGGAAGAGTAGGGAGGGGAGACACTATAAAGGAAACCTTCATAGAGGAGTTGAATATTGAGCAAGAAATAATGGAAGTGAGAAAATAATTGGGATGAGGGGAGGAGAAACACACTAATTGTAGAGAGAAGAAACAACATTACTCGGGGGCATCAAAGAGAAGATAGATGTAGATTCCATGTGGAGAATTATCAGGAAATGAGACCTTGACACATCTGGTCATAAATGGCTTTTATGCTACAAAATGAAGATTGGAATTTATTCTGAAGTTGAAGAAAAGTGCCTGAAGAATTTTAGGTAAGAAGATGGCATGATTGCATGATCATGTTTGCAGCTGGAGTGGTAACTTTGGAAAAGGTATGGAGAGGAGCAAGAGCAGATTGATTAATAGTCCAGTGTCCGTGACAGTAGTCCAGTTGTGCAGGGGTGGTGTAAGGAGTGGAGGAGGAGATTCTCAAGTCATAGGAGAGCTACTGAGGATTAGATTACATCTTCCTACTTCTGAATAGTCCAGTAGTATTTCCAGCTCTTCATACCACCACTGTCACAGACCAGATGCTGGCTAATACCACATACATCTGCAAAATATCTCTTGGCTTACATTTTAATTCTGGAAGGTATGTGTCGACTTTGTAGTCACTCTACTTGTTACATCAGAAATGTTTTCCTCAAGTGTGGCTCCCTGTTCTGAAATTTAAGAATGATCAAATTCACACATATTTGTGAAATGGGTTAGTTTTCTTTATTAATATCCGTGTAATTAATATCACTGTTGCCTCTTATTGTGTACAAAGCAAATTATTAGCAAATGTGAAATGGCATTATTCATGTGATATAGAATAGTTGTTTTCCAAAGTAATTTATCTATGTTTGTTTTTAAACATGAAAAGTACTGACTCTCTCCTCAATCTATAAAACTCATGAGATTATGAGTATCATATAGTTACTGCACATGTTCATCAGTGCTCTAAGCAGACCTTGTATCTGTAGTTCATGGTAAACATCTTTTACTGGGACCACTGCTTTGCTAGTCTCTAGAGGCATTAGTTTCTAACTCCTCCTGATAAAACCATTCTGTGGTTAATGTTATTTTAAATGTCTTTAGCCGTTCAACTTTGCCTATTCAGCTTTGCATGATGCAGCTGAACAGGCTTGGAGAATCTGAATATTCGTTTCTGGCTTCATCTCTTACTACCCTGCTCCCACCTCACACTGGACCTTCACTCCTCTTCAAACACATAAAGCTTGCTCCCTGCTTAGAGTCATTGTATGTGTTGTTCCCTTTGCCAGGAACACACTTCTCCCCAGTAATCCACGTGGCTCAGTCTTTTATCTCCCTCAAGTCTATGTTCCAATGTCAGCTTGTTAGTGAGGCCCTTCCCTGACCATCCTCCTAAAAAAAGTTGCTGCTTTGGGTCAGTTCTCTTCCTCCGTTCTGTTTTGTTCAATAACACTTAGAATTTTATAACATACTGTGTACTTCATTTATTTACTGTGTTTATTTTCAATCTCTCTTCCACCA